>NW_020174645.1:3928284-3959036 GCF_003031525.2 Neophocaena asiaeorientalis asiaeorientalis | reverse complement strand
GTGGGAGCCCGGTCTGAGCCCCGGAGCCTTCCGCCTGCCGCCCAGGCCCTGCCCAGCCAGCGTCGGGTCTGGGGGCCGGTTCCGGCACAGGGCCTCGGTGCGCCCTCTGTGCCATGCGGTACTTCTCCTTGGACCTTGCCCCCGGGGGTGCGCGGCCCGGGCCTCCTCTGGGCGGCGCTGACGCCGGCCGCGCCTCTCATTCATTCATTCAACACGTTTGAATGAGCGCCTACTGTGAGCCAGGCATCGTGGCGGCTGCCCGGTGCGGGGGGGAGGGGCGGGGGGGCGCCCTGCCAGCCAGCGCCCGCGCCCTCTCCCCACGCTGCTGCGCTCTCCCCAGCAACCCCGAATTTCCCGTAGCCTTGAACCCGACCCACTTCCCCTGAGCACCTGAGGCCCTCCTTCTTCTGCTTTGAAGATATTTAGGCTTTTTACTTTTTAAATTATTTTTTAAGAATGGGAGTAATGCAGTCTGCTCTGTTGCTTTGGCAACCTGGCACCGTTACAACCCTTTTAAGCACCTACTGTGTGCTGGGCCTTTCACTTGGAACGTTTTGTTTACTTTGGAGCTGTTGAGGAGACTCAGACCCCTGGGGATGGTGTTGAGCGCTCCGAAGAAGCGCAGGGAGTTCTTTCTCCCTTCTTTGCCCTCGGTAGCCATTCGGGGTGAAAGTCCCCCGAGAAAGGGGAAGTGAATAGGGGGACAGTTACCTGTGGTCAGGCGGTTCCTTACTGCGCGTCCTCTTAATTCCTTTGCTCTGCGCCAGTCCTGGGGTTTTGGAGCGGAGAGAAGTTTGGGTTTAAGTTCCAGCTTTTACTGGATAGCTTTGGGCAAGTGGCTTCACTTTTTTGAGCCTCCGTTTCTTTATTCCTTAAATGGGGCTAATGATAATATCCTCTTGGTTATGAGTTTGTAATTATGAATCGTTGGTACCTTCTTGGCTCAGAGTAATGGCAGAATCAGTGTGAGCTACTGTTGTTAGTTAATATCCTGGCCAAGGAGCAAATCAACATTGCGAAGCCCCGCTGAAAGGGCTTTCAGGGTTTAAAAAAAGTTTTCTGGTGCTTGAGGTGGAGGGGAAAGGAAAGAACATTAAAGCCCGAATCAGATTGGCTGGATATTCTAATTGGATGAGGTGAAATACAAGTTAATTTGTTGGGAAAACTAACTTCTGACCACCATCTCCTATGGGTGTTCTGAGCCTCCGTAGAGGTTGTGGGTTCTGGCGGGATCTCTTTGTAGGTGGCCACGGAGGGAGGAAACAAAAACACCTGAGTGCAGAAAGGTGGCCATCCAGTCTGCCTGAGTGTAAAGGGTGAATCTGCGCTTCCCTCCTGCCATGTCCCTGAGCCATTTGAAGGCAGAAATCGTTCCTTTTACAGCAAAAAGAAGTGTGACTTTTTTTGAGGAGGGTAAGCACAAGTAACCCATGTCTTGGCCGACGGTCCTATCTGAGAATATAAGGTCCGCGGGCGTGAAATACAAAATAGATACGTAAGAGTCTAATATGGGTTGGTGCCAATAAGACAGCTGTATTCTGGCAAAGAATCTGAGAATCTCGAGGTCAGAACTGAAGTTTTGTGGTAAATGAAGTTTTGTGCCTTCAGTAGAGATGGCAATAATACTATTGTTTAGGATGCAACTTTTTTCCTTTTTTTTTGGCCAAGCCGCATGCAGGATCTTAGTTCCCTGAGCAGGGATTGTACCTGAGCCCCCTGCAGTGGAAGCGCAGAGTCTTAACCACTGGACTGCCAGGGAAGTCCCCAAATGCGCCTTTTTAAAAAACGATCTAATTGGTTTTATTCAGCAATTCATGAACTGGGCAGCATCCCTTCTAGCAAATAGGTGGTCCAATGTTCTAAGTCCTTTTATAGGTAGAGTAACTCACTTAATCCTTAGAACAGGCCTGTGAGGTAGGTACTATTAATGTTTCCATTTTACACATAGGGAAACTGAGGCACAGAGTGGGGAAGTGACCGGCTTCAGGTCAGACTGGGTGGAAGAGCCAGGATTTGAACCAGGCACAGTGGGTCTGGGGACCACACTGGTACCCTCACTGGTCTTCCAGCATCATGACCCTTCCTGATTCCCCTAATCGTTGTGGCATCTAGAATGAGGCTGCCCCGATACTTCCTGCCTAGTGTAGCCTAGACCGGCCGGGCTTGGGGGAAACTGGATCTGCTAGCGACTGTAGTTTTCAGCGAGCCAGACCTGCTTAGTGGGTTGTGAAGTTTGAGGGTGTTTAATGAAACACTCCATGTTCTACTAGGACTTGTCTAAAGTTAACCCCTGACCTTCTTCTGGTTTGGAGCATGGGCCTTGCTCTCCAACAGACATGGGTTCGAATCCCAGCTCTGCGTCTCACTAGCTCTGTGACCTTGGGCCGGTTGCTTGACCTTTGTGTGTCTCATTTGTGCAAAGGAGGTAAATTGGAGGGTTGAATGTGATTAGTCAGGTTGTACAATACCAGGCACTTAATGAGCATTTAGTAAATGGTAGAAGATATTTATATAAGAAGGATTCGCCTGGTGTAATTTAGTGTAAGGAAGCACCGTCGTTCAACCTACTCTTGATGGCCAGTGTTTCACTAGTTTCCTGTCTTTTGCCTCGTGAATCCAGGCTGCAATCAAGGTCCTTCTGTATAAATGTTTTGGAGCGCGCGTAGACAAGTTCATCTGTAAATTGTTAGAAACGTCATTGCTGAGCCAAAGGATCTGTGCGTTTTAAAATTTTTAATTGAAATATAATTGGTGCACTTTTCTGTGTAAGTTATACAACATAATGAATTGTCACACACCAAACACGCCCATGTGACCAGCATGTAGATCTAGAAAAGTATGGTCGAAATCCCCCTGCCCCAAGACAGCCCCTCTCCTGACTCTGACTGCGTAAATTAGTTTTGATTGCCGTGTCCTTTATGCACAGTTCCAGTTCATGTACTTTTTTAGTACTGAGAGATATTACTGAATTGTTTTCCAGTTATACTCCCATCATACGTGTGAGGGCTGGTTCCCAAACCCTCTCCAACGAAGTGTCAGTAAACTTTTTGGTTTTATTATATTACTGTGAGATAGATGGTCTTTTCACTTATCCAGAATACATTGGCATCTTCTTTTCTGGGAACTGCTTTTTGTTTTCCTTTGCCATTATTGAACTGTTGGTCTTTATTTTTTTTTTTTTAAGAGGCTTACATTCTTTTGCTTTGTAAGCAAATATTTTGAGCAGAGTAACTTTGACACTTTCCAGTCTTTTTTTTTTTCCCACCAACATTCTAACAGCTTTATTGAGGGGTAGTCGACATAGACTACACATATTTAACGTGGGACAAAAGTGTACACGTTGGTAAATTTTGCCATATGGATATACCCCTGAAAACATCACCACAATCAAAATAACATTTCGTTTTTATTTTGAAAAGCTGAAAGAATTGAATAAGGAACAACTAGAAACTCCACCTGGGTTCACCATTTCCCTCCCCCCAAACTGTTTCTCTTTCACTAACAAGCACACACATACACACGCTGTTTTTGAAAGTAAATTGCAGACATCGTGACACTTTCTCCTACAAACCCATAATACTGTGGCCCCTCCACCCCAAAACTTAAATTTAGTACAATAATATTTTGTAATATACAGCCCATATTTGCATTTCCTTTATAGCTTTTTTAAAAAAAGCCAGCACCCAATCAACGCTTGTCTCTTTAGTTCCCTTTAGTCTGTCAAAGTCCCTTCACCCATTTGGGGGTAAGGGAGGCTTTTACGACATTGACATTTATGTCTTTTTTTTTAATAGCTCTATGGAGCTGTAATTCAGACACTATACAATTCATTCACTGAAAGTTCAGTGGTTTTTATTATATTCACAGGGCTGTGCAACCGTCACCACAGTCAAGTTTAGAACATTTTCATCCCCCCTCCAAAGAAACCCTATACCCATTAGCAGTCACCCCCCTCCCCCAGCCCCTGACAACCCATCATCTTCTTTGTCTTTATGGATTTGCCTATTCTGTGCGTTTCCTACAAATGGAATCATACAGTGTGGTCTTTTGCATCTGGCTTCTTTCTCACTCAGCATCGTGTTTTTAAGGTTCATCCCTTTTGTAACCTGTGTCAGTATTTCGTACCTTCTTATGGCTTTTTATTTATCCATTTATCAGTTGATGGTCCTTTGGGTTGTTCCCACTTTTTGGATTCTATGAATAGTGCTGCTTTGAACATTCATGTGCAAGTTTTTTTTTTGTTTTTGTTTTTTTGCGGTACGCGGGCCTCTCACTGTTGGGGGCTCTCCCGTTGCGGAGCGCAGGCTCCGGACGCGCAGGCTCAGCGGCCATGGCTCACGGGCCCAGCCGCTCCGCGGCATGTGGGATCCTCCCGGACCGGGGCACGAACCCGTGTCCCCTGCATCGGCAGGCGGACTCTCAACCACTGCGCCACCAGGGAAGCCCCATGTGCAAGTTTTTATGCGCATATATGTTTTCTGTATTTTGGAGTATGTACCTAGGAGTGGAATTGCTGGGTCATACGGCAGCTCTCAACATTTCAAGGAACCTCTGTGCAGCTGTACCGTTTTACGTTCCCACTAGCAGTGTATGAGGATTCCTTTCTCCCCATCCTCGCCAGCACATGTTCTTATCTTCCCCCCACCCCTTGGATGCATTTTATTTAGTTTATTTTTTAATTGAAATATAGTTGATTTGCAATATTATATTAGTTTCAGGTGTACAACATAGTGGTTCAATATCTTTTTGGACTCTACTTCATTTATAGTTATTTTAGAATATTGGCTGTATTCCCTGTGCTGTACAGTATATCCTTGTAACTTATGTATTTTATACACAGTAGTTTGTACCTCTTAAACCCCTACCCCTATCTTGCCCCTCCCCCTTTCCCTCTCCCCACTGGTAGCCCCTAGTGTGTTCTCTGTATCTGTTTCTTTTTTGTTATATTCACTGTTGTATTTTTTAGATTCCACATATAACAGTTATCATTACAGTATTTGTCTTTCCTTCTTTCTTTCTTTCTTCTTAACTTTCTAGCCACCCGGCGTGCAAGACCTTAGTTCCTGGACCAGGGATCGAACTTGCGCCCCCTGCAATGGTAGTGCATTAAGTAGAGTTCCCTGTGCTCTACAGTATGTTCCCATCAGTTGTCTGTTTTATAGATAGTATCAATAGTGTGTATGTGTCAATCCCCGTTCCTCCCACACCACCCCTTTCCCCCTTGGCATCCATACATCTGTTGTCTACATCTATGTTTCTGTTTCTGCTTGACGGGAAGCGTGGCGTCTCAACCACTGGACCTCCAGGGAAGCCCCAGTTTTTGTCTTTCTCTGTCTGACTTATTTCACTAAGCGTAGTACGCTCCAGGTCCATCCAAGTTGGTGCGAATGGCAAAATTTCATTCTTTTTTATGGCCAAGTAGTATTCCGGGGTGTGTGTGTGTGGGTGGTGTGTGTGCGTGAACCACATCTTTCTCCATTCATCTGTTGATGGTTGTCTGTCTCTTTTAGTGTAGCCACTTTAGTGGGGCTGACATGGTATCTCCGTGGGGTTGGGACAGGCCAGTTGACTTTTGAATTTTCATACGATGCATCTTACCTGATTGCATTCCCAGGGTTAGATTGAGGAATTACAATTCCAGCAGGAATTCTACGCGAGGGTCTTGTGTCCTTGCTGGGCACAGGCAAGGGCAGTTATAAATTTCAGGGATACAACATAGTGATTCACAATTCTTACAGGTTATACTCCATTCATAGTTATTATAAGATATTGGCCGTATTTTATAGGTTGTAGAAAACATACAACCTGTGTCGTAGGTTCAGCTTTTCACGTGATTTCTGTGAACTGCTTCAGGCTCTGGGCTCCGCTGAACCCCCGTCTTAGTCTGCAGGGCTGCCATGAGGAAGGACCACAGCCTGGGCAGCTCACACAGAAATGTATCATCTGGAAGTTCTGGAGGCTGGAAACCTGAGATCGAGGTGCTGGCAGGGTTGGTTTCTCCTGAGGCCTCTCTCCTTGGCTGGCAGATGGCCGGCTTCTCCCTGTGTCCTCACATGGTCTTTCCTCTGTGTGTGTCTATGTCCCCATCTCTTCTTGTAGGGCCACCAGTCCTGTTGGATCAGGGTCCCTCATACTGATCCCATTTCACCCTCGCTGAGATTTGAAGGAACACGGTGCAGCCCGCAACACTCCCTGAGGGCTCCTGTGTCTTCACACAGACAAGGGAGCCAAGGAGTCACATTGCCCAAGGGGAAGCCACAGTGAGTGGTGCCAGCCCCCGGGGCAGAGGGCAAGTGTGGCTCCCACCGCTCAGTCCAAAAGGCCCACAATGGGTCTGTCCCTGCAACACCCTCTCCTGCCCTGGCCGGTCCCCAGGGTGGGCCTGACTTTCCTCTGAGCCAGACCGGACCCTGGTTGAGCCTGTGGGTTTCTGAGCACCTGCTTGAAGACGTTTGTTAGGTGGGAAGGGGATGGCTCCGTTTGGAGAGAGGGCCGGACCTCCATCCTTGCTGGGAGCGCTGGGTTGCCACCCAGCAAATCCTCGGGTCTGACACAAGCAACCTAAGCAGCTCCCATGTCCTGAGGCCTTTACAGGTTCTTATGGCTGTCTTATCTTAGTCCCATTTTACAGCTGAGAAAGTGGAGGCACAGACAGGGTCAGCAACAGCAGCAGCTGTTGTCTCTTCCTCCCCAAATAAGTACTTCCTCACACCCTTTCTAGGAGAGCTGGTGCCCTTGAAAAGCCCAGTAGCTTTTGGTATGGAGCTCTTTCCTCTTTCCTCCACTTGAACAAAATGTACAAGTTGCTACTTATTGGCAAACGTGTACAAATCATGCGTACTTTAAAGAATTACGACAGGAGCAACAACGCGGTAGATCCCTGAAAGGGAATGCTCTTTGGCAAGAAAGAGGAATTAAGTACCAATACATGCTGCAACACGGGTGAACCTTGACAATGTTATTTTGAGTGCAAGGAGCCAGGCACAAAAGGTCACGGATTGCCTGATTCCACTGGTATGGAAAGTCCAGGAAAGGCAAAGCCATGGAGATGGAAAGGAGATTAGTGGTTGCCTAGGTTGGGGGTGGGAGGCGATGGGGAGTGACTCCTGACAGGGACAAGACTCCTTTTGGGGCGATGAAAATGTTCTAACGTTAGATTATGGGGAATTTCTAAAAAGAAGCTGTGAATCGTGCCTTTTAAAAACGGGAACTTTATGGTATGTAAATGATATGTCAGTAAATCTCTAACCAAAAAAGAATTATAACTAAACCAACACCAGTGTGCCTTCTCTCCAGGTGATGAGACATTCTCTGAAATCCCCTCACCCACCTACCCCTGCCAAAGAGACGGACAGTGACCCTCTCTTCTCTCAGACACACATACTTCCTCCTTTATTTTTTTTTTACTCTTCCAGTTTAAAAAACCCTCTTTTTAGATAGGAGTACAGTTGATTTACGGTGTTATGTTAGTACCCTTCCAGTTTTTAAATAGCAGCTTATTGAGGTATAATTCACATACCATACAGTTCATCCATTTAAAGTAGATCGTTCATATATAATTTCCGTATATTCACAGGGTTGTGTAACCATCACCACAGTCAACAGTAGAACATCTTCATCACCTCGAAGAGAAATCCTTTAGCTCTCAACCTCTCTCCCTAACCCCTAGCCACTGCTAATTTACTTTCTGTCTCTATGGATTTCCCTATTGTGGACATTTCCTATATTTGCGGACACTTCCTATTCATGGAATCACAATTTATGGTCCTTTGTATCTGGCTTCTTGTCCTTAGTGTAAGGTTTTCAAGTTTCATCCTTGTCGAAGCATGTGTCAGTACTTCATTCGTTTCTATGGCTGAATAATATCCCATTGTGTGGATATGTCAGGTTTATCCATGTGGTCTTTAAATACACAAATCCCTTTGGTGCTTGCAGCTAGGAAATTTAAGGCTAAAAGGATGATGTCCTTGCAGAAGAGTCTTGGGGCCAAAGCTTCTGTTAGAAGATCGGGGACTTCCCTGGTGGTCCAGTGGGTAAGACTCCGCTCTCCCACTGGAGGGGGCCTGGGTTCAACCCCTGGTCAGGGAACTAGATCCCCCATGCATGTCGCAACTAAGAGTCCTCATGCCTCAACTAAGACCCAGCGCAGCCTAAATAAATAATAAATTTAAAAAAAAATCGGATGTCAGTAGACATTTTGAACCTCTGTTGGGTGCGTCAAAGCATTTCACACAAATCTCATTTAACGCGCAGAACAGCCAGCTGAGATGGGTACTTTTAATAACTCCACTTGTCAGGTGTAGCCCTGGTATATAACGCATATATATTCTACCCACGGCCACCCAGCAAATAAGGGGCAGACCTGGGACTTGAACCCAGACAGTTAAGCTCCCAACCCCGCATGCTGTCAGCCAAGCGACAGCAGTAGCACAGAGGTCAATGGCATCCTTTGCTCTCCTGGCCACTGATCCAACACTACTCCTCTTTCCCCCTGTCCTAGAGGATGGCTCCAACCAGGATATCCAATTTTAAATGCTGTAACCAATTCACTTCGAGGCATTTAACCTCTCCGCGTGAGCCTTGCAACACTCGGGTCCCCCTGGGAAGCTGGGAATAACCTAGGTGCCCATCCATAGGGGATTGGATAAGCAGCTGCAGATATGCCATCTTTGCAAAGAATGAGGCCGCTCTGTCCTGCCTGAAGTTGAATAATCAAGGCTGAGTGTTCCGTGAGAAACACGGCAGAACTGTACATGTATGCTGCCGCTGATGGGGGAAAACATTTCTGCCACTCCTCACCCGGTGCATCTAAGAGAGGATCCGCAAGCGCGTGGTAACAGCGCTGCCACTGGAAGGGGGTTTGGGTTGCGGGGAGTGAGACTTTATACCATGTGTATAGAATATCACTTTTTCTTAAATCTGGCCGCACTGCACGGCACGCAGGATCTTAGTTCCCTGACCAGGGATTGAACCCGGGCCCTCAGCAGTGAAAGCGCGGGCCCCTAACCATTGGACTGCCAGGGAAGTCCGAGAATATCACTTATTATTATTATTTTTTTAATATCACTTATTTTTTTAAAAATACAGCAAAACGGGACTTCCCTGGTGGTCCAGTGGTTAAGGATCCGTCTTGCAATGCAGGGGACTCCAGTTCGATCCCACAGGCCTTGGGGGCAACTAAGCCCGGGCACCACAGCGAAAGATCCCACGTGTCGCAGCTAAGACCCAACGCGGCCAAAAAGATAAATATTTTTTTTAAATACCGTGAAATGAAAGTGCACCTCATATTCATCCTCGGAGCGCTTCAGTAGCCGTGGGTCCTTAAAGCTGGGATGGACGTGGCCTCTCTCTACTGTTTGCACACGCTAGGGAGATGCTGATGGGACTTGAGTGTGAGAACCACAGTTCTCGCCCTTCAGAGTTGCTCCCATGCAGCAACGTCCCAGCCTCCGGGCGAAATAGGTTGGTTGCAGCACCTCCCACTGTTTAAAAATGAGAAATCAGGCAGAGACTTTGACAAAAGAGTCTGCCTAGAAGGGCTCCAGGAGGAATCGGAGGTGGAGTGAGCAGCTTTGCAGAGAGCTCCCGGCTGCCCCGATGCATCCCTTCCCCCGTAGGAGGGAGATTTGTCTAGATTCGCTTGGTTCTTGGCACGTGGACACTTAGTCCCGAGCTCCGTCAGTCCCCTGGGCTACTCGGCCAGTCCTGGGGTGGCCTTCGTCATCGGCCGGCTGTGTTTTCTCGTCCAAGTGTAAGCTTGGCCGGACTAGGCAGGAGGGAGCTTTGGCCGGGTCGGTAATGATCTCTCTCCCGTTTCTGCAGTTCCTGACGAGGCTGACCGAGAGGTTCGTGCTGGGAGTGGACATGTTTGTGGAAACCCTGTGGAAAGTTTGGGCAGAGCTCTTGGACGTCCTTGGACTTGACGGTAGGTGTGGGGGGCATTCATGTGAAGGCACCGTTTCATTCTGGTGCTTGTTAAATTATGGGAGTGGTACCCACGGCGGGTGGCACAAGAGAAAACTAGGGGGGCAGTGAGGATACGAGAGGACCTTTTTTATTGTCATTGTTGTGTGTGTAAATAGCTGAGATTCCCAGATGCTATTTAGGATAACGTGCAGGTGGGCAGTGCCAACTTGTGTGCCCCCAGGCAAACCTCGGGGACTGGAGGTGGAGTCTCTAGGTTGTTGGGGTCCGTAACCAACTACTCCAGTTACTTAGACAGAAAGGGATTTAGTGCAGGGAATGCAGCACTCACACAATCATCAAAAGGGCTGAAGGAGCGATGTGTGACCCCCCAGGGGGTTGCTGCCCTGGTCTAGGAATTGGATGGCAGCTGCTGGAACCCTTTGAATTCAAGCTCACGGCCCTGGTCCAGGCTGCTGCCTCTCTCCAGGAAGCCTGCAGCAGTCTGTGTCGGGGTCCCCTAGACCATGCCCAGGTTCTGTGCATCTCCAGGAGGACTCCGGGACCCAGCATGCGGCCGTCCTCACAGCGGTGATGTATTACAGTGAAGGACACAAGGCACAGTCAGCAGAGGGAAAAGGCTCACGGGGTGGAGTCTGGGGGAACCAGGCACAGGCCCCCAGAGCCCTCTCCCAGGGGCGTCCCACAGGATACTCTTTATTCCCCGAATGAGGTGTCATCTACCAGGGACGCCCAATAGAGGCTCGGCCTCCAGGGTGTTTATTGGCAGCTGGTCATGTAGGTGCTCTCTGCCTGCACCTTCCAAATTCCCGACTCCCCGAAGGAAAACAGGCGTCAGCATGAACCACACTGATTGTAAAAACCTCCAAGCCAGGGAGCCCCTGTTCTTGGTGAGAGGAGGGAGCCCTCACTGCAATGTGCATGCAATTCACTCAGCTCTCCAGGACGCCGACCAGGTGCCCCCAAGTTGAACTCAGTTCTAACCCTATCTCCTTGGAGGTAGCATCTGATCCTACGGGTCACGGGCTCAGTCCCACAATCGGCCCCACTTCAGACACCAGTCACAGATCCGTGCTTCTGACAGACTAGTGTAGATCAGAGGTTCCCACGACCCCTCCGCACCGTGGGTTCAATTAATTTGCTAGAGCCGCTTGCAGAACTCAGGAAAGTTTACTCACTCACTAGATTACTGGTTTATTATGAAAGGATATAACTCAGGAACAGCCAGGTGGAGGAGATGCATGGGGCAGAGTTGGTGGGCAGGGACTCGGAGCTTCCAGTTCTGAGTTCTATTGTCTCCTTGGCTACTGGTGATGGGTTAAACCTTCAGCCCCTCCTGGAGGTTAGAGGGCCTAACCCTCTAGTCATCTGGTTGGTTCCCCTGGCAACCAGCGTACATCCTGAGAGGCTTTCCAGAATCACCTGGTTAACAAGCACAGGTGTGGGTGAGAGGGGCTATGAATCAACAAGACACTTTTATTGCACTTGTCACTTAGGGAATTCCAAGGGTCTTAGGAGTCTGTGCCAGAAATAGGGATGGACACCAAATACGTGTTTCTTATTATGTATCACAACCTCACACTCCAGAAATCCAAGTTCCCAGATGCCAGCCAAGGGCCCACCTTGCCAGCAGGTGTTTCTAAAGAGTGGCCTCAGGCCTGCTGGGTGAACTCTTCCCTGCACAGCTCCTAACTAGGGTCCGTTCTCAGAGCCATTTTTTTTATTACTGCTTTTATAGTAGTGATTTAAAAAAAAAACCAAAGAAGGCAGGTCAGGTCACTGTCCTTAAAGCTGCCCAGCGACTTCTTGCTGCACTTGGAATCGACCAGGTTCACACCAAGGACACTGCAAGCAGCAAGGATCTGCCCAGCCCCTATCCTGTTCTTGGACACGCTGGGGTCTTTGGTACCTTCCAGTCCCTCCAGGTGTTCCCTGCTGGGGGTGATCCTCCCAGCCCTTTGCCTGCTCCCATCTTTCCCATGCTTGGGTCTCTGGTACATGACACCTCCTTCAAGAGGCCCCTCCTGACTACCCTGTGTGAGGAACCTGGTCCTCAGTTCTCACCCTCAGCTGCAACATCTCCCTCCCGTGTGTGTGTGTTACGCATCTCCCTTCTGAGATCCCGTGTGTGGGGTCTTGCCCGCCTCCTCCAGGCTGCAACCTCGGACCCGGCTCTGCCCTGGCACAAAGGGGCCCATCGTTAATAAGAATTGGAGGCCTGGGCTTCCCTGGTGGTGCAGTGGTTAAGAATCTGCCTGCCAATGCAGGGGACACGGGTTCGAGCCCTGGTCTGGGAGGATCCCACATACCGCGGAGCAGCTAAGCCCGTGCGCCACAACTACTGAGCCTGCACTCTAGAGCCCATGAGCCACAACTACTGAGCCTGCGTGCCACAACTACTGAAGCCCGCACGCCTAGAGCCCGTGCTCCGCAACGAGAGAAGCCACCGCAATGAGAAGCCCGCGCACCGCAACAGAGAGTAGCCCCTGCTCGCCGCAACTAGAGAAGGCCCAGGCGCAGCAACAAAGACACAACGCAGCCAAAAATTAATTAATTAATTTTTTAAAAAGATATATGAATGGCTAACAGGTACAAGAAAATGTATCAATACTACATTACTAGTGGTTCAACATTACTAGTCATTAGGGAAATGCAAATCAGAACCACAATGAGGGCTTCCCTGGTGGCGCAGTGGTTGAGAGTCCACCTGCCGATGCAGGGGACATGGGTTCGTGCCCCAGTCCGGGAAGATCCCACATGCTGCGGAGCAACTAAGCCTGTGCGCCACAACTACTGAGCCTGCACTCTAGAACCTGTGAGCCACAGCTACTGAAGCCCGCGCGCCTAGAGCCCGTGCTCCACAACAAGAGAAGCCACCGCAATGAGAAGCCCGTGCACCACAACGAAGAGGAGCCCCCTCTCGCCGCAACTAGAGAAAGCCCGCGCACAGCAATGAAGACCCAACGCAGCCAAAAATAAATAAAATTATAAAAAAACAACAACGAATTTTTGGTGTGTGTATATATACGATGGAGTATTATTCAACCATAAAACGAAGGAAATCCTGCCGTTTGAAACAACGTGGATGGACCTGGAGGACATTAAGCTAAGTGAAATAAGTCAGAGAAAGGCAAATACTGTAGGAGCTCACTTATATGTGGAATTAAAAAAAAAAAAAACCTCATAAAATGAGAGATCAGATTTGTGGTTGCCAGAGACAGCAAGTGGGAGGCAGGGGAATTAGAGGAAGATGGTTAAAAGGTACAAATTTGCAGTTATAGGATAGATAAGTCCTGGGGATGTCACGTACAACATGATGACTGTAGCTGACACCGCTCTACCGTATAGTTGAAAGTTATCAGGAGAGTTAGTAGACCCTAAATGTTCTCAGGAAAAGGAAGAAACTTTTCTTTTTTGTATCTATATGAGGTGATGGATACTAACTAAACTTGTGTTCATCTCACAATATATGTAAGTTAAGTCATGCTGTACACTTTGAACGTATATAGTGCTGTACGTCAGTTATATCTCAATAAAACTAGTAAAGAAAGCTGCATGCTGAAGTAGGATGTGTGCCTCTTTCAAACGGTTTGGTTTAAAAAAAAAAAGGTATGTGACTAGAGATGGAGCAAAATGTTAACCATTGTTAAACCTAGGTGGTTTTGATAGGAGTATTTATTTTACTATCCTTTTAAATTTTCTATTTGAAAATTTTCTTAAGTCAGGCACACAGAAGATGCAAGTCCTCCATTTCACTCCATTCTTTTTTTTGGCGGTACGCGGACCTCTCACTGCTGTGGCCTCTCCCGTTGAGGAGCACAGGCTCCGGATGCGCAGGCCCAGCGGCCACGGCCCACGGGCCCAGCCGCTCCACGGCATGTGGGACCCTCCCGGACCGGGGCACGAACCCGTGTCCCCCACATCGGCAGGCAGACTCCCAACCACTGTGCCACCAGGGAAGCCCTCACTCCATTCTTAAGATGGAACTTCATGTGTGGGTACCAGTTACAATTAGGTTTGACTGTGAGTAACAGAGACCCCAAATAACAGCAGCTTAAACAAGATGGAAGCTTATTTCTCTTATGTGAAAGTTCACAGGTAGGTGGTTAGGCAGGTAGGTGGCTTTGTAGCACATTCTCCTCGGGTCCGAGGCCCCTCCCATCTTATTGCTCCCCAATAGGTGACCTCCCTTCCCTCATGACACAAGACAGCTGCTTCTATTCCAGCCATCACATCCACATTCCAGCAGGCAGAAGAAGAAGAGGTAAAGGGCATATTCCCACTACTTCTAGGAAGCCACCCCAAAACATTTCTGCTTACCTCTCCTTGACCAAAGCTTAGTTATGTAGCTGCAAGGGAGGCTGGGAAACGCCCTTATCCTAGGCAGCCGTGTGCCCAGCCTAACACTGGGCATTTGTTACTATGGAAGACAGGAAGAAAGGAAATTGAAGGCCAGTTTTCAGGCTCTGCCCCACCTGAAAGGTGTTTCAAACCCACGATATGACAGCGTTGCCCTGTCTTATCCTGTCTTTTCCCAGGACTTGGTATAAAGGCTAATGAGGCAGCCAACTTTAATTCCTTGGGTGTAGCAGAGGCAGAGGCAGCCAGTGAGCTGAGCTGCCCACCCCCAGCTTGCAGAGAACCCCCTGACCCCGTGTAACCGGCCGCTGTCCCTCTGTTCTGTCCTGCAGTCTCGAACCTGTCCCAGTACTTCAATCCAAGCTCGGTGGCCAACAGCCCCACACGTGCCCTCCTGCTGGTGGGCGTCGTCCTCCTGGCCTACTGGTTCTTGTCTCTGACCCTGGGCTTCACCTTCAGTGTCCTGCACGTGGTGTTCGGCCGCTTCTTCTGGGTGGTGCGGGTCATCCTGTTCTCCATGTCGTGCGTGTACATCTTGCACAAGTACGAGGGTGAGCCCGAGAATGCCGTGCTGCCGCTGTGCTTCGTGGTGGCCATCTACTTCATGACCGGGCCCATGGGTTTCTACTGGCGCAGCAGCCCCAGTGGCCCCAGCGTGGAGGAGAAGCTGGAACAGCTGGAGAACCAGGTCAGACTGCTCAACATCCGTCTCAACCGAGTGCTGGAGAGTCTTGACCGCTCCAACGGCAAGTGACAACCAGCCAGCCGGCCGGGTCCCCTCCTCCCAGCGCCCTCTCTCCGGAAACAAAAAAGAAGAAGGAAAAAAAGAACGCCAAACCCCAAACAATCTTAATAAACATGTCTGAGCAGGAGAGTGGCGCTTTGCGAGGGTGTTTCCAGCCACGTGTCAACTCTTAGGACATCTTCCGAGAAGAATGGGACAAGATCGTTGGTATAGAACTACCCGCCAAGTGTCATTAGTGGAAAAAAATCTTTTTTAAACAAAGGATATAACCATATTAGCTGTACAGGAAGAGAAGTTTATCTGTGCATAGAGCATAAAGTTAATTTTTTCAAGCATTTAAATACACCTTTTGTAAGGTTTTTTAACACAGGCAGATGGAGTTAAGTTTTAATAAACTTAAAACTTTACATGGAGGGGAAGAAATGGCTAATTCGACCTTTTGGAAGAGTTTCAAGGCAAGCATTTGTTTTTGCAGCGTAGGGATTGGTGGGTGAGGTCTGTGTGCGGTCTTTTCAGGTTCCAAAGCTGTGACCTTCATTTCACGTTGTTTTTCGCTGATGTCGATCTGATGAATGTTGTCGCTTCTGAATGTGGGCCATTGGGTTTCAAGGATGAAACTAAACATCTTTTGGATCCTAGTGACCCCAGCCGAGCCCCCTTCAATCCTGTTTCTAAATGAAGAAATCACTATTTGTAGAAAACCTAAGATTTTTTTCCCCCTTCTGTACTTTGATGTATCTTAACCTCAACATTTTGTAAAGGGAAATTCAAGGACCGGGCAAAGAAATGTCTTTGGGGTTTGATGCCGGGAGCCGCCTGGGTAAGCTCATTCAGGAATCTATTTGATGTCCTAATTTCGCCATTTGCCAGCTAGGTTGATACAGGAAAGATACACTCTCTGGGGTTTTTTTGTTTATCTGTTTCATCTTGGTTTTGGGTGACTCAGGACCTTAGAAGGAAAACCAACCATAGCAGCTAATAACATTTTCGAGTCTGTTGCTGCAACGCATTCTCAGGAACAGTAAGCAGGCATAAGCCAGACTTGGAGAAGATCTGAATTATTTTTCCTGAAATTTTTACGGTACCTGTGTTAGGTGCTTTTTGCCTGGAGTCTGGGGTGACCTCATTTTTAGCTGGTCCCTAGGGGCAGAGAGAGGTATGTGCAGGGCAGACAGCTGTGGGGTCCTGGACAGAGGGGGCTTTGCAAGGCTTGGATCAGGGGCTAGTGGAGATGCCCCTTTCTGGGTACCAACGAGCACAGGAGAGCAAGGAAAGGATGCTGCCAGGGGTCGTGACTGTCTTTCCCTGCCCACCTGCGTCGTGCCCTGGCAGCCCCCTCACAGGAGCCCCTCTACGCAGGTTTGCAGAGACCCCTGTCCGATCAGGTAGGACCAAGACCTTTTGGTCCGGGTATCATTTGGGGGAAAACTCAGCTGCCCGCCAACTCCTCCTGTGCCGCCTTTCTGTGACGTTTTACTTGGGGTTACAAGTACCTGGAAAACGGAAGCAAATGTTTTCTGAGGATGTTTATGAAACTTCCGTTATCAAGGTGTACAATAACGGGACCCAAACTCTCCTGCATTCAGTTCGCTTCCTGAGACGCATGTTCTCTAGGATTAGCTTGGGCAAATCTTTACCCATGGGCGTTTGACCCCCGTGTTTTTTGCATTGAAACCGTTCCAGTTTTGTCAGTTAGATATTTACGGACAAATCTATTTTAGCGCAGGGTGTGAAGAACTCCAGGGAGGTCATCTTTGCCTTCCTTCCTTTTGTGCATTTAGCTTCTATGTATCTGGCATATTTAGGTATTTGCTCCTGTTAGCCAGAAGGGAAATGGACATTCTCTGTGCAGAGCTTTTAAGTCTTAAATTACGGGTCTGGGTCTAACATCCACTCTGTTCTCTCACCCACCCTCACACATGGAAACCTGATGGGCACTGTGCTGTACTGAGATCCAGGCAGGAGAACCATTTTAACTTCTAGTAGATCGAGGGAGGCTCACGTGTCTAGGTGCTGGTGGACTCAGGCCACAGCATCAACTGGAAATTGCTGTTGAGAATATGCACCTTGTTTTCCAGGTTGGCTAAGTGTAGGCTATGAAGCCAGTTTTATAGCTCAGTACACTCAGAGGAATGGAATGATGTCTTTATTTTTAACAAAAGTTAAATAGTTAATTAGTTCACTAGAGGTATCACTTCAGGGTAGAACAGTCCTTGAAATTCTGATAGAAATCATGGATGTTCGATCTGAATAACGCCTGCTTTTTAATGCGTAAATTTGACTTCTGCTTGGACGTGTTCTTAACCCCAAATAATTTGGGTTTTTTTTTTTTTTTTTTTTTTTTTTTTTTTTTTTTTTTTTTTTTTTTTTTTTTTTTTTTTTTTTTTTTTTTTTTTTGCTTTCTCCATTCCATGGAAGCTTGTAGGGTAAGCTTCCTTCCTCATCTCTTCCTTTTTTCTCTCTTTTGTACATGGAGAAATGTATTTTTGTACCATATCTCATACCTTGAAGAGAAACCTTTTTTATATCTTCAGGGCTGTAGAACATATTAGTGTAACACATCCTTCAACGCGGTATGTAAACATCCTGACGAAAACTACTGTGGATCTCTGTTTTAGTTAAGACTCAGTTTTTTAGATATCTTCAAGGCATCAATGTTAATTGCCCAGTGCTCCAGTATCACAGTAAATACCGAGAACAGAAAATAGTCCAGAAGAGAAAAAGGACCAGCTACCTCCAGATTGCTGGATTTCTGTGGGTGTTTGGGGATAATGTTTGGAGCAATCTCTTCCTTGACATCCTAGCAAAGATGCTTTCGTGGCACATCAGCCTTCTGTAAATATATTTTCCAGTACCAATCAGCGTTACCTGCCTTCCGGGTTTTTTGGTTTGCTCGTTTTTGTTTTTGTACCCCACGTCATTTCTGGTAGCAAAGTGCAGCAACAGAATTTCCTGAAAGCTAGCCTTGTGACTTATGCCCGGGGTCTTAACTGATGAAGGTGACCGAGTGACAGCACGGAGAGAGGTTAGTGCCGTTGAAAGAAGGCTTTTAATACCCACAGTTTCCTGGAGACAACAGGCATACCACGCCGCGTGGGACCACAGGAAGCCTGATACACGCAGGGTCAGGAAGCAGACGGAGGGGAACTGGGTCTGTGCTCTTCTGACTGTGGTGGGAAGTAGCTAGTTGGGGACATCACCTGTTGGAACTAAGGGTGAGCATGTAGGATGGGGTCAGTGCTTGGGAGGGTTATAATAGGACTTTTGCACACCCACGAGGGCTGGCTTGCAGGAAAGATGAAAATCACTTTGGTCGCTAGTCTGGCCCCGTGATTCGGCAGCCTTCTGGTTAGGAATAACATGTCAGATGTCCAGTGCAGAATCCGAAACATGGCGAAGACACCTTCTCACTAGTGGGAATCCTGCTGTGCTTCATCTCCATGCTTCCCCCTGCTTCTTAAGATGCTTTTGAGGAATGATACCTGCCTTACAGCGTGACACCTGAGCGCTTCTCCCTGATGGGTTTTGAACTGGCTGATGTAATCCAAAAACCAGCTCTCCCATCCAGCCAGCTCACTTTAAAAGGAATGCCTGGGACTTCCCTGGCGGTCCAGTGGTTAGAACTCGGTGCTCTCACTGCCGTGGCCCGGGTTCAACCCCTGGTTGGGGAACTAAGATCCTGCAAGCTGCTCGGCGCGGCCAAAGAAAATTAAAAATAAAAGGAATTCTTTAAGGTCCTAAAGGTGTCAACCTGCTCCCCCAGCTTTTTAAAATAAGACATCATCATTTTTGTTTATGGCCATTTGAGTAGTTGAACCTTTCCTCCTCACTTGTGAATAATAGAAGTTTATATTTTTGCAGGATCTAACACAGTACCCTTAAAATTAGTATTGGATAACCAGCAATATGATGTATAGTATCGGGGATAAACAAACCTTGTCCAGCGTACTCAATTCTGTGCTCTGCTCTTCATTGATTCCTTGATATGTAGGAGATACCCCAGGACCAGTTTTTCCCTGGTGGTGGCATAAAAAGCCGATCGTCCTTTGCACCGTCTACTGAAGATCTGCGGCAGCTAATGTTATTATGAACCATATGTTCTAATGTCTTTTTGCATATTTAAAGGTTTTATTGTAGTGTCAGTTTAATATCCGCATGTGTGTTAAATCTCTGAATACCGTAATTAACTTGATTTCTTGTGGTGGTGATTAGCTCTCACTTAAAATCCAGCGAAGCAATTATTTCCCTCTTAACTGGAAATCATATTTGTGTGGTATGGTACCCATCATCCACAGTGTATTCATGAGTCAAATTTGTATTTTGTGTATCTGGTTATAAATTTTACGTAGCATTTAATTTGATACTATAAATCCACTTGATTTGAATATAGTGGTGTGTGTGTGTGTGCGTATGTGGTGTGTGTACACTTTAGTTTCATGAGCCTTGGGAAACTGATTCTACAAATATCATAAATAGACATAAATGTATAAGGCTTATTTTTTTGGCAGAGCGATCCGTACGTCCCTCTTATTTATTAAATCACTGGCTTTGGTGTTATGTAGAGATATTTGTAGACCGATTTCAGAACAGAATTAAAATATTGTGAAAATTACAGCTTAATAAATGTTTATGGTAATTTTGTTGTACAGACTTCCTAAATGTATTTCATTACTTCCAACCAAGCATTTGTGGAGTTTTCCCCGTCTTGGCCTGTAATGCTGATTCCATGATTCTGTTCCCCAGTCCAAGGAGAGTCATACAATCTTGAATTTAACTGTTTGATTGGAGGTAGCGTTGCCACATAAAATACAGGACACCCAGTTAAATCTGAGTTTCAGATAAACAACAAATGCTTGTTTAGTGTAAGTATGTCCCGTGCAATATTTGGGACACACTTACACCAAAGGAAAAACAAAAAAGAGTTGTTGCTTATCTGCAATTCAACTGGGCATTGTATATTTTTATTTGCTAATTCAGGCAATCCTAGCAGGGTATAGCAACTGACGTACACACCTCCACCCCACCCTGAGCTGGAATGCTTTTGTGGGTACTAAAAATTGTTCCCTAGCCTTAGCAAACATTCAGGAACAAATGTAAAAGGAGAACGGGGACATGAAACACACTTATGACCTGAGAGTATTCCTCCTGGGAATGTTTATATTGCAAAGAAAATCTCACAGGGGTCTCCAGGGGACAGTTTGAGGCCAGTCACGCTGACGTTACCTGGAGGCCCCCTGGCTGGCCCAGCGCTGGGAGAGCGAACAGCAGGGACCTCACACCATGGAGGACAACGCAGCAGTGAGTCACAGCATCAGTGCTGGGTGAGAAAGTGGGGCCGGGAAGGAGGAATGACAACATTGCCCATTTGAGTGAGTTAAATACATCTGATTAATCATTTTGCGAGAGTACATTAAAAAAGACATATCCGCGCACCCCAGTGTTCTTAGCAGCACTACTTGGGATAGCCAAGACACGGAAACAACCTAAGTGTCCATCGACAGATGAATGGATAAAGAAGATGTGGTACATGTATACAATGGAATATTACTCAGCCGTAAAAAAGAATGAAATATGCCATTTGCAGCTACATGGATGGACCTAGAGATGATCATACTAAGTGAAGTGAGTCAGAAAGAGAAAGACAAATATCATATGATATCACTTATATGTGGAATCTAGTAAAAAATCATACAGATGAACTTATTTACGAAACAGAAACAGACTCACAGATCTTGAAATCAAACTTATGGTTACCAAAGGGGAAACGGGGGTGGGAAGTGATAAATTAGTAGATCGGGAATAACATATACACACTACTATATATAAAATAGATAGGGAGGGGTTAGGATTTGGTGCTTTCTTTCACTGCTGTGGCCAGGGTTCAATCCCTGGTTGGGGAACTGAGATCCCACATGCCTTGCGGCGGTGGCCAAAAAATAAAATAGATAACTAATAAGGACCTACCATATAGCACAGGGAACTCTACTCGGTATTCTGTAATAACCTATATGGGAAAAGGATCTGAAAAAGGATGGATATGAGTATGTGTATGGCTGATTCACTTTGCTTTGCACCTGAAACTAACAGCACTGTGTATCAACGATACACCAATAAAAATTTTTTTTAAAAATAATATAAAAATAATAAAGTGTGGCTACTAGGAGATTTTATTTTATTTACTTATTTTTTTTTGGCCCTGCCGCACAGCATGTGGGATCTTAGTTCCCAGACCAGGGATAGAACCGGCACCCCCTGCAGTGGAAGTGCGGAGTCTTAGCCACTGGACCGCCAGGGAAGTCCCTACTAGGAAATTTTAAATGACACGTGTGGTTTGCATTTGTGGCTTTCATTGTATTTTTCCCAGACCTCACTGAATTATATAAACAGCGCTGGAACAGGGCCAACTTCAATCACTCAGGTGCTCATTACATGGAAGCAGAGTGGTGGTAATGCCTGGCTCTGTGGGCTTATGTGGCCCCTGGGGAGGGAAGAAGTATGACTTCAGGGATCTTTGTGCCCAGCAGGGGCTCAATGCGTATTTGTTGGGAAACAAATGAATCTTGTAACTCAGGACAGTAATTCATCTAAACAGTACAAAGTATACTTGAGTCTGGGCCTAGAAATTGTCTCATCCTGGGATAATCTACCCTGATAACCCTCAGGTTAATTAGTTCCAGTTTGACAGTGGTCCTCTGTCCTGCGCACCATTGTGGAATGGCCAGAGCATCAGATAAAGATGAGGCTGGAGGATTTCCAGTTATCGAGCTGGAATTAGAGAAATGCGGGGGGGTGGTCCTAGGGAGCGATGATGTGATTTTATGATATAATAAGAAATATACATTTGGTCTTCATTCCTGGTTCCTGACCCAGAGCTCCTAAAATCCTTGGAATTTCCTGAGTGATGGGGGCGAAAGGGGCCACTTTCGCTATTCGTAACACGCCCTTTCAACCTTACTGGAGTTTATGCTAATGACGTGGCGTGGCTCTCGGCGGGCCCCAGGATGGGGGCTGGCTGCCACAAGAACCAACAGTGCAATTAGGGGATTGGAATTTTCAGCTCCCCAGCCCCTAGCTTCCAGGTTGGGGAAGGCATCCTTGTACCAGGAGGATGGCGCACCCCCATCTCCACTTGGACAAGAGCTCCTATACTTGGGACCCTTCCAGACCTCTCCCTGTCTACCGCTGGCTGTTCATCTTTATCCTTTGTCACATCCTCCGTAATAAACTAGTAAGAGTAAATAAAGCTGTTTCCCCGAGTACTCTGAGCCATTCTAGCGAATTATTGAACCTGAGGAGGGTGTCATGGAAACTCTGATTCGTAGCCAGGCTGGACAGAAGTGTGGGCAACCTGGGGACCCACCTACTTTTGATCTGCATCTGAAGTTGGTGGGGGGGACGGTCTTGTGGGACTGACCCTTTAACCGGTGGGGTCTGCACTAACTTCTGGTAGTCGGTGTCAGGAATACTTAACGTGAGGGAAAACTCCACGCATTTGGTGGTCAGAGTGTTCAATAGTTTTCTCTTAGATGAGTTTTAAGACCAAGGGTCCCACAGGTTGACGTGAAAGGTAACAGGAGGGACTGCCCCGGCGGTCCAGTGGTTAGGACTCCACACTCTCAACTGCCGAGGGCGTGGGTTCCATCCCTGGTCAGGGAACTAAGATTCTGCAAGCCTCACAGGAGGAGAGGGTTGGTGATTACATGGCTCCTGTAAGTGACAGCAGTAATTCTCATAAACAGAGCCTTCTGTGTGTCAGCTCTGCTCTACCTGCCCTGGCTTGTTGAAGCTACCCACTCTCTTTGCCAAGAAGGGATTATCTCTGTAATACAAACGAGAAAACCCAGGCTCAGAGACGTTGAGGAATACCGCCCAACATCAAATGGCAGAAATCATTATACCCTTTATGGTCTCTCTCCTGGTGAAGTTGTGGCTTTCGAGGGTTTTTTTCCAAACTTGTATCAGTAAAGATCTTCATTAGTCACCAAAACAATGACTATAAAAGATGACAACCAGAAACCTCAAATAACAACCATCTTCTCTGTGCTGAAGAGTGGCGGCTGGGCATAATGATAGATAGTTTTTGTTGTTTTACAGTTTACCGTTTTCTGAGAAAATTTAAGACTTGCAACAAATTCTTGTTTCGTATGTAGCTCAGAGAGGTTAAGCTCCTTGGACAAAATGGCACAGCTAATAAGAAGTGTGGGGAGAATATTACTTAGCCATAAAAAAAGAACGAAATAATGCCATTTGCAGCAACATGGATGGACCTAGAGATTGTCATACTAAGTGAAGTTAAGTCAGACAGAGAAAGACAAATCTCATATGGTATCACTCACTTGGAATCTAATTTTTTTAACAAAGTGATATCAATAAACTTATTTACAAAGCAGAAACAGACTCACAGATTTCGAAAACTAACTTATGGTTACCAAAAGGGAAACGTGGTGGAGAGGTCAGATAAATTAGGAGCTTGGGATGAACATACACACACGACTAGACATAAGACAGATAACCAACAAGGACCTACTGTAGAGCACAGGGAACTCTACTCAATATTCTGTAATAACCTATATGGAAAAAGGATCTAAAAAAGAGTGGATATATGTATAACTGATTCATGTTGACGATACAGTGGAGATATATATATATATCTGATTCACTTTGCTGTACACCTGAAATTAACACAACATTGTAAATCAACTATGCTCCAATAAAATTTAAAAAAAGAAAAGAAGTGTGGGGAGCCAGGACCGAAACTCAGTACTGCAGACTCCACATCCAGTTTTCCACTGGATGGAGTGTGCGGAGGTATAGAGTGTGTCCTCTGTATCATCAAAGTTTACGTATAACAAGCTTCTCTCCTGACAGTTGGAGAAAATGCATGCATTTGGTCATTCTCCCTCCATAAACTTCCCTCTTAGAACTGCTCTTGCTGTATCCCATAGGTTTTGGGTCGTCCTGTTTTTATTGTCATTTGTTTCTGGTACTTTTTGATTTCCTCTTTGATTTCTTGGTTATTAAGTAGTGTATTGTTTAGCTGCCATGTGTTTGTATTTTCTACAGTTTTTTTTCCTGTAATTGATATGTAGTCTCATAGCGTTGTGGTCAGAAAAGATACTTGATACGATTTCAATTTTCTTAAATTTACCAAGGCTTGATTTGTGACCCAAGATATGATCTATCCTGGAGAATGTTCCATGAACACTTGAGAAGAAAGTATATTCTGTTGTTTTTGGATGGAGTGTCCTATAAATATCAATTAAGTCCATCTGGTTTAATGTGTCATTTAAAGTTTGTGTTTCCTTATTTATTTTTATTTTGGATGATGTGTCCATTGGTGAAAGTGGGGTGTTAAAGTCCCCTACTATGATTGTGTTACTCTCGATTTCTCCTTTTATGGCTGTCAGCATTTGCCGTATGTATTGAGGTGCTCCTATACTGGGTGCATAAATACTTACAATTTTTATATCTTCTTGGATCGATCCCTTGATCATTATGTAGTGTCCTTCTTTGTCTGTTGTGATAGTCTTTATTTTAAAGTCTATTTTGTCTGATATGAGAATTGCTACTCCAGCTTTCTTTTGATTTCCATTTGCATGGAATATCTTTTTCCATCCCCTCACTTTCAGTCTGTTTGTGTCCCTAGGTCTGAAGTGGGTCTCTTGTAGACAGCATATGCACAGTTTTCGTTTTTGTATCCGTTCAGCCAGTCTATGTCTTTTGGTTGGAGCATTTAATCCATTTACATCTAAGGTAATTATAGATATGTATGTTCCTATTACTATTTTCTTAATTGTTTTGGGTTTGTTTTTGTAGGTCTTTTCCTTCTCTTGTGTTTCCTGCCTAGAGAAGTTCCTTTAGCATTTGTTGTAAAGCTGGTTTGCTGGTGCTGAATTGTCTTAACTTTTGCTTATCTGTAAAGGTTTTAATTTCTCCATTGAATCTGAATGAGATCCTTGCTGGGTGATCTTGGTTGTAGGCTTTTCTCTTTCGTCACTTTAAATATGTCCTGCCACTCCCTCCTGGCTTGCAGAGTTTCTGCAGCTGAAATATCAGCTGTTAACCTTATGGGGATTCCCTTGTATGTTATTTGTTGCTTTTCCCTTGCCTTCACTTAGCTTTTAAATCCTTTCCTTATATTGCTTAGAGCACCCTGTGTGAATTACGTAAAATCATTTGAATGCTATCCCACAAGCATGTGTGTATATATATATGTGTGTGTGTATATGTATAGATACATAATATATGTGTATATATAGACACATATATATTTTTTCTCACATGGAGGAAGACTTGGATGCTTAAAAATGTTCACTCAAAACAAAAAAAATCAACAAAAAAGAAGGGACTTCCCTGATGGTCCAGTGGTTAAAACTCCATGCTCCCAAAGCAGGGGGCCTGGGGTCGATCCCACAAGCTGCGCGGTGTGGCTGGGTGGGGGGTGGAGGGGGAAGAAGTGTTCACTCATTTATTCCTTTATTCATTCATTGGCCTAGGCCTGCGGTTCTCAGAGTGTGGTCTGGGTTCTAATTACATAAAATGCTATTAGTCGTAAGTTGTTTGCATTTTTCACTCTCATTTTCTCACAAATGTACAGTGGAGTTTTCCAGAGGCTGCAAGACGTGTGATATCATAATAGATAGACCGCTGCATCTGAGATGAAGATTCAGCTGTTTTCGTTAAGGGAGATATTAGAGATTTGTAAAAACGGAAAACGATGACACTCTTCTCACTAATTTTTTTTTGTTCTGAAAAGTATAGTTATTTTTCCAAAAATATGTTATTTATGGTACCATGTAATGAACTTTTTATTATTTTTAAATGAATATATATATATATGTATACATACCTATATATTGGTTCTCAGTTTTTATTTCTAATTTGGTAATTATTTCTAACTTGATTGTTAATTCTAATTGACAGATTCGAATTCTAATTCATAAGCCACAGAAACAAAAGCTTTTGGGGTCTTCAGTAAGTCAATATATAAACCTCCTCACCTTAATCTGTTTGGGCTTCTATAACGAAAATACCATCAGTTCGGTGGCTTAAAGATTTATTTCTCACAGTTCTGGAGGCTGGGAAGTCCACGATCAAGGCAGCCTCGGATTTGGTGTCTGGTGAGGACCCGTTTCCTCAACAGAGACAGCTGTCC
Organism: Neophocaena asiaeorientalis asiaeorientalis; assembly: GCF_003031525.2. Lineage (NCBI taxonomy): Eukaryota > Metazoa > Chordata > Mammalia > Artiodactyla > Phocoenidae > Neophocaena > Neophocaena asiaeorientalis. Next base: position 3,932,853 of record NW_020174645.1, on the reverse strand, counting down.
TCGTTCTGTGTCTTCACATGGCAGAAAAAGAGAGCTAGTTTTTCTTATAAGGGCATTAATCCCATTAATGAGGGCTCCACGTACATGACCCATTCACCTCCCGAAGGCTTCATTGCCAAATACAATCACATTGGGGGTTGGGTTTCAATATGTGAATTTGGGGGAACACAGACATTCCATCTATAGCAGTCCTGAAACCAGAAAGTTCAAGACCTGCTGACAAAGTTAAGCGATCACGTAGTACACAGTTCAGAGGAACAAAAGGGTGTTGGGTGGACACCAGGTCTTGCTCCTGCCCTGCCCCCGACCACCACATTTTCCCCCCCCAAGGCGACCCCTTCATCAGTTTCTTATGACTCCTGCTAGGGATGACAAATGCCTGCAGTAGTAGGTATGCGTGTACCATTATTTAACAAATAATAGTATATTATACACACTTTTCTGGTCCCTGTTTTTTGTTTGTTTTTCTGTACATACCCCTCAGTTTGCTGTACCATTCTCTGGCTGATAGTACCCCATTTTATGGATATACCACAATTTATTTAACCATTCCTTTATTCCTTTATTAAGGATATTGGTAAATTTATTCTGATCAATGGCTGCACTTCCTAAATTGACTTATTTACCTTATGTGCCCGTTGTGTTTCTGTGATCTTCATGCAAGTGGTTGCACTTAGTGCAAATATAAAACTATGTAACATTATTATATAACACAGTGTAACACTTATATGACATAACACAATATATTGTTATTGAGTGTTTAGTTTTGCCGATAGTCTTCTAGGAACTAGGCTGTTAATTTCATTTTACCTGTCTTTCCCTTGGTGCAGAAAATCGGAAACCAATCTATGGTGATCAAACAAAAAGGTACATTTACATCATTAGTCTAATGCGGCGGTCCCCAACCTTTTTGTCACAAGAGACCGGTTTCATCGAAGACAATTTTTCCACAAAAGGCAAGGGAGTGGAGAGATGGCTTAGGTGGTAACGCGAGCCATGGGGAGCAACGGGGAGCGGCAAACGAAGCTTCACTCGCTCTCCGCTCACCTCCTGCTGTGCGGCCCGGTTCCTAACAGGCCGAGGACCAGTACCGGTCCATGGCCCGGGGGTTGGGGACCCCTGGTCTAATGGATAAGCTTGCTTTCTTTTTTCCCCCAAACATGTCATTTGTCCCATCTATTCTAGTTGCAACACAATGAGGCTTAGCATTATTAACCAGAGTGAAATTAAGAGTGGTAGTATTTAATCCCAGGGCTCCTTAAGGCAGGCCAATTTCATTCAGGGCCCAGGGATTTGGGGTTATTCTTCAGTGGTGTATATACACAAAGATTTTGTGTGTTCTGTGTGCTGTGGACCAACTAAGCCCGTGCGCCACAACTACTGAGCCTGCGCTCTAGAGCCCACGAGCCCCAACTACTGAGCCCGTGTGCCACAACTACTGAAGCCCGCACACCTGGAGCCCACACTCCGCAACAAGAGAAGCCACTGCAATGAGAAGCCCACACACCTCAACAAAGAGTAGCCCCACCTCGCTGCAACTAGAGAAAGCCCGTGCAGCAACGAAGACCCAACACAGCCAAAAATAAATATATAAAATAAATAAATTTATTTTTAAAAAGTTATCTCATAAAAGAGAATGAAATCAACATTTAAGTGTCAACCAATTGGAGAAAGAAAAGGAATCTAAAGAAAGGATTAATGATGAAACCTGTTCAGGTCTAGACAAAGGTCAGAAAGGCCCCTATCAGATTATGGGTCAAAATGTATCTGTGAATAAGTACGTATTGAGTGCCTACAGTTTGCCCTGCATTATGACAGTGAATTCTCTCCTCTCTTACATTTGTTTTTCTGTGTCGAAATTCTTCTGGAAGTGTTTTATTTCAGTGATTGCAAGTCTCTGTTTATAAGGCTGGTCAGAAAATAATACCACCATTAAAAAGTGCTGATTTTAAAAATCTGAGAATGCAAATATAAGCTATAGGTACATATTCTATACATATCTGTATGTTTAGAAAATGTTTCAAAGAACAGAACTGGTTGGGAATTACCAGTGGTCCAGCGGTTAGGACTCGGTGCTCTAACTGCCAAGGGCCTGGGTTCAATCCCTGGTCGGGGAACTGAGATCCTGCAAGTGGCGCGGCATGGCCAAAAAATGAAAAAAAAAAAAGAACGGAACTGGAGAAAATAACAGAAAAGGAAACAGATCATTATGGAGACTTACCAGAGCTAGAAGCTCTGAACTCAGGTTAAATTATCTTTTTATTTCTAGAGTTATATGACTGGAGTGTCACTTTCCTCCTTCTTCTGCTTTAGTATTTTCAGTCACATGTATGTATTTATTTTAATTTGGCTCTAGCTCCCACCTTCACAAAAGTCTCAAGTTAGCCTGTGAACTTATCTCTAAGAGTGATTATTTCTACAGTCACAGATTCACTGTTTTGCAAGTATACCATTTTCATCACACGACTTTAAACACACCCTCTGTTGTAAGTACATAATAATCAAAATCTTTAATAAATCCTAAAAATTTCCCCCGTATAGCACAAAGCATTGCACTGTGTATATATTCCAACATTGTATTAAAATAATTAGCATTAATTGAAAGCATTACTTTATTCAATATAAACATTTAAAATAGGCATTTCTGGGAGTTCCCTTGTGGTCTAGTGGTTAAGATTCAGTGCTTTCACTGCCCTCGCATGGGTTCAATCCCTGGTCAGCGAACTGAGATCCCACGAGCTGGGTGGCAAAAAGAAAAAAAGAGAGACATTTAACTCATAACCCAGTTCCAGCATTTCTTCACTTTTTTTATCCTATACACGAAAAAATGTAAGTGGCTTGGTCCTCTTTTCTCAGCCTCTGAGTTTGGGTAGGTAGTGTATTACTATTTAGAGAAGAAATGCTCCATAAATGTTGAAAGATTGAATTCCTGTAAGGAAAAGCAGAGTCATTTTTCTAAGGTTTTGTCCTTGGGGCGGTGGGACATTCCGCAAGGAAGTGAAGATCTAAGTCTCCAACAAGACACAAGGCCTGCCTTGAAATGCCTGCATCGCTTAGTCGTGTCATGGGATCCGACCACAGTCACCTTTGCAAGATCCCTCAGCTCCTCAGACCTCACCCCACGGCAGCACAACCTTGGAAACCTACGATATGTGCGTGTACGAAACACAAACATATCCTGGTCCTGCCCTAAAGAGGCAAGCTGATAGCTTTCTCAAGCTCATTTTGTCTTCAGGAGGGGGAATGAGTGTGGTCGGACCAACTGGGGCAGGGAGAGCTTCAAATGCCTCCGGCACGGATCACATCCGTAATTCTAAAGAACCCAAAGGTTAACTCAGACCATGCCCACATCAAAAGTAGCCCCCTCCTCACCTCCACCCCCCGCCACTCTCTAATCTGTGACTTTATCATCTTCGGGCACCTCTCACTAACTTGAGTGATCTGATGAATTTGTTCACTTTCTTCCCACCGGACTTTGTCGGGTTCCCTCTGATTCCCCCAGCGCATTGAGTCTCGCACATACTAGGAGCCCACTATACACATCTGAACATCTACATGAAAGACTCAGCATGTCTCAGACACTTCAGACGCAAATCCCCCCTTTAGCCCCACAGGAGTCCAGCTCGGGGCTCGACTGAACGGTGAGTATTCTGGGATTGCGGGAGACAAACAGTTGCTGCAGGACTGAGTTATCAAGGTGACAGCACTCCGCCTCAGAGGTCGAAGTAGGACCCCGCCCCGCGGCCCAGCGCCAATTGGGCACGGCTTTTTCCGAATCCCCTTTTCGATTGGCTGAGAGGCGCGGCCTCGATGCACCGTAACGCCTTGCGATTGGTGGCGCTCTGGCCCGCCTTCCTCGGTGCGATGTACTGGGCTGATGCGAGGCCAATTCTCTGCCAGCCAATCAGTGTGCGACCTGAGTGTGGTTCGACCGTGCGACACGGATCCCTCCGCCGCCGCCGCCGCCGCCGCCGCGGGCGCGGCCTCCTGTCTGGGCTGGTTGCACCCGGTTAGGCTTCTGTTAGGGTCGGGGCGGGGTCCGGTATCTTGGGAAAGGCCGTAGAGAGTGCCGTCGTGCCAGCTGGAGGAGAGAGGGACGGAGGCCGGCGGCTTTGTCCAGCGGGCGCTTTCGCTCCTTCTAAGGACCCCCTCCAGCAAATTCAGACTCTTTCGTGGCATTCTAAAAGTTTAAAAAACAAAAACAAAAGAATCTCGAGTACAAAGGCACACAATAAGTAAAAGAACGCTAATAAAAATAAAAGATTTCAATTGCCCGAAATTTCCAAAAGAAATAGCCCAGTAGAGACTTATAATACAGACAGCCAAATTCTGAACCCTCAGTATCTTTCATCGCCCCATAAGTATTTATTGAACTGCTACTTTGTCCCGGCAACCGTGCTGCCCTGGAGGCACACCAAGGACTTAGTTTCAGATGGTGATTGGCGCGGTGGGTGAAAAAAAACGGCCATTAGGGTGGAGAGTCTGGGCAGTATTTTGAATTGTAACCACCTACAATGAGATGGTGGGGGAAGGGTGTGTGTGTGTGTGTGTGTGTGTGTGTGTGTGTGT
>NW_020174645.1:3845056-3928214 GCF_003031525.2 Neophocaena asiaeorientalis asiaeorientalis | reverse complement strand
CATCTACAAAGAGAGGGTGTGGGGGGGGTGTGTGTGTGTGTGTGTGTGTGTGTGTGTGTGTGTGTGTGTGTGTGTGTGTGTAAATAAGATTTCTCTGCATCTTATTACACCATCTATACCCCCCTTCACCATTTGTGCCCCTTGACTGCACTAGAGACAAGTTTTCAGGAAATACAGTCCTTCTCCTGGGAGCCTGGCTCCTGAAGAATGAACTTTGCAAATACATAAGAAGCCAAATCAAGCCAGAGGGTGGCAAGTCACCTCATCTGGTCCCTGTGTCTTGCCCTGTTAAAAACAATATAGAGGGCTTCCCTCGTGGCGCAGTGGCTGGGAGTCCGCCTGCCGATGCAGGGGCCGTGGGTTCGTGCCCCGGTCCGGGAAGATCCCACGTGCCGCGGAGCGGCTGGGCCCGTGAGCCATGGCCGCTAGGCCTGCGCGTCCGGAGCCTATGCTCCGCAACGGGAGAGGCCGCAACAGCGAGAGGCCCTCGTACCACAACAACAACAAAAAAGAGAGAGTATAGAGAGGAAACCATGGCAAGCCTTAGAGGACTTGTACGGTTGTTTTAAATCTGTAGGATTAAATGAGGCCTCTGCTTGTAGGAATACCTCTTTCACCAGAAGCACTTGGCTCATAAGGATTAGGGCTGTCTTAACACCCAGTACATAGTGTATCACCGAGTTGTGGGTGATCTTGAGTGGCTGAGTGTCATACAGAAGAAGAAGGACAAGAAAGTGGCCTGTGCCCTCTGGGTGTTTGCCTTAGAAAAATGAACAACGTTAAGAGTTGCGAGTTAAGTTTTATTTGGGGCAAAATGAGGACTGCATCCCGGGAGACAGCGCTTCAGATGACTCTGAGAACCTGCTCCAAGGAGGTGAGGGGGGAGCCAGGATATATAGGAGTTTTGCAACAAAGGGCGGGTAGCCGGGAATGTCAAAAGATTCTTGTTAATTAAAGAAAACCAGACGTCTCAAGTTAAGGGATTTAGGGCTTTTCTATGTATGGGAAGATGCAAGAGTCTGGGCTCACTGAAATCATTCCTTTGAGATGCACTTCAGCTCTCTGGGGCCAGTATCCTGTATTTTCACATCCTGAGTTTCCTCAGGGCTCACGGGCTCACGTTAGAGGGTTGCAATCTTTGGTGACTGTGACATCCTTTGTTTATTGATATGGCAGGAAATATTCCATTTATAAATATTCCATTTATCAAGTGGTAGAGATCAGTGAGCTGTAGGGGACATTTGCATTCACGTGACACATATTTCCTGCCTGCCATGTGCCACCACAAGGAGAAGGGACCCTGCTTTCATGGAATTTCATGGCGGTGGGAGAAGACAGAATAGAAAAAAGTAAAGAGATTAATAATCAGAATGATTTAGACTTAGACTATGAAGGAGGCAGAGCGAAATACTTGTAGCTTGGGGAAGGGGAAGGAAGGTGTATCTAACTGTTGGCTGGCTGCGGAGGGCCTAATGGAGGGGATGACAGTTGAACTAAGAACAAATGTCTATGTCAGTTGATACCAGAAGTGGTCCAATTCATCCAAAACCAATTTGCCAAATGCCAATGTGCCAAATAAGCAATCACTGGGTTAGCAGAATTGGCCAGATTTACCAATTTATCAAAAAACAGGTTTTATGTGAAAACCACTGATAACATTTCATCCCATTCTCCTACTCATGCTTTTTGTAACCAAATGAGCCTTGCATTTTCCCATGCCTCAGCTCATGCCTCTGTATGCCACAGAAAATATTCACCCACCTTTCATTTCTTTTATATGTATTTGCCCTTCATCAAAGTGTACGTCGAATTCAACATATCCATGAAAGCTTTCGGTTCTGAACGAAATCATGGAAAAGTACTTATTTGGCACTTCCACAGGAGATCACACTGAGGCAGGAGGTAGACGGGCTCCAGGCTAGACGTTTACAACTGGCCTCCTGTTCACACTTCCTGAGGGGAGAAGAAGATGGGCTCCAGGCCAGACATTCATCACCAGCCCCCTGTTTACATTTGCTGAAGCAAGAGATAAACAGACTCTAGGGCTACATATTTATGACTGGACTCCTGTCTATATTTTGAGATCTGCACCTCGATATAAAAACCAGTAAGAGAAATAGGGTAAATAACCTGACATTGGACATTTTTATGGCAGGGATGGAGTGGGACTAAATCCTGTTAAAAGATCAAGAGGTCATACATCTCTGATCCTTGGGGCAAGGGAGACATTGCACATGCACAGAAAAGCTCCTTGGGGGTCAAAAAGGAGGGGACACCACCCCATAATATGTGATGGTAGGGTCGTCGTATAAGCGTCTGGGCTGTAATCCATGTTGGAAAGAAGTTGCACACGCATGTTTGGGAGGGTCCTAGGGCAGGGCAGGTGGGGAGAAAGAAACCTACTATGGATCGGGCTCTGGGGACCTTGTGGTGACCAGTTAGACAGGGTTTTACTCCCGTGGAATGTGCATTCCAGTGTTAAAGGGATGAACATACATACGTGAATCCCTCGCAGATGAGTCTTCTTCTGGGTTGAGATGGACTCATGCTTTCACAAAGGAGATGACTTGCAGACAGAGCTAGAATTGGTCCAGAACTTGGAGGTCAGGGGAGGGGGATATTCTGGAAGCACCCTGTCTTAAGTTAGAATCTATGTTTCTTTGTCGTGACTGGGAGATGGACACTATTTAGGATTAAGTGGTGGAGGTAGGGGGTGGCTTCCTAAAACTCCAACACTGCAAAAAACTGTTATTGGGGGAAGCTGATTGGGTTGCTGTTAGAATAAGGAACGACGAGGAGTATGGGAAGGTCCCTAGCACAGTGCCAGCGTGCAGTAAGATTACAGTAAATAAAACTTCAAAATACATCCCATCCCATTTTTCTCTCCATCTCCACAGCCACCATCATCTCTTGCAACATCATCGTAACCAGCCCCCCTGCTTATGTCCTTACTTCCTGAAGGCTATTCTCAACACAGCAGCTGGAGGGATTCCTATGACAGCTGTAGTCAGAGCTTGTCCTTCTGCTCACCACCTTCCAATGCTCTCATGTCACCCGGTGTAACACCAAAGTCTTCAACGGTCTCCAGGACGCACCTGAGCTTCCACCTCTTCCTTTATTGACCTTGTTCTCTACTCTAGGTCTCTCTAGGGAAAGACATTGGCCTCCCTGCTAGTTCACTAACCAAGTCCAACACTCTCCTGCCTCAGGACCCTAGCACCTGCTGTTCCCTCTGCCTGGAAACTTTTCTCCCAGATACTAAATAGCTCACTCCTTCTTCAAGTTATTGATAGAAGTACCCTTTTTAATGGGACCTTCCCTGACAACCTTTTTTAAATAGAAACACTCCTCCCATGTTTTCTACCCTCCCCTGATTTTTCATAGCACTTATCACCTTTTATTATATGAGTGATAATCTACATATTACTCTATTATGTATATTATGATACTCCTTGGTATACTGTTTTTTATTGTATATATTATACTATGTATGACGTATATATAATGTATAATATTTGTTGATTGACTCCGCTTCTCCCCACACCTGTCCCCCACCCCTTATCTCTTGTTGACAGAGGGCAGGAATTTTGCCTCGCTCTGTGTTGTATCTGCAAAGCCCGCACAGTGTCCGGTACCCAGCAGGCGCTCGGTAAATAAGGGCAGGAAGAATAAATCAATCGTGAATGAATGAACACAGGAACGAGCCTGCGGCTTCTGGCTCTTGCCTTCCGGCGCTGCTTTAACCCCTTCGCTCTCCAGGTGAGGTCGGGGAGCCCGGGCCCAACGCGCCTGCGCAGCCCCACCGGGTCGGCGGGCTCAGGCTCTAGTCCGGGCGGCGGCAGCACTCCTTTGCGAGGCGCGGCGCCCGCGGAGGGTTACATTCGGGGCGGGGCCGGACAGCTGAACGGCGGGACCTTCGGGGGCGGGGCTTGCTGAGAGTCGAGTTAGGGCTGCATCTCCTCTTAAAGTTGCTCCACGTCGGCCGCTCCGCTCAGCCCCGTGTCCCGCGGCCCGGTCCCCATCACCGCGCAGCCCCGGCTTTTCCGCCGGTCGTCCCCGTCGCAGCCATGTCCAAGGAGCCGCGGGGTGGGCGGGAGGAGATCCTGGAATGCCAGGTGATGTGGGAGCCTGACAGCAAGAAGAACACGCAGATGGACCGCTTCCGGGCGGTCGTGGGCGCTGCCTACGGCCTGGCGCTGGGTGAGTGCGGGGCGCGCGTCCTGGGGGCTCCCCGGCCACCTCCCGGGGCCAGGAGCTTCCAGAAATCGGGCGCCCCCCCTTGGGGGTCCGAGGGACCACCTGACAGAGGGACCCTCCTCCTGGGGTCCCGGGCGCCCCCTTTTCCAGGGCGTTGGTGTCAGGGTCCCTTCTAGTTGTTGGAATGGTCTCCTGATTTCCAGTCTCCCTCCTCTGGGGGTTGGACGAGCCGCTGGACGGGGGGGCCCCTCCCCAGGGGTGGGACATCTTCTGACTGTGCGGTTTTGCCCCCTTGTCTGTGCGGGTTGTCACCTCCTCTGCTTTCAGGGAGCCGGTCCCCTCTTCACTGCAGCATCCATCTCCCTGAGACTGTTCCCCATCTGGTCCTGGAACCCCTGTGGACTGAGAGGTCCCTTGCTAGGCGTTCCTACCTGTGAGGTGTGCTCCCTGGGGTCCTGCCCTCGAGCCTTGGGGGCTTCCTCCCCGACCCAGGGCCTTTCTGGCTTTTAGCTCTTCCCTTCTGTTGGTGGGGAGTCACTTGTCAGCCAACAGTACCTCGTGCTGCCCCCTCATCCCCTCCCCAGGCTGACCCTGCTAGAGGCCAGCATGGATCCTGGGCACTGGGGAGAAGGGTGGTCAGGTAGGAGTCTGCCTCTGGGATTGGGGCCGAACTCCGTCCCCTCACGTGTTTACACTCCCAGCCCCAAACCGGACCTAGTCAAGGGCCCCCCTTCCAGCTGCCGCCCTGGCCTCGGGAGCCACCTGGCTGGGTGTGGACCTGGGCGAGGAGGCCCTTTTCCGGATGAGACGCTTTCCCCCGCATCCACCTGGCTGGTCTACCTACCTTCTTCACCCTCCCCGCCTCAGGGGTTTGCAACTCATTTTGGCCCTTTCCCTCCCCTTCGGGCCCCCTCCGCTGGCTGCAGGGACCCCTGTGTTTCTGTTGGTGGCATCGCAGTTCTCAGGGAGCCTCACAGAAATGGAGGTGTGGGCCGTCTGACTTCTTACATCGTCCCCTTTCCAGCCCAGCGTCAGCATCTCCCCTGGGGCCCTCGTTTCCTCTGCCCTGAACTGGCTGGTTTCCCTGCTTCCTGCTTTTCCTCCCTCTGCCCTTCAGTGCCGCCTGCGTGCGGGCTCTGCCAGAGCAGCCTTGATGCACAGGCCTGACTTTGTCACGCCTGGGCTCCAGGGCTTACAGTGGCTCCTCGTTGACTGAGGATTTGCAAACTCTGCCGCCTGGCAGCTTCCAAGTCCTCCACAGCATGGTGGGTGTCATAGCCTCCACGGAGCCCCTTCCCTTGGCTAGCCCAGCTGCATCCCTCTCCCGCCCTCCTGCTCCCTGGACAGTGAACCCCTGTAGACAGGTGTGGCTTATTACTCACCAGGCCTTCTTTCAGGTAGTAGCTGGTAATGTGTGCTGGATTGGGGGATAGACCTTTTTTTTTTTTTTTGCCACGCCGCGCAGCTTGTGGCATCTTAGTTCCCCGACCAGGGATTGAACCCAGGCCCTCGGCAGTGAGAGCACGGAGTCCTAACCACTGGGCCACCAGGGAATTCCCTGGGGGACAGACTTGATTCCTAAGAAGAGCCAGGAGTGGAACTGCATTCTTCTGTGTTACTGTGCCGTGGTTCCGTCTCTCTTTCCTCCGCCAGCTGTTCCCCCTGCTGCTTTACAGAACGATTTCACAGAAGGGCCGTCCTGTGAGGTGCGGGAGACTGAGCTGCAATCTCCCGGGATTTTGAAGTGGCTCCACCACTTACTAGCTGTGTGGTCAGAAGGAAGTCACCCGATCTCCCGAGCCTTGGTTTCCTCACCTGTAAAATGGGCATAATGAGAGGACCCGTATCACTGGGTGACAGATGATTGGGCCGAGCGCCCACCCGCACCTGGCCTGTGGGGTTTGCTGAGTAGACACTGGCAGAGGCACCAGTAGCTCCCCGTCTGCCTGCCCAGCTCCTCTCTGCCCTTTAAGGCTGGGACTGGTAGCCTGCGGGCCACGTCGGGCCTGCAGACTTAGTTCGGGCGGCTCACACACCGAAAGACCGCATAGGAAAAGTAAGATTTGCAACTTCTTTTGAAAACCCGAAGGCCCGTGCTGCTGGGTCTCTGTGCTCACGTGACGGCATCAGCTGGGCTGAGTGGGGCTCCTCTCTTGGTCTGGGGGTGGCTTAGACCTTGGTGTTTTTCTTTTCCTCCTCTCCCACGACTGATGGTTAACCCACCCTGCTTCTCTCCTTTCCGTGGGCCTGGCCCTGGACGTTTTGGTCTTTGCTTTAAGAGCCAACTCAAATGCTGCCTTCTCTCTGATTATTCTCTCTGACCGTTTTCTCCTTTCCTCTGCTCTCCAAGTGCATGTAATTTGGACTTTCAGCCTGTCTTGCCTGTTAATTTATTTGTGAGCATTTTTTTGGCTGAGCAGCATACGGGATCTTATTTCCCTGACCGGGGATCGAGCCTGTGCCCCCTGCAGTGGAAGCGTGGAGTCTTAACCACTGGACCGCCAGGGAAGTCCTCAAGTGTCTTTACACCACAAACTGTGACTCGCCTCTGCGTGCCAGCATCTGGCCAACAAACAGAAGGCCTGGTCTCTGTTCTCCAGCAGCTCAGGTGTACTTGTAGGGAGAAGGCTCGTGCAAAGGTAGCAGCGCTGAGCAGCGGGTGTAGGGATGCGTGCTGTCCGCCTTCTGAGCTCCGGGTCTATCGGGATGCTGTTGAAGAGGGCTGGCAGGATCTTGAGCTGAGACTTGAAGGTGTAGGCTGGTCAGAATTCTCACAGATGGAGAGGAAGGAGCAGGTGAAGTGGCAAGCGAGGCTTACAAACTCGGATGCCTGCGGGGACCAGGCAGGTGACAGGGGTATTAATAACAGCTAATATTTAGCGAGCGCTTCCTGCACGCCAGGCCCCATTCGGGAACTTTACATGGATTAACTCACTTAATCCTCAGTAACCTGGCCAAGTAGCTGCAGCTTTGATCTCGTTTCCCAGCTGAGAAAGTGGAAGCTCAGAGTCGTGGTTGAGATCTCGCAGCTGTGAGCCGTGGAGCTGGGCTCAGTGCTCAGTCACCGCCGGGTTAGGTTGCCTCTCGCGTGGGTGTGAAGGGCCAGGTGGGGCAGCTGTGAGCTGCTCCAGCTGACTGTCACCGTGTGCAGTGACAGGGCACCAGCTACCTACTGCTGCGTTGCAAACCACCCCAAGACTTAGTGACGTAAAACGACGGTAAGTGTTTAGTATTTCTCGGTTTCCGCGGGCCAGGTTTCTGGGAGTGGCTTAGCTGGTGGTTCTGGCTCTGGGTCTCGCGTGGCTGTATCCACCCGTGGGCTGGGGCTGGAGGCCCACTTCCCAGGGGCCGGCTCACGTGGCAGTGAGTCAGTGCTGGTCGTGGGCGGGAGGTCTCCGTTTCACGCCGCCTAGGACTGCTTGAGTGTCCTCACAACATGGCCACTGGCTTCCTGCAGAGCAAGTGATCAAGGCGGAAGCCGCGGTGTCCTTAGGACTTTGTGACCCAGCCTCACGAGGTGCACTCGGTCATTTCCTTAACAGTCGGGCTCAGCGGGGGGAGGGGACGACACAGGGACGGAAATACCAGGAGGCGACACTCGTTGGCCAGCTTCCATGGCCAGACGTCCTGTCTTCTCAGGAGAAGCCAGAAATCCTGCACTTTATTTGGAAACCGAATTTAACGTCAGCCCAGTTCCTGAGCATCGCGCAGACTGAACTAAACGTGCCGGTGGTCCGTCCCCCAGGCTTCCAGATCGCAGCCTCTGAGCTGGGTGGGGGGACGGCGGGGGACACGTGTGGGCAGAAGCCCCAGGAGCCCCTGCTCGACTGGAGAATCGTGTCAATCCCTTGGCTGAGTCGTGGACGGTGGGAAAGTTTCCGCTCAAAGCCCAGCCACTCCTCCGCCGTCCGCTGGGGTCCTTGCGGTGCTGAGATGCTGCTGTGACTGCTCGCGCCCCGGGTCGGCAGGCTGGTTCCATCCTCCGCCCTCCCGGATGCTGTGGTGGCGCCCTTTGTGATGATGGGCTTTCCAGGTCTTCAGGGGGAGGCCCTGCGCCGTCTCTCGTGTCAGCCCGGAGGGGTTTTTGGTGCTGGAGCTCTTTGCAATTTGTGAGGACCAAGGTGACTTAAAAAGCACTTACATAGATTGCCTGAGGCCTCACAGCTAATAAATGGCCAAGCCAGGATTTGAACCCAGGCCTTCTGGGTCCAGAGTCCATGGTTTTTAGGCATGCTGGTTAAGGTATAAAATCACCGCCTCGTGACTTTTATTCATTTGGGGAGTAGCGGTGGTGGGTTTGCTTTAACAGAAACTAAGATGCCCTGCGCTCCCAAGACCCTCTCTCATCAGGTGCCTTTGAACCCCTCAGACACACATAACTCCTCAGGTGTATCCATCTTATCACTGAACCAAGACTTTCCTCCTAAGATTTGTAGGAGTTATGTGCCTTTTCTTTCTTTCTTTTTTGTTTCAGAAAATTATGATGACTTATATCATTGGTCAGTTGAGTCATATCCGGACTTCTGGGCAGAGTTCTGGAAATTCAGTGGAATTGTCTTCTCGCGCACGTATGATGAGGTAAGTAGAGACTGTGCTTACACGTTATCTTTTCGTGGTTCTGATCCAAAACGAAGTGTTAATTTTGAGGAAGACTAAATCATATCTTCTTCTAAATCCCCACATCAGCGGGGAAAAAAATCATTGCCCTAGAGAGTTGGCAGGAAACTGTGTTGGGGTCACGGACCTCATGGGGACTCTGCAGGCTCCGGGTCCCCCGATGCGTGTGGACCCATGCCTCGTCCTGGGAATCTGAGTGATCCAAAGAGTAGGGCATCGCCGTATTTTATTAAAATTTTTTAGAATTGCGGTAAAATACACATAATACAAAATTTACCATTTTATCCATTTTAAAGTGTACAGTTCAGTGATGTTCCATACATTCACATTTTAAAAATTTATTTGTTTTATTTATTTATTTTTGGCCACACTGTGCGGCCTGCGGGATCTTAGTTCCCCAACCAGGGATGGAACCTGGGCCCCCCGCCGTGGAAGTGTGGAGTCTCAACCACTGGACCACCAGGGAAGTCCCCATACTGTAATTGTTTTTTCTTTTTAAAATTTATTTATTTATTTATTTTTGGCTGCGTTGGGTCTTCATTGCTGTGCGCAGGCTTTCTCTAGTTGCAGCGAGTGGGAACTACTCTTTGTTGCGGTGCGCGGGCTTCTCATGGCTTCTCTTGTTGCAGAGCACGGGCTCTAGGCATGTGGGCTTCAGTAGTTGTGGCACGCGAGCTCAGTAGTTGTGGCTCACGGGCTCTAGAGCTCAGGCTCAGTAGTTGCGGTGCAACAGGCTTAGTTGCTCCGCGGCATGTGGGATCTTCCCGGACCAGGGCTCGAACCCGTGTCCTCTGCATTGGCAGACGGATTCTCAACCACTGCACCACCAGGGAAGCCCCCTGTAATTGTTTTTTAAACTATCAGTAGTTTTGTTATTTACCTGGATTTTAGAGATTTTTTTTTATTCCCTCAATAAATATCCAGGGAATAAGAAGTCTGTTGTATGTTTGGTTTGATTATGGGGTGAGCCATTCTGAAAGGTTCACCTGAAGAAGAAACCAAGGTTCCAGCTCTGATGGATGAGGCACGGATCCAACTTCCTAAAAACTGTGGCAGGGTGTCCGGTGGGCCGTGTACTTTGATCTCCTGGTTTCCATGCTCTGGTCAGCCCTGGAACATGTGGTAGCTGCCGTGTCTGTCCGTCTGTCCTTTTGTCATCAGCATCACTCATAAAGTAGGTGCTTAATAATTAACAGACTAAACTAGTGGGGTGGAGTTTTCCCTTGGCATTAATTTTTTTTAACTTTAGTGAGGAATAATTGATACATCTAATTTGTTTTTTTTATTTGGTTGCGCTGGGTCTTAGTAACGGCAGGCATGCTCCTTAGTTGCGGCATGCGAACTCTTAGTTGCGGCATGCGTGTGGGATCCAGTTCCCTGAGATTGAACCCGAGGCCCCTGCATAGGGAGCACGGAGTCTTAACCACTGCACCACCAGGGAAGTCCTGATACATATAATTGTATCTATTTCAAGTGTACACGTGAATGATTTGATATACATATGCCTTGCGGAATGAGTACCAAGTTAACTGACACATCCGTCACCTCACACAGTTACCTTTTTCTTTTTTTTTTTTTGTGGTGAGAATGCTTGAGATCTACTCTCAGCAACTGTCAGGTACACAACATCGCATTCATTTCTATTCTCAGTTTCAAGCCTTTGGGCCAGGTCAGCGTTCAGTCTGTACAGCGATCTAGTGATGCCTTGGGCTGGCGAGTTAGCTGGCCTCCTGTGACGCGGAATCCCTTCTCTGCATCTGATGTTGCTCTCACGCACGTGTGTGTCTTGGTTTGCTGTTGTCCTCTGTAGGTCGTGGACACGTCCAAAGGGATTGCGGACGTCCCCGAGTGGTTCAAAGGTAGTCGCCTCAACTACGCGGAAAACCTCCTGCAGCACAGGGAAAATGACGGAGTGGCCCTTTACGTGGCACGTGAGTCCCGACAGCTACGCGGATTTTCCTCTCTTAGCGTGACGGGGCCAGGTGTTCAGAGAGGCTCCGAAGCACTCAGAACCTGCAGTATATGATTCCAAACAATAGCTCAGCACCTTTTTTTGTGTGTGTGTGGTGAAAAACACAAAACACTAACTTTACCATCTTAACCACTTCTAAATGTACAATTCAGTGGTGTTAAGTACTTCACATTGTTGTGCAGTAGATCCCTGGAACCTTTTCACTGAAGCTCTGTACCCGCTAAACCCTGATTTCCCCATCTCCTCCCCCAGCCCTTGGAAAATTATGGTAAAAAAAACCACAACCAGGGGCTTCCCTGGTGGCGCAGTGGTTGAGAGTCTGCCTGCCGATGCAGGGGACACGGGTTCGTGCCCCGGTCCGGGAAGATCCCCAAAAAAAAAAAAAAAAAAAAAACCACAACCAAATCAAAGGATTCTTCACTTCATAAAAACATTCCCAGTAGTAAAAAAAGAATCTTTAAATGGCAAATTCTGGGCGTGCATCTCAAGGATGCCCTTTCCCAAGCGTTTCTTTTCCGGAACGTCGATTAAACCTGCATCTGGTTTGCATTCCCTGCACCTGTGTAGCATCTCCTGGGCGCGTATGTCTAACCTGTGTTTGAACAGGTGTGAGTTTTCATCCGTGTCTGTGACTCAGAACCTCTGTTTTTAGGATGGTCCGAGGATGACCTGTCCTTTTTCTCTTCCCAGGGGAAGGCAGGGAGGAGATCGTGAAGGTGAGTTTTGAAGAGCTGCGGCGACAGGTGGCTTTGTACGCCGCGGCGATGAGGAAGATGGGCGTGAGGAGAGGAGACCGGGTCGTCGGTGGGTACTTCTGGTGCCTGTCACAGTGGGGGCAGGGGAGTGGCTTGGAAGGAATGAGGTGGCGTCGGGTCAGATTGCACGCACACGGCTTCGCGTGTGTACCCGTGTGGCACAAACCAGACGAAGAGGGACGAAGAGGGATCAAATCGTTGCAAGTGCGGCCCGGCCAGAGTGAGCTGGGCTGTGAGGGTCCCCGGCTCCCGGCCTCCATGTGGTCATGTCCTCCTGAGCCAGTGCTCACAGACGTCTACATTATTATTAATAATAATTTTTTTAATGAATTATTATTTTTTTTAATGAAATGTGGTCCTTAAACTAAACACAAACCAGAAAGCTCATCAGGTCCTTGATGACAAAGCCAGGACCCCTTCCAGGGTCGGGAAAAGCTGCTGCATTTTCTGGGTCTGCCCACCTCCAACTCGATGCTTTCCTGAGGAATTCCTGAGGGCTGGTTTCCATTCTGTGATTTTCGCCATCTGTGCTGACATGATTGTAGACTGATTCCTAACCCCCAAAACCCAGCAGAGGGAGTTTTGTCAGTGGAGAGACTCACTAGACTGGTTTCCTCTAACCCACAGACGCCAGGGGCAGGTGCCACCAGCCTGCTTGTTTCCCAGATGAAAAACTGAGGCCCAGAAGAGAAAAGTAAACTAATCATTTTTTTTTTTTAAACTTGGAAAGGACTTTATTAAAAAAAACGGGTGTTGATTTAAACAGTATAGACAATTTCAGTTCATAAGGTCGTTAACTGAAAGTGTGTGGATATACTCAGCCTCTGGAGGTAATAAATAGACAGTCACTTTTTTTTGGCCGAGCCACTTGTGGGATCTCCGTTCCCCGACCAGGGACTGAACTTGGGTCCTTGGCAGTGAAAGCGCAGAGTCCTAACCACTTAGCCGCCAGGAAGTTCCCTGAGAGTTAGAGAGGCATGAAATTTGATAGCCAGGACACTTCATCACACGTCCGTTGGACGATGGGTTGTAATTATTTGGTGCCGCGTGTATTTGATGGGTTGATGGGTGCCGCGTGTATCTGATACAGCAGCGTGCGCCTGGGCCCGAGGTTCCTGGTGCCCGGCTGGTGGCCCTAGGCCACACTGTTCCTTGGGATCCCCACCTGGGCCTCCTCACTCAGTGCGCTTCTTCCACTTAGTTCTTCCTGGTGAGAACTTGTTTAGCAGCATCCACTCCCTGGAGTCAGGAGACCTTCCCTCGGTGCCTGGCGCTGCCTTTGGGCCTGTGGGTTTGGATGACTTTCTCCTCCCTGGACCTCGAGTTTCTGCATCTTTAGACAGGGCAGCAGAGAGGCTGAGGGGCTTGTTATGTAGAGTCTCCCGTGGGCAGAGAAGTTAGGTGGGCTTTCTCGGCCCTGCCCATCCACACGCACCCCGGGAGGGGCTGGTGACAATGACGCATGTGTCCAGAGGCGGTTCCCAGTCTGGGTCTGGCTGGGGTTCTGTGTGCTTTTTGCTGCAGTGCTGGGGTCAGAGTTTATTTTTTATTTTTATTTTTTTTTATGGGGTCAGAGTTTAAATTGCTCCTTCCGGGATCAGGCATCAGATCTTATTCTTAAACCAAAGAAGAGGGCTTCTCTGTCCTCTGGCCACACGACTTCACTCGTGGCACCAACCCCAGTGGCATCAATGGTGTCCGTCCCCTGCTCGGAGGCTCGCTGACCCCCGCTGCCTCCAGGGTGGGGATGAGAACCTGCAGCCGGGTCGGCGGCCCTGCGCGCTTGCTTCCTTCCTGCCTCTGCACTCCCCTCCCGGCCCCTGTCCTCCTAAGAGGGTCCGGCAGAGCCTTTGTTGGGAAGCCGGCCTCCTCCCCGCCTGCCCCCAGCTCTGTCCCCAGATGGCCTCACTCAGGGAAGCCCCCTGGTTGCCCCTGAGCCAGGCCCTCCTGTTGGACCCTCTGTCGGCATCTCGTTTTCTTTCTTCAAAGGATGCGTCATTGGTAGTTACCTGTTTGGTTTTGTGATTATTTGAGCATCAGTCTCCTTTGTTTGGCTCTAAAACCCGTGAGGCCTGGGGGTCTGGCTGCTGGGCTGCCCTCCCCACCTCCGGGGGCCATGGGACCAGGGCTGCAGGCCGGGCCGTCAGCAGGAGAAGCCACCGGCATGTTGGCGTGACCGTGCCTCTCCCGTGGGACTCACTGCAAGTGGGCGCTCGGCGTGTGTTTGCAAAGAGGGCAGGCTTACCCTGTGTAAACCATGTGAAGGGGCCAGACCCCGAGTGTCCTTCTCAGATGATGGAGCTGGGCATGGAGCGACCGCTCACTGTGTTACTTGACTGGAGAGGAATGAATAGTAAGTGATGGGTAAGGGATGTGCCACTGATCGCCTGTCTCGGCCCTGGATGGAGTGTTCTGCAGATCCAAGGGTTTACCCTGGGTCATTGAGGTCTCTGCTCAGAAGCTGTCCGTGCTGTCCTGTGGAAAAATCCATCACCACTCTTTCTGCACCCCGCTTTATTTTCCTTTGTCGCCTGCTGCCTCCTTGAAATCACAGGATTATTCGTGTGTGTGCGTGTGCGTGTGTGCGCACGTCTGTCCCCCTGTACCAGAGGATGGGGCTTTGTCTTCTGTTCACTGCTGCATCTCAGTCTGTGGGTACCTGGCTCATGGTAGGTGTGTAGCGAGTGTTTATCGGATGAATGCATGAGAGTGCTGGGTCAGAGCAGGCATTTTTGTGGTTGAAACCTCAATATCTTGGGTTCTTCGTGGTCCAATTTAATTTGTCTAGAAAAGGAATTCAAAAGGTTCTTCTACCTTCCAGTAATTTTTCTTCCCTCCAGTTTTCATTTTTAAAAATCTCCCTTTGAAGCAAACGTTTCTTGAGAAGGAGAAACGGAGAACAGGACATCCTGGGGCTGCTGCTTGGCCGTGCTTACGTGGGGGAAGCCTGCTCCGTTGCCCTTCACTCCTCAGAATCAGGCTGGTGCTTGGTGACACCCCCTTCTTGAGTGTCACATCTTGGATTCTAATTTGACCTGATCACAGTTACTAGGACAGGGGACTGTGTTTCCCAGAAGAGAGCACTAGGGAAGAGTGCAGAGGGAGATTGAATGGGGGGATGCTTGGAGGCCTTCAGAGATGCGGTTACAGCTGCTCACTGCTCACGGCGCTGTTCCTTGTCTGTGAAGCGGGCGTCTCCCGGCTGCGTGTCAGTCCCCACAGCCAGCAGGTCACCCAGCCTCCCTGGGTGGTGAGTCCCGCCCTGCCTGGGGCGATGGCACCGTGGAGACACCTCAGTACGCTCACGGCCAAGTCTCTTCTTGGCAGCTGACATCCGTCAGCGGGCCTGCTGTGTGCCAGGGCTGGGCGGGGCCCGGGGGCCGTGGGAGCAATGCACGACCCCTGCCCCATGGGACACCCAGCAGGGGCGATGCAGTGAACCCGAAGAAACGAAGTATCCACCGCTGTGGTCAAGTAGGCAGTCCAGAGCCATGGGAGGAGGGGCAGCGGGAGAGCTGTTCAGGGCACCACGGGGTGCTGGAGCCCAGAGGGCTTTCGTGTCACCCAGGGAGGGAGCCGTGTTCAGGGCAGGCCCTGGACCTGCTCCCTGGTGCCTTGTGCACAAATCCTTTTTCCTCTGGAGCATTTAGGACGGTCTCGCCGTCTTTTCGTCCATAAAGAGTCTCTGCCTCTATTATCATAAAAGCCCAGAGGACTTCCCTGGGGGTCCAGTGGTGAAGGCTCCATGCTTCCACTGCAGCGGGCCCAGGTTCGATCCCTGGTCGCAGGCCACGTGGTGCGGCCAAAAACAAAACAAAACAAAACTCAGCTTCCTACTAGATGGAGGGCTGAGTCCCTTGCAGGACTGTATATGTCTTGACTGGTCTGCTCAGTCTTCATTCCCCTGCAGCCTCTCCTTCCCTCCCTCCATCCAAGCATCCTCCCACCAGCCGGCCAGTAGACCAATATCTGCGGACCTTGATCTGCAGGGCGTACCAAAAGGCATTAGGTAAAGCAGGGAGCGAGACAGGCAACGTCCCTGCCCTCACAGGAGAACCAGATATGAAGTTGCCAGTTATGATGATTGTACTTAGATGATGATTATGCTAGATCTGGTGAGGGAGAAATACGATGTGCTTTGTGGGCGACTGGCCAGGGGACCTGAGTTCTTAGGGTGGCCTTGGAGGAGGCTTCCCTGAGGGAGTTCCATTTGCCTTCGGAGCTGAAGGATGAGTAGGGGGGGCTGGTGTGGGTGGAAGTGTCCAGGCAACGCAGGCAGCTTGTGCAAAGGCCCTGAGGCAGGGGGAGCTTAGAACTGAAGGGAGGCTGTTGTGACCGAGCCCACAGTGGGAGGCGGAGCGGAGCGACAAAGAGGCCAGGATTGTGCAGGGATCCCTGATCAGAATGCGTCGGAGGGGGTGATGATGGGAAGCGGTCAGGCTGACAGCAGTGATTGGGTCATCCGAGCAGGAGATGTCAAGGTGGTTGGGTTGGGCCTGGCCCTGCTCTGTGAGCCGCTCACAGCCAGCTCCTCTCCCCACTCCCACCGTGACTCTGGGAGGTGCTTCTGGAAGTCCGCGGCATCCTCACACACTGAGCCAAGCTTTCTCCCTGTATCCCCCCTACAGGTTATTTACCCAACAGTGCGCACGCCGTGGAGGCCATGCTGGCGGCCACGAGCGTTGGCGCCATCTGGAGCTCCACGTCCCCAGACTTCGGCGTGAACGTGAGTCGGGGTCCCCTCAAATGCCCTGGGTGTGCGGCCCCCACAGGGGAACATTCCGTATGATTTCCCCGTGACATCTTGGGTCGGGGTGTGGGCAGCTGTGGGGCAGGACCAGCCAGGCTGGGAGGAAACGGTGTCACGATGGCCTCCCGTCTCCCCGGCTGGTGACTCGCAATCAGCAGGAGAGAAGGAGCCAGAAGTAGCGGGATCTCTCTTTAAGTGTAAAAGTGAACGATCCTTGCTTCCTTTCCAATATTCCCCACACCCAGCCGTGTGCATTGGCTGCATTAGTGTGTGTTACATGCGACAGGCGGTGTTGCGAGTATCCAGCAGGAGACGCCCGGTCACGGCTCCTGTGACTTCATGACCACGTGAGGTTTTCTGATGTCCGTCCTCTGCAGATTTGCTCGTGGAAGGTTTGCTTACGGAGAGTTTGCTCCATAATTGCCGTTTCTGATCCCTTCATTTGGGGCTGAGCTTTGTGCTCTGTGTGGGAGGGCGGCGGGCCTCTTTATCCCCGTAAGCCCCAGGGGCACCAGGGACCAGGGTGCGCCAGCTGCGGCGTGGCCCAGGCAAGGCAGGAAGCACGGACTGAGCCCCACCATGGGGAAGGAAGAAGCAGCAGAGCAGGACTTACTGGGACCCCCACTTCCTGATCAGGGACCTTTCCAACCTCGGGGATGAGGGACCCTCAGGAGCCACGAGGCCGGGCCCGTTAGAGGACATGCCGGGCATCCACGTCCCTGACCGTTCTTCCTCTGCTCTGGGTGTGGCCCCTGTGCTGGGCACCGGTCAGTGCAGCCCAGGGGCTAAGGGCTGGCCTGGCTTTGCTGGCCGTGCATCCCTGGGTGAGTTATTTATCCTCACGTGCAAAGCAGGGGCATCAGGAAGAGAGAGTCTCATGATACGAGCGTAGACTGCGTGGGCCTGTGATTGACGCAGGAGGATTGCTACATTTAAGATACAGGTGCAGGGACGGCGCTGTTCCAGCTCTGTGCTCTGCGGTCCATGTTCCTTGTCCACAGGCTGGGCATTTTGGGTGTGAGCTTGATACTCAACCTCTGCCTTGAGGCTTGCTCTTCTGGAAAAGGTTTTCAAGGTATTTCTTTGCTTTTTTAAAATATTTATTTATTTATCTGGCTGCACCGGGTCTTAGTTGTGGCACGCGGGATCTTTGTTGCGGCACGCAGGATCTTTTTAGTTGCGGCAGGCGGGATCTAGTTCCCTGACCAGGGATCAAACCTGGGCCCCCTGCATTGGGAACGCGAAGTCTTAACTGCTGGACCACCAGGGAGGTCTCTCAAGGTATTTCTTTGCTTTTTTAAAATATTTATTTATTTATCCGGCTGCACCGGGTCTTAGTTGTGGCACGCGGGATCTTTGTTGCGGCACGCAGGATCTTTTTAGTTGCGGCAGGCGGGATCTAGTTCCCTGACCAGGGATCAAACCTGGGCCCCCTGCATTGGGAACGCGAAGTCTTAACTGCTGGACCACCAGGGAGGTCTCTCAAGGTATTTCTCATCTCCTCCCACACCGTGCGGAGGAGGGACAGACGTGCTTCTGCAACACAGAGGCCTGGAGCAGTGAGGCGATTGGCTGAGGCCGGCCCTGGCCCCATGGGTTGAGGACTGGGCCCTGCTGAGTTCGGGGAGGGGGTGGTCACCCCAGACCTCACTGCTGGTGGCCGTGGTTGTGCCTCCTGGGGCTTTGCTGGGCCTCTCCCAGATCGCCTCCACCCCTGACCACCCAGGGCAGCCAGGACTGACCTGAGCCTGGAGCTCCAGGGGGCCTCTTGGTCCCCAAGGCCCTCTGTGAGGCCGTGTGAGCTGCTTGGGACCAGGCCATCCTCGGGGGGGGCGGGTCCTGGAGGGTTGGGACCCCGTCCCTGGGCGCTGTTGTCCTTGGATCCCTCAGCAGGCCTTGAGCTGCGCTGCCCGGAAGCGGTGAAGGAGCCTCGGGGCTGGAGCAGGCATGTGGCGTGGAGGTTACCAGCAGGCAGGCTCTTGCCTGGGTTTGAATCCACCTCTGCTGCTTCCTGTCTCTGTGTCCTTGGGGACACACCGTAGGAGGGCTTGTGTGGGCAACACCATTGACACCCATCTGGGGTTGGGACAGCGCGCAGGCCTACCCCCCAAGCTCGGTGAAGGTCAGCTGTTCCTAATGAGGAGGGAGTGGGTGTTTTTGAGTGAATCGGAACTTGTAAGCAGTTGTGATGTTGGAGAAGCATTGTGCAGCCTGGGGGCGTGGGCGTGGCCTTCTAGGGCCCGAATGAAGCCCCTGCCTGAGTGCTTCACAGAGAGCGGAGCTCCTGGGTTGGCCTCAGGTGGTGGGTCTGAGCCACCTGGTGCAGGGCGGGAGGCTTAGGGGACGGGCTGGGGCCCAGCCACCTCCTGCTTGCCTGTAGCATCAGCAGCTGGCCTGGACCCTGCGCCCATCCTCGTGGGTCTGTCTTGTGCAAAATGTCACCACCGCAGGCCACTGTGGCCGACTCTGGTCCCGGGTCCCGTTGTGGAGAGGATGCAGCCAGTGGTGGCTCTGGAGCGGCATCCCTGGCGTTCCTTCCTTGGTTTGAGGCTGGTTCGGGTTTTCTGGGGTGGCGGCTCTCGTTGGAAGCGCACACGCACTAGATGGCAGCCTGGCTCCGCCCTGACCACGGCCTTCAGCACAGTTGCTTGCAGGAGATCTTTGAGGGCGTGATGGCCTGAGCCTCAGGAGAGCCCTCTATTCGGTCAGAAAGTGACAGGGCCGAACGCCGTTCTACTAAGATGCTTCGCTCTGCCCTGAGTTCTGGGAAGGGGTCCTCGTTTTGCCGGGACCCTGGTGTAGAGCCAGAGGCAGGTAGCCATGTGCACGACCCTTTGGAGTGATTGTTGAGCAGTGAATGACAGTTAACGTATCAGCCTGGTGACTTGAGGGCCCCCGGCTGCTGGCACCACCTGCCAGCTCCCAAGGGTGAGCCCTCCTGGCCGGGAAGCCCTGGTCCGGGTCACGAGGCATAGTGCTTGCTCACGTGGGCACCGGTACCTGTGTGCTAAGGACCGGGGACGAAGCAATGACTCCAGGGCCTCAGATGTCTTCTCTGTTCTTTTCCAGTAGCTAAAGCCTGCAGGGAAGCATCTAGAGTTAATGATGAGGTGCGGCCTGGGGCGGGACAGAGGGGTCACGGGGGCCCAGGATGGTCCTCTTCGGTGGTTTGCAAATCTCTGCTTTAAAAAGAGGCTCCTGGGCTTCCCTGGTGGTCCAGTGGTTGGGACCCCGAGCTTCCACTGCAGGGGGCAGGGATTCGACGCCAGGTCGGGGAACTAAGACCCTGCATGCCACGCAGCCAAAAAGAAAAAAAAAAAAAAGGAAGCTCCTGTTCTTAATTTCCGACATCACTGTTTTACACTTTAGATGGTCTCCCAGTTTCAGTAAAGCGTATGTTTCTGAAATTTGCAGTGAAACATGAATGTTTTTCCTACTTTCAATTGTTTGCTGCAAATCACTGAAGAATTTTCTCTATAATAAAGGGAAAATTGCCACTCTCTTGCCAATCCTGATTTTAATTATTTGGTTCTTTTACAATGGGGTCACATCATTACTGACTATGAAGTAAGTTCTAGCCCCGTGGCACACACGTGTGGGATGGTTACCAGGCAGTTTACAGGTATGGGGGCGGGGTCTCCATACACGTGGATTCACCTGCCCACAAATGCGGTGGTGACCTCCCCTCGCCTTGCCAGGCTGGTGATGGAAGGACCCCGTCTGTTGGCAGGCCGTATGCCTGTCTGTGCAGGCTGCTTCAGGGAGGGGTGGGGACGCCGCCTTTGCTCGAGGATGCTGGGGACCGTTCCTCACTTCTCTTGGAGCCCCTTGGCTCTGCGTCTGCCCTGCCCCTGCCCCTCTGCTCACTGCGTGCCCCTTCCTCCAACTCTCCCACGTCTCCCACCCTATCTGCTTGGATTTCCTGCGCCCATTGGGCTCGTGGGCATCTCCAGGTGCGGGACTGCTTGTTCTTTGGGTCCCCAACCTGCCAGCCTCACCAAGACCTCCAGGTCCTGTGTGTTTTGACGCTTGTTTTTTTCTTTGTTTCACTGTTTACCTTTGAGTGGGGGCTTTTTCAAAGACATCGGGGGAGTCCCACCTCTGATATCCACACATCTCAGCGGGCAGCCTGGAGCCCTCCCCATCACAGAGCACTTTCAGGTTGCTGCACGCGCACACATGTGCGTTGGTGCACATAAATAGGACAGCTGTTCTCGCACCGGTGGCTGTCCACTGGATCCCGCATCTGCTGGGCTGTTGGTTTCAGGGCCTGATTGGTCGCTAAGGGTCGTATTTGGGTCGGCTGCACAATCACAGGTGTGTTCATTTCCTCGTGACGTGAAAGCAGCTCTGGACTGAGCAGCCCTCTTCTGGACCAGAGCAGGCCAGCAGCTGGTTTCTGGCGCTCAGAGATCCTGACCGGCTCCTGACCCGCCAGGAACACGGCCACCGTGTTGTGGGGTCTCTAGAGTCTTTCCATGGTGCCAAGTTCTGACCTCTAGTTGTGAAACACTTGTCATCTTTGCTGTCTGTTCTCTCCCCCTGTGAGGAAGGGTCACCTCTTATGTCTGAGCCCCAGGTCACTGCTTTCTGATCCTCCCACCTGTGTGGGCTAGCCCACCAGGAGGGATGCTGGGTGTCACGGAAAAAGCTCTGCCGCCTTCCAGGGCTCTCCAGTCTGGCCTCATCCAGCTCCTCCCTGGTCCCAGGCTTTCTAGAAATTCTTTCCCTTCCCTGGGCCAGCTCCCCCTGCCCGGGGCTCTTCTCTTGGTGCCCCTGAGCAGAGGTGCTCTCTCCGGGGTCTTCCTGGGATGCGCTGGCCGTGGTTCTCGCGTCCTCCTGCCGATTCAGTGTTCGGGGACCCCAGTCCTGGCTGTCTTCTGCCGCCCTTTGGTTCCCTGTCCCGAGGGCTAGTCTTTCCTTTGTGGAGTCAGCGCTATGGTTAGGAGCATCAGCCCCCGTGGCACACCGAGCAGGCTGGAACTCCAGCTCTGTCACTGGCAGGTTGTCTCACCGAGGATGTGGAGGCGCTCACAGCCCCACCCGCTCCTGGGGGCCTGACCTCGGATGTGTGAGTGCCCGTCACCAGCTGGAGAGGCGCATGGTGAACGCTCAGTGCATGTAGGGGTTTTTACTGGCAAAAATGTTCCTCCCAGCTACAGCGCAGACTCTCTGTCCCTCTTAGAATGCTGGGGTCCAGGCGTGCTGTTTATTTTGCTGTGTGGAGTTTGTACACGGCCACCTTGCCAAACCCCGTTCTAATGGTTCTACCGGCGGTTCTCACCGGCTTTCTTTGTAGCCCTTCTTGCCGTCCGCTGCTTGGTTCCCTCCTGCCCGCTCCAGGCTTCTTGCTAGATGGGGGCGCCAGGAGAGCGTGGAAGTCCGCGCACGGAAGCTAGTGTCTGTTCTTCACCAGGACTTTTTTTTTTTCTTTTGTGGCCACAGTGCGGCATACGGGATATTAATTCCTGATCAGGGAGCGAATCCGTGCCCCCTGCAGTGGAAGCACACAGAGTCCTTAATCGCTGGACCTCCAGGGAATTCCCACCAGGACTCTTTACCATCAAGAGTGATGTGTTTGCCATAGATTTCTGCGAGACACCGTTTGTCAGTGAGGAAGTTTCCAGCTTATTAAAGCTTTTTGGGAGGAAAGCGTGTTGCATTTTATTGAAAGCTTTTAAGATAATCAAAAGATTTTTCCCCTTTAATCTGTTAGTGTAGTAAATTACATTGGTCTAATCTCTTTTTTGGTTTGTGTGTTCTCTGTCTCTTTCTATCTCCTGTAATGGTTTGTAGAAAAGGAACGTCTTAGTGTGTGAGGATTTGGTGGCACTTGCCGGCAGTTCTGTACCTCCCTGGTGTCTGTGTTAAGAGGTGACCTTTGGGGACTTCACTGGTTAGGAATCCGCCTGCCAGTGCAGGGAACACGGGTTCGAGCCCTGGTCCGGGAAGATCCCACATGCCGCGGAGCGTCTAAGCCCGTGCACCACAACTACTGAGCCTGTGCTCTAGAGCCCGCGAGCCACAACTACTGAGTCCACGTGCCACAACTACTGAAGCCCGAGCACCTAGAGCCTGTGCTCCGCAACAAGAGAAACCACCACAATGAGAAGCCCGCCCGCCGCAACTAGAGGGAGCCTGTGCTTAGCAATGAAGACCCAGCACAGCCAAGAAAAAAAGAAAAAAAAATGGGGGGTAGACTTTTGACTGCTTTTTCTCCCGTGGTTATTGTCTCTTCAGGTGTTCTGCTGCTTCTTGAATCATTTTTGATAAATTTATATCTTCTTGGGGAATCACCCACTTCATCTGGCTTTCATGAATTTATTAACAAAATTGAACATAGTGCTTTGTCATTTGTTATTCCCTCTTTCTGTAGTAACGTTTGGTTTCCGATTTTGTATGGTTGTATGCCTCAGTTTATCCATCTGGAATATGGGAATCATAATTCTATGTCAGAGCATTAAGTGAGTGAATATTAGTAAAGTACCTAGGACAGTGCCTGATACGTAATAAGTACTATGTCAGTGTTAGCTAGAAATATCTGTCTTCTTGGTCAGATTTATCAAGAGGCTTATTTTATTGATCTTTTTGGAAAAAAGATTTTGTTTGTATTGATCAAGTCCATCATTAATTTTTCCTTATGACTTTAATTCCTTCCTTTCCCTCCTCCCTCCCTCCTTTCCTCCCTCCCTCCCTTCTTGTCTTCCTCCTTTTCATTTTCCTGGCTACCTAAACCATGGGTATAGTTAACTGAAAACAATTAGAAACTGGAATCCTGGCACAGTAGGTGGGATAAACAAATGCTTCCTCCCCCTCTCCGCCCGCGGCTCTTCTCTGTCAATTCAGCTTCTGGTCTTGAAAATCCGACGGCGTTGAAAATAGAATCCGTCCTTGAATCTTTAGCCCAGAGAGTCTCAAATTCTGTTGTGCATTAGGGTCACCCGAAGCGCTTGTGAAAACACGGATTGCTGGGCCACCTCCAGGCCTTCCAGTTCAGTAGGTCTGGGGCCCCGAGAGATGCTGTTGTCGCCAGGACCCCTCCGAGGGGCCTGGCGTCCCCTCGTCTTAGGCATGTGCTTTGCTGACTCCTGGGAGCTCTGAGAAGCAGTGCCTGGCCCACTCCAGGCCAGTTAATTAGTTACCTAATGAGTTGAATTAATCGTCACGCCACAGGTGGCTCTAACCTGCAGCCAGGGTGGAGACCCTGCCCATCAGGTCCTCACACGGAGGTTCTGGCATCACTGCTGGTGCCTTTGGAGTAGCCCGGGCATTGACCTTGAGCCGCTGCACTGGACTGAGGGATCAGGAGCGCCACGTGGGTGATGCCTTCCAGGTGCTGTTCTCGTGGATGGAAATGGCTCCACCACGGTCTGCACTTGGCAGGCTGAGAGGGGAGCGGGAGGGGAGTCCATCCGAGAGGGCCTGTACCCGTCACCCTCGGTGTCACACGCAGGTCGTATCAGTGCCTCCTGAGGCTGCGTGCGGCAGTTCACAGCAGTTCCCGAAGCAAGTTGCACATGTGCACGGGGGGTGCCCCTTCTCTCAGGGAGAGGGGGGTGCTTGGCGGGACGGTGATCCCACGTGTGGAGAGACAGACGGCTGGGGTGTGGAGAGCCTGCTTTTCCTCATGGGGCTTGTTTACGAGTGTACACATTTGTGAGTTCATACGTTTGCTCGGCAAGAAGTATCATTCAGAGGATTCACGAACCTCTTTGACTGAAGATTAAAGGAGGGGCTGAATATGGCACCACTTTGCATACAGAGCTGCCTTCCGGGAAGGGGCGTCTTCACTTACATATGCCGGAGGAGCTGTGTTGGGAGGCTCTTGCTGAAAAGTGGGGGATCTCTGTGGTCGTGCAGATACTCACCCTGTGTTTTCCCATTTGATAGACTCAGTGTATGTCTGTAAGTCAGTCCGGTGTTTCTTTGTACCGATGCTTTCTTTGAAGTGATGATCCTGTCTCGGGGGCATGTCCTGTTTGCTTGGCTGTCTCTCTTGGCCTCTGGGTGACGGGGACGCAGGGACGTGGCTAGTATGCTGCGCACGCTGCTTTTTCTTTCCCTGGAGATGCAGCCGTGCCGTTGGCTGCTGGAGGATTTTGCCTTTTGGATGAACAATGACGACTCTTTCCTTCCACTCTAGGGCGTTCTGGACCGGTTTTCTCAGATTCAGCCAAAGCTCATCTTCTCCGTGGAGGCCGTCGTGTACAATGGCAGGGAGCACGACCACGTGGACAAGCTTCAGCAGGTCGTTAGAGGTGCGTGGGCTGGCGTGGGGGGCAGGGGGCAGGGGCGAGAGCCCCCCCAGGGGTCCCAAGAGCCCTGCAAAAACGGAGTAGTCTCAGTCCTAGGTCGTGTTACGTTTCAGCAAAAAAGAAAAAGATTAGCGGCTAGGTATGTTGTGTCCTGTAAGCTTGTGTTTTCTCCTCCCCCCTGCTTTCAGGACTAGCAGACCTGAAAAAAGTGGTGGTGATTCCTTACGTTTCCTCCAGAGAGAAGATAGACATTTCCAAGATTCCAAATAGGTAAGCCAGCCGTATGCTGATGACTGGTTGCATGTGAAACCCACTCAGAGCCCCAGCCGGGGTGCAGGTTCTGTGGATCTTTGCACTTGGGGCTGGAGTGTTTCAGAGGTGCAAGGTGTCTTAGTTAAAAATTGTCATTCTGTAGATGGGGACCCGAGGGCCCCAGGGGGAATCCCTTGGGGCCACGTGGTAACTTAGTGGCAGAACAGAGACTGTCCCAGGCATCCTAACTCTTCCTGTCTCGTGTCCCTTGGAAGTGGTGGGCTTGGATGGGGCCAGGCTGGCTCCCTGGATTGGCCACAGCAGTTCTGAACAGTGACTCATGTGTATCCACAGGTGCGTATGTGTGTGGATGTGCGTATGTGCACACACACACGTACACCTCTGTGTACGTGGTTCATACTTATGTGTATTTGTATGCATGTATGTATACACGCGCAGCCACACAAAGGTGTACACATACGTAATATGTGGGGTTTTTCTTTCATTTTACAACCTAGTTTTTGTTGCCATTGCTAACGGCATCTTCCTTTGCTTTTCTGACATTTATAAGCCGATAGACCACAGGCCTTGACGTGGAATAGAATGGTGAGCACCTTAATTCTGAACAGAAGTTAAGAAAATGGATTATGATTTGGTCCAAGTTGAGATTCTTCCCAAAGTTCTTGTTATACACCTTTCATCTCTCTGTAAGCCATCATAGAGGAGCGAGTTCTGAGATCGGGCGTGTTTACCTATGCAGGTAAACCTGTCCATTTAGCCTCGCGTCTGGGCTGCAGGCAGGAGTCTCTGAGTGGCCCCAGGCCCCATGAGAAGCGGCGGCAGAGCCGCAGGTGGGGATCCTGGGTGTGCCATGGCGGGGAGGGAGGCGGCGAGGAGGCCTTGCTACTCAGGCAGACGGGGTGGACGCGTGGCTGAGCGGCGCTGTGCAGGCGCCCTCCAGGGGCACTGAGGGGGCTAAAGCTCATGTACTGTCCCCCACGTTTACAGTTGAGCTGGGGGGACAAGACACGCCTGCAGGAAGGGGGAGCTGTGACCGCTCGGCCCAGTAGACACAGCCATGCTCACTGAACTGGGGACAGGAAGTGCCCAGGAGGTGAGAGGAGGGCGTGGTTGCTTCTCTGTGGGGCCTGGGGGAGGTGACACCTGAGGGACCTTAAGAGGTGAGCAGGGTCTGGGGACAGCTGCAGTACCGGGGTTCCAGAGGCTGAAGGGAGCTGCAGCAGAGTGATTGTTCCTTTAAAGCCATGGTCTCGAGCCACACTGTTCGGGGTCAGATCTCAGCTGTGTGGCCCTGGGCCAGCGATCAACCTCTCTGTGCCTTGTTTTCCCCATCTGTAAAACGGGGATAACAGTACCTTCCTCGCAGGCTTAGCAGTGTGCATGAAGTTAGCTCTCAGTAACGTCGTCATTATGGGCAGGTGACAGCTGCAGGCCAGAGTGGACTGTGTCCTCTGGAGCATCCGGGTCAGGATGTGCAGGTCCTTACAGGCAGGTCCGGGGGCGTGGACTGTCCCCTAGACTGTGGGAACCCTGCCGACCTTGATAAATTACACCCCTGCTGTGAATATAGCTCCCCTGGTTTTATTGATGGGGCCGTACGCACAAAGGCCAGGAGGAAAACAGGACGGTTTGCTGGCCCTGCGGTGGCCTGGCTTTTATTTTTCTGAATGTGTTTATTGGTGATTGATAGAAAGTGAGGGCATCCAGAAGTAACATTAACCACTTGGTTTAGCTTCAGGCAGTGCGGAGAGCTCTGCAGTCCTGGTCCCCACCGCCCGGGGAAGCAGGCCCCCAGCGCTCTCCAGCCTTTGATTCCTGGGTGCCGCAGATAAACCGAAAGCGCCTCTGCGCGTCTGTGGGGGGACTGCCCTTTGGGTTTTTCCTTTTTAGAAGAAGCAGCAAAAGGAATCGCTATTTACTGTGATTTATAGACCAATGGAAAGAAAACGTTTTTCTCTGTGTGGTGCATTCGATTCGATTGGGCCCTTTGTGTAAATGGTATTCGGATGGGAGGTGGAGGCGGAATGGGACTTTCATTGACTGGAAGGCTCCACAGTGAATAATCTTCCTGACGCTCTGGAGAGGAAGGGTCTGCTTGTTTACCGCTCAGAATTATTTGGGGTGCCCATTTCAAATGGCCGCACCTCTCCCGGGAGACATCCTCATCTTTTCTTTCGTTTAAAGATTTATTTTTATGTGTTTATTTATTCATTTTGGCTGCGCTGGGTCTTAGCTGCAGCATGTGGGATCTTCGTTGAGGCATTTGGGGTCTTTCAGTCGCGGCACGCGTGCGGGATCTAATTCCCCGACCAGGGATCGAACGCAGGCCCCCTGAATTGGGAGTGTGGAGTCTTACCCACTGGACCATCAGGGAACTCCCACATCCTCATCTTTAAGGGGGCCTTTCCGTGCAAGACAGCACACTTCTTCACTTTCGTGTGCATCCGTTTGTATTTCAGAGTAATTCTCCTTGGCAGTTTGCTGCAGGCCGCGTTTAACTGACTTCTCCCCCTTCCTTGAAAGAAAGTTCCATTTGACAAAGCAGTAGTTTCGATTTTTCCCCTTTCTTCTCCCTTCTAAACCAGTGGAGGAACAGGGCCGGGGTTTTGGGATCGATGTTTCCGCCGATCTCAAAATACAGAAACCACCTGTCTCCCAAGGTGGCTTTGTGGCTTCCACTACCCTGTTTCTGCTCAGAAAACAGCCCCTTCGGCGGTTCTTGGTGATGTGCAGTGGCGCTTTACGGCAGCTCTGGGGGCAGGGTAGGGCAGGCTGTTTAGGCTGGAGCCGGTAGCTGGGCTTAATTGTATTTGTTCCTGGACAGCTGCTTGCGTCTGGCCATTGTAAACCTCAGGATACAGGAAAACAGTGAGAACAGTTGCCCCACAGGTTGGCATCACTTTCTGGCTGTGCCCTTCAGGTGTCAGAAGAGCTTACAACCCGGCACCTCCTGCCCTCCCTTCTCCTGGGGGGAAAGGGAAGGATTCAGACACGCTGGGCTCTAGCTTGCCTTTGGGGAACCTGGGGAAACCAGGCATCTGCTGACCAGACAGTTAGTAGCAAACAGGAGGTGCGCCTGGGCTCCAAGGACTTGAGCATCACTTCACAGCCCCTCCGCCGTTTGCATACAAGCAGCCAACGTGTTAAATGCAAGGGATCCTTCTCCACAGCGTTTATTAAAGCGCTTAGATTCTCTGGAGAGACAGCCCTTGGCCCCATCAGCGGTGCTAATAAAGCAACCGGAAATTTTTGGGACTTCCCTGGTGGTCCAGTGGGTAAGACTCCGAGCTCCTAATGCAGGGGCCCAGGTTTGATTCCTGGTCGGGAACTAGATCCCGCATGCCTGCCGCGACTAAGACCCAGAGCAGCCAAAATAAGTAAATAAATATTAAGAAAAAGAAAAAAGCAACTGGAAATTTTCACTCAGTTACTTTTTATTCAATTAGCATGAATCCTTGAGCCCCGACTTCTCCCTTCTCTCTTGGGAAGCTTCCAGACAAGGCAGGTCCCTGGAATCTAGGTCGTCACCCAGGTAGACGTGGAGGGGGGTGAACGGGAGGACTCGACAGATTTCCGCACCCCCGCCCCGCCAGGCGTTCTAGAACCTTCACCGTTTGTCTCCTGCGCCTTTTTGCCCACAGCGTGTTCCTGGAGGACTTCCTGGCCACTGGGCAAGGTGCGCAAGCCCCCCAGCTGGAGTTCGAGCAGCTGCCCTTCAGCCACCCGCTCTTCATCATGTTTTCGTCAGGCACGACCGGAGCGCCCAAGTGCATGGTGCACTCGGCCGGGGTAGGTCTGCACCCCGTCCCTGCCTGGGGGCTTCCTGCTGGCTAGGGCGGCACCCCATCCCCGCTCTCCAGGTGGGTGCTGCGCCGAGATCCAGCCTCGAGCCGGGCGGTGGGGGGCTGCTGCCCCAGCTGCCGTGGCCCCGTCGCCACGGGGTCCCGGGACTCCACAGCCTACCAGGGCAAGGCCTGCGCCGGGCGAGCCGGTGACAGTCATGCTGTACGTCATGACCCCTTAGGGTATTGTGAGTCCGACAGATGGGCCCTGCCCACATTTTATTTTATTTATTTATTTTTAAATTAATTTTTCTTGGAGTAGAATTGCTTTACAATGTTGTGTTAGTTTCTGCTGTACGGCAAAGTAAACCAGTGATACATATATCCCTTCTCTTTTGGATTTCCTTCCCTTATTTATTTATTTTTAAATTAATTTTTCTTGGAGTAGAATTGCTTTACAATGTTGTGTTAGTTTCTGCTGTACGGCAAAGTAAATCAGTGACACATATATCCCTTCTCTTTTGGATTTCCTTCCTATTTAGGTCACCGCAGTGCACTGAGTAGAGTTCCTTGTGCTCTACAGTAGGTTCTCATCAGTTATCTATTTTATACATAGTATCAATAGTGTATGTGTGTCAGTCCCAGTCTCCCAATTCCTCCCCCCCCGCCCCCTTTTCCCCCTTGGCGTCCATACATTTGTTCTCTGTGTCTGTGTCTCTATTTCTGCTTTGCGAACAAGATCATCTGTACCATTTTTCTAGATTCCACATTTGTGCGTTAAATATACGATGTTTGTTTTTCTCTTTCTCACTTACTTCACTCTGTATAACAGTCTCTAGGTCCATCCACGTCTCTACAAATGACCTAATTTCGTTCCTTTTTATGGCCTAGTAATATTCCATTGTATATATGTACCACATCTTCTTTATCCATTCCTCTGTTGATGGGCATTTAGGTTGCTTCCATGTCCTCCTGGCTATTGTAAATAGAGCTGCAATGAACATTGGGGTGCATGTGTCTTTTTGAATTATGGTTTTCGCTGGGTATATGCCCAGGAGTGGGATTGCTGGGTCATATGGTAGTTCTATTTTTAGTTTTTTAAGGAACGTCCATACTGTTCTCCACAGTGGCTGTATCAGTTTACATTCCCACCAACAGTGCAAGAGGGTTCCCTTTTCTCCACACCCTCTCCAGCATTTATTGTTTGTAGATTGTGGTGATCGCCATTATGACCATGTGAGCTGATACCTCATTGTAGTTTTGATTTGCATTTCTCTAATTAGTGATGGTGAACATCTTTTCATGTGTTTTTTGGCCATCTGCCGGCATTTTAAACAGAAGGAAACAGGTTAGGTGAGAAGAGAAGATATCAGCTCATCAAGGGTCCTAAGAAGTGTTGGTGTGTTTTCTCAAAGCCGTCACGTAAGCGTGGGTACGGACGGTGCACGTGCCAGGCAGCGTCGCCAAACTTCTGTCTGACCGTGGGCTGGGGTCAAAAAGTTTGAAAGCCGCCGGGTTATATTATAAAGTGCGGTTAACCAAGGGAGGACTTACCGTGCTGTGTGAGTCAGCTCGGGCTGCCGTAGCAAAAGAGCATGGGCTGAGGGGGTTCTTAAACAACGAAGATTTACTTCCTTGCGGCTCTGGAGGCTGGGTGTCCAAGACCGGGGTGTGGGCAGGGTTGGTTCCCTCTGAGCCTCTGTCGTCGGCTCGCAGGGGGCTGCCTTCTCGCTCTGTCCTCACGCGCTCTTTCCTCTCTGCACGCACATTCCCGGCGTCTCTTTGGGGTCTAATTTTCCTCTCTTCGTAAGGACGTCCATCGCGGTGGACGAGCGCCCACCCTATCGGCCTCGTTTTAACCTCCTCCCCTCTTGGAGGCCCGAGGATTATCTGAGTGGAGAAACCTCACGTTGTCTAAGAGCCTTCTAGCTACAGTGCTTGGTCAGACGGTGGTATTTGAACATGAAATACAAAATTCTCTTATTCCAGCTCATTCAGCTTGTACAGCTGTTCTCTGCTAGAACATCTAGAAGCTGTTTGAACCCCTGCCGTAGAATCACTCTAACGCCTTAATACAGCTCTTTCCATAGTGTTCTCATGAGAACGTGGA
Source organism: Neophocaena asiaeorientalis asiaeorientalis (assembly GCF_003031525.2). Lineage (NCBI taxonomy): Eukaryota > Metazoa > Chordata > Mammalia > Artiodactyla > Phocoenidae > Neophocaena > Neophocaena asiaeorientalis. Next base: position 3,897,503 of record NW_020174645.1, on the reverse strand, counting down.
AAGAGGTTAACACAACTTTGTCATCACCTGGATTTGCATCCAAGGAAGATCCGATGGCAGGTTAGGAATGATAAACGCCAGATACACACGAGCCTGTTCACAGTGGGTGACTTCTCAGGAACCACGGAGTGGGAGGGAGGGGACATCGGGGGCCAAAGCCTTGATTTCTGGAAGCAGCGTGGACCGAGCCGAGGGGCCTCCTTGTAGGAGCGGGTGCTTGTTGCTTACCAGCCTGTTTCGTCACACCGAGTCGGGCGTGTTCAGAGCCTAAGCTGTAGCTGCTGGCATCGCGTTTTGCCTGGAGGGGGACCCCTGGTGTGCCTGGTCGGAGGCCCGATATCCGGCCACAGAGATGAGTGTTTTTAGAAGCCTGGCAGGCGAGGGCGTTGCGGGGTGTGTGTGTGGGAAAACAGCACATTTTAGGAAAGCCTGCCGTCCCCGACTGTACTTCTATTCTCAGTGCTCTTTGCCTAGCGAATGTCCCTTCTTTAGGAGTGGAACATAAAAATGTATCAGATGAAATGTAGTTTGCTCATAAAATCATTGTGCTTGGTATATTTAGAATATGGAAAAGTCAGGAAAAATTATATTACTTCTGGCTTCGCTGGGCTCTTGCATCTCCAGAGAAGTGACTAACATCTTGCCTGTTTTCAAGCGTTATCTCGAGCGGAAACTTGAAAACAACGCGGTGGGACCGCCGACAGTGCCCCTGGGGCTGGCAGCATGGTCAGGGTTGGGTTGGGACGTTGTGATCCCCGTTTGCTGTTTTGTGGTTTCTAAGCCCACAAAAGAGCCCAGAAAACAGCTTCCCTCTTCCTTCTTTTAAATTACTCTTCTTGCTTGAGATTCAGAAACCACGCTGCTTACACTTCCTGACGCTCAGGGAAAGCATTCAGACTTGCCATAGATATTTAGAAATTAAGGGACGAGCTGTGGACGCGACTCGTTAAGGTTCACACAGAGAGAAGCAAAGGAGGGCTCTGTGCCGTCGAGAGAGTGAGGTTGCCGAGCAGGTGGGCACATGGCGGGTTACGAATAGGCCGGGCTCATAGAGGCAGACCGTACGGGCGAAGGTGCCCTTGAAAGGCCAATCTAAGTGAAAAGGGAAATCGACGGGCATCTGCCACGGGTTCCTATAACCCAGGAGCTCCCAGTCCTTTCTGTGGACTTGCCACGTGAGCACTTAGCGTTCATCGAAAGGGTTCCTGAAATGTTTGTTGTCCCCACGTGGTCGCCCGCCTCCTCTGAGTGAGAGCAGTGTGTGTTGAGGGACTTTCTGAGGAAGCCTGTGACTGTCCTGGGTGGGCGTGGGTGTGCTGTCCCTGACCCTGCAGTGCACGCACGGTGAAGCCACCGGGCTCTTGGCTCCCACGTGCAGACCCAGGGTGGCCTCGGGGAACCCTCAGAACGGGCTCTCCCTCCCAGCAGCCTTTCTAACGCTGTCTCTCCGACCCCCGTGTGGTCCGTCCCCAGGGCAGGCGTCCCCACTGCGGGCCTGGCGACGGGGTGCCATCCAGGACAGACTCGGGAATAGGAGTGCTGGCTCTTGAGTTAGAGAATTTGTTGGGTAGGATTGTTTCTGTTGAGCTTTGAAAGGGATCATCTCCTCCTACTTCTCTCCCGTTGTGGAGCACAGGCTCCGGACGCGCAGGCTTAGCGGTCATGGCTCACGGGCCCAGCCACTCCACAGCATGTGGGATCTTTCCAGACCGGGGCAAGAACCTGTGTCCCCTGCATCGGCAGGCGGACTCTCACCACTGCGCCACCAGGGAAGCCCTGGCTTGTTTTTTATTTCCCTTGGGTACAATGAGGGTCATCAAGGCTGGTTTTAATACGTGGGTCCCGATAGTCCCTAAACAACCAGGGCCACCGTTGCCGTCAGCTGGCGGCTCCCGTCTGTGGCCAGACTGAGCGCAGTGGTTGGCCTTTTCAGGGGCTTCGGAGGGGCCGCGTCCCTGATCTAGCCTTAGGATCTTGTGTGAGATCCATTGAAAGGATGGGAAAACCGAGAGATGAAACAGCTGGTTCAGGGTCCCCTTGCTCTGCTCTCTGCATTGTGCTTGGGGCTGGGAAGCTTCCTGTCCTCCCTGTGAGCCACAAGCGACACAGAGTCATTTGGAACAAGTGGGGTCTGGGCTTTGGAATACTATACGGCTGTACGAAAAACCATGAGGGAATCTCCCTGTATTGATAAATGGAAAAAGCAAACTGCAGGACAGTGCGTCCAAATAAAAAACCAGCATAAATAAATACATGCAGATAGGCAAGAAACATACCTGGAAATGTACACGGGAAACGTATACGGTTACTGGTTGCAGAAGGGGATGGGGGGCTTGTCATGGTGTATGCTTTCGAGTTTCGGTCCAAGCGAATATACTGCCCTGTGAACATTAAAATAAAAAGTAATAGATCACATGTCGGGGTTGGGAGAGAGGGGTCTGACTGGGCGTTTGAGCTGAAAGCAGGGTCTTGAGCTACCCCTCGGCCAAGGAGTCCCTGAGCTCTGATCCGAGGCTCTCGGAGCTGCAGACCCAGCGGCGGCTGTGCACCCCGGGGACAGTCCTGCTCAGGCATCCAGTCTTCCCCGTCCACCACGAGGGAGCAAGGCTGGCCTGTAGTGCCCTGGTCTGGAGCGGGGCAGGTGTCCCTGCACCCAGCCTTTTACCTTCATCTTCGTGACTCTCCGCTCCGTGATCTTCACTTCTCTCTGCCTGAGGTTGGTGGGTCCCCTGTGCTCCTGATCACCTGGCGCCCAGAGCCTGCAGGCCGGCAGGGTCGGGTCAGGGTTTCTTCTCGTGTCCCCAGCGAGTCTTAGGGGTCAGGTGGCAGAGGGACGGGAGCACTGCTCGTCATGGTGAGGGTGCTCAGAGCTCTGCCTCTTCCTTGACCTCTCCTGCCCCAGGGCCAAGCGTCTGGGCTGCACGTGCCTCTGTGCCCTCGGAGGAAGCAGCCTGGTTCACGCGGAAATCCCCCGCTTCTCCCCAGGGGACCCTCATCCAGCACCTGAAGGAGCACATTCTTCACGGCAACATGACCAGCAGTGACATCATCCTGTATTACACCACGGTGAGTGCGGGGGCTGTGCTGAGACGGGTGCCCTCCCCCTCCTCCGCGCAGCTCCCAGGACGGGCTTTGGTTCATTCAGGTAGGGTGGACTTTATCTTTACTCTTCTTTTTGCCTCTCCACCTTTGCACACGTCAGGAGCCAGAAGCGCAGCTTGAGCCGCAGGCAGCGTGCGCCAGACCCCAGGCCACGTGCGCCAGGCCACGTGTGCCAGACCCCGGGCCGCGTGCGCCAGACCCCGGGCCGCGTGCGAGCAGCCCCTCCTGCGGGATCCTTCGCTCTTGCTCTCTTTCTCTCCCTCCCGGTGGCTGCCCACTTGAATCTCGGCAGCAAGGTCGAGCACCAGGCTGGCCCGTCCCCGTGTTGACCTTGGTTGCCGCTGGGAGCCCTGGAGCCCTGGGGAAATCTAGAGAAACCGAGGAGACTGTTAATTCAGTCTCTTGAGCCTGTAGAGGTGGGGATGAGTGTCACGTGACGGAAATCTGTGGCTCAACCTGGGGGACAGGAACTTACCAGAGATGCCATGAGGACGGTCAGTTCTTAGTCGTGTGCAATAGTAAAGGGACTCTGACCAGTTGAGGCGGAAAAGGAATTTACTGGAAGGCCGTGGCGTGGCACGCTGAGAGGCAGAATAACGGCCCCAAAGGTGCCCATGTCCTCACTCCCGGAGCCTGTGCGTGTCACCTGATGCGGCAAAGGGGCTCTGCAGATGTGATTCGACTGCAGCTCCGGAGACCGGGAGAGTGTCCTGCATTGTCCGGGGCCCAGGGTGATCACCAGGGTCCTTACAAGAGGGAGGCAGGAGGGGTGGAGCCAGAGGGGGTGGACGACAGAGCAGAGGCCAGAGCACGGTGGGTCCATGAGCCAAGGAGCGCGGGGGCCCCTTGAAGCTGGAAAAGGCAAAGAAAGACCCTCCCCTGGAGCCTCCAGAAGGAACTCCCAGCCCCGCTGACACCTGAGTTTGGACACCCGACCTTCAGGACTCTCAGACAGTACATTTAGACCAATGGGTTTGTGGCCGTTGTTTACAGCAGCCAGAGGAAGGGCATGCAGGGTGGCTCGAGCAGTTACTTCCATGGCTGGGGATCCAGGCGTGAGACCAGGCGGGGCCTGCGGGTGGCCGCGCGTGCAGCCGAGAGCCGCCGCTGTACTGCAGAGCCCGCGGGAGGCCCGCAGTCCTGCCCCCAGGACGGAGGTGGTCCTGCTTCCAGCCCTTCCCGTGGGTTCGCGTGGAGCGGGCGTCATCAAACCAGAGCTTGAGCTCAAGGCGCTGGAGCTGTTCCCGACGCTGCTGAACCCTGGAAGGTGAAAGGTTAACAAGCCGAAGGAAGTGCTGTTTGTCCCAAGGGAAGAAAACTCAAAATCAGCTTTGTCCAAGACCGCAAATATCCAGGGGCTCCAGAGTGATTTGGCTCCCATTTCCGGTCTGAGTTCTCAAGGAAGCAGAACGCTGAGGCATCTTCCTAACCTGGGAGGTCAAGGCCCAGGCCCTGCTGCTTCCCTGGGGCCAGAGCCCCAGGACCCGACGCAGACACAGGAGGGAGCGCTGATGTGCGACCAGGGGCAGGTCGCCCTGTGTGCCCAGCCGTAAATCCAGGGCTTTGGGCCAAATAATTTGGGTTTCTTTCAGCTGCAGGCTTTCCTTCTATCCCCCTCCCCCATCGTGAACAGTGAGTAGTGCTGGGTCCCCGCCAGGCTCTGCCAGGCTCCGGCCCTTTCAGACAGGAAGCCCAGCCCTGGGGCGTTAATGGAGCAGCGTTTTGAGTTGCAGAACCCCACCCCCCGGGGGAAGCCACAGCTATGCTGACCTCCAACTCAGCTGCCTCCCTGGGACACAGTGAGGGGACAATGGAAGGACTCAAGGATCCAGAGCAATTCTCTCAAAAGCAGTTCACTTTTCTGGGAAGTATCCTGCCCATGAAGGATGGGGCTGTTGCATTTTTCGGTGGAGGATGCCAGGTGCCAGCAGCAGCCTCGGGTGCCCCCAGCCAGGCCTGTGCTGTCACCTGCTGACTCACTTTAACAGCTGGACAGTGAGGTGGCCAGGATGCAGTGCTGCCTATTACAGTAATTCCTTGGGAACTCCCCGGCGGTCCAGTGGTTAGGACTCCACAGCTTCACTGCCGAGGGCCCGGGTTCAATCCCTGGTTGGGGAACTAAGATCCCGCAAGCCGTGCTATGAGGCCAAAAAAAAAAGAAAAGTAAAAAAGATTCCTTATTAGAAGAAACTCAACTTAGGATGTTAAAACCCTTAAAAAAAAAAAAAAGGCAACTCAACTAAATGGAGATTCTCGTGTGACCCCTGGTTCCCTTTGCCGTTTCCATGGTGCCAAAGGGGGAGCATAGGTTGGTCATCGTGCTCTTACCCGCGTCACTCACACTGTTGTGAACTGTCTGGGGATTCTTAACTGCCACTTGGGTGCCACCTCACGTGGCCGCCTGGTCCCCGATGGCGGGATTCTGACCTGGGGACGCCAGGTGACCCGGGACACTGGGCCGCGTCTGCTCCAGGCTCGTGGGTGGGCATGCTCCTGCCCTCGTTGCTTACGGGGTAGAATTGGGTTGTTCTGCCCTCTGGACAGAGGTTCCTGCTTCCTTGTTCTGTCGCTATATTGCTTTAGGCCGGAATCGCCTACACATTCTCCCAGCGTGGGTGGGAGTGCCATTGTCAGTGGGGCTATGAGCACACTCTTTGGCTGTGAAAATTTTTTTAATTAAAAAAAAAAATGCTCTCCTTCCACGTGGTAAGCATTTCATGCAGCACCTGGGAACTTGGTGAGAGGTTGGCGTCTTCCAGGGCCCAGAGGCAGCCACGTCCACCCTGCTCACTCCCCTGCCCCTCGGGCCCCTTTGCAGGCCCAGGGGTGGGGCTGGGGGTTCTGTATACGAATGGGGCGCTGCACACCCTCTGCCGGGCTGGCTCTGCCGCTTTACGGTCTGTCTTCGAGACTGTTCTGTACAGAGCCAGGCCTCGTTCTTTTTGATGGCTGCACAGTGGCTGACTCCTGAGTGCTGGCTGGGTGCCAGGTGCTGTTTCCCACGTCCGACCTCGGTCGCCTGCTGCAGCGCCCAGGGTTCCCTGCGTGTGTGCACCACGTGACCACGCAACGGGCATCTCTGTTGCCTTCAGTCCCTTGTTGTCACCAGTGAGGCTGCAGGAAACATTCTCCGACATGTCTTAGTGCACACGTGTGCGTTGATCCCCGCCATAAACTCTCTTAATTTTTATTTTTATTTTGGCTTCATTGGGTCTTTGTTGCTGCGTGCGGGCTTTCTCTAGTTGCTGCGAGTGGGGGCTACTCTTTGCTGTGACGCGTGGGCTTCTCATTACGGTGGCTTCTCTTGTTGCGAAGCAGGGGCTCTAGGCGTGCGGGCTTCAGTAGTTGTGGCACGCAGGCTCAGTAGCTGTGGCACACGGGCTCAGTAGTTGTGGCGCACGGGCTTAGCTGCTCCGCGGTATGTGGGATCCTCCCAGACCAGGGCTCGAACCCGTGTCCCCTGCATTGGCAGGCGGATTGTTAACCTCTGCGCCACCAGGGAAGCCCCTTACTGTAAACTGTTGACGGGGAATTGCTGGGGCAGAGCGTTGTGCATTTGGGCCGGGCAGTGCTTGGCTACTTTGGCTCAGTGTCGGGTGGTTTTCTAGGGATGTGAGAGGCTGCGTGACGGGGCCGAGGGGAGCTGGCCCGGTGCTGGGTTGACACGTGTTCCCTTCTGTCTGCTCCAGGTCGGCTGGATGATGTGGAACTGGATGGTGTCTGCTCTCGCCACGGGGGCAGCCGTGGTCCTCTACGACGGCTCCCCGCTGGTGCCCACCCCCAATGTGCTCTGGGACCTGGTCGACAGGATCGGGTAGGTACCCGGGACACTCAGACACAGGGCGGCCGCTCTGAGGATCTGGGTGCCGTCTCTGGAATGCTTTGCCACCCTCGATGTCCCCCTCTTGGTGGGGGTGGCTGTGTGAGGGTGTGGAGGTGCTAGGAGTAGGTGAAGCTGTCAAGGAGGGTGGGAAGGGGCGGGCGCCCCTGACAGGGACCGACCATGGAGATCCATGTAGTGCGGAGGGGGCTGCCCCACCCCTCAAGGCCCAGGTGTGAGCTCTGAAACCTCGGGCACCGGGAGAGGGAACGTGGTCTTTTTTTTTGTAACTCTGGATTCTAAGAACTTGCAGAGCTGCGACCCAGAAGAGAGGCAGACTGAGGGCTGATGAGAGCTTTGTTTCACGCGGGGCCCATGGCCGCAAGGGTGATAGAGAATGACCCAGGCTGAACCTGGGGTCGGGACGGTGTGGAGATGCTCATCCGGGGGAGGGCAGGTCTGTCTCTGGGGCGTTCCCAGCGTTTGGCCTTACCGCCTGCCTTTCTGCGAGCCCTCAGGGCTGGCCAGCGCCTCGAGGGTCTCCCAAGACCCAGCAGGGTGTTTCCAGATGCCCCGCTGCCGGTACCGCAGAAGGGCATCCCCGCCTCCCCACAGTCCTGTGAACAGGACGGCAAGCGGCATCCTGATGGCAGAGGCGGCGGCCAGCTAAGGGGCAGTGTCAGGGGAAGGGCGAAGTGGCCCCTCTTCTTCCCCAGGCCCCCTCATGGTCACTGCCAGAAACTGTCCAAAGACCCTGTTCCGTTGGCACTTCCTTTGCTGGTGAATTCATCATAGGCGGCGGACGCATTCTCGCCGCTGCGGCTGGTGGTCGCCGTTGGCCTAATGATCGTGTTTCCGAGAACGAGAACACGGAAGCTGGCCGGGCTCCCGTGGCCCAGAAGTTAGCCACGCTCTGAAATGTTCTAATTACGTTACCTTTGAGTCCATTTACGTTGGGGAAACAGGAGGAACCGCTAATGTTCTTAAATCCTCGGGCATTAATATTTGAAGTATAACTTTGGCCTGGGTGATATTTAAATCCTGACATTTGGCTCACAGTATTAGCGAGGAAATTTATTTCCTAATGAGCTTGTTGCCAGTGAAAGGTTAATCAAACCCCTGGGAGGATCTCTGCCCTGAACACCTGTAAGCCGCGCTCAGGAGGAGACACTCTGGACGTGTGTGCCTGTGCCACGGGAGGAGGGATGGAGAGAGAAAGGTACATCCCCGGGGCTTAGAGCTAATGAAGTCGAAGGATGGAAGGCCCGGGCAGACCCAGCTTTGCGTGTGTGTACGTGCACATGTGTGGGTGTGTGTGTGCACGTGTGAGCACGCATGTCTGTGCGTGTGCCCTTACACTCGTGGACACGTGGGTGTGAGAACACCCATGCCTGGGGATGAGTGTGTGTGTGCCTGCATGTGATTGTGTGCAGGTGTGTGTGCAAGCGTGCATGTGGGAGTGCGTTCGCAGCCCTGTGGTTTGGGTCTGTGTAGAACGCACGTGCTGGGCCTCCGCCTTACATCCCGGTTTGGCCTGTGCCCCGGACGCCAGCTGAGCCGTGGCCTTGGCCGTCCTCAGGGCCCCTCTGGCCTGGCCCTTCACCCGGCTGGGGGGGCTCATCTGCTGAGGTCAGCGAGGCAGGTGCCGCTCGTTGGCCTGTGAGGGGCGCCCGAAGGGCAGCACGGTGCTCCGGCCGTCCACGCGGGTGACAGGAGAGGGGGCAGGTCAGACGGGGCGGGATGCCTTCATTCCAGCTCTGCCACCTCCCGACGCTGAAGTAACACCAAATCAAACGTGCTTTCACCTAAAATCCTGTGGGTTTGTGGCAGGAGGAGCGACGCTTCAGCGCTGGCAGGGCGGGCAGGGGCCTCGCAGTGCGATTTAAGGGCCTCTCATGTTTAAATAACGTTGATGCACTTGGGGACGAAGTCTTCGTCGATTGTCACCGTGTCAGCGCACAGGCTTACTAACATGTTTTATAACTGAGCAGTTATTTTGGAGACGTGAACAAGGTTAAAGGACGGATTGTCCTCTTTGTTTGGGGTGTGTTGCTGGGCTCTCCAGGTCTGGGCCGGGGAACATTCTGGTTGGGGTCAGGGCAGAACTCTGGGGTCTCTGTCCGGGTTTGCAACGGGGCAGGCAGTTCACGTTTAGGACTGCGGGACGCGTGTTGCAGGCCAGGGCAGTGGCGGGTGCCGAGGCCCCAAGGGGACCGAGATGGGGGTGGTGCGGAGGCTGGGAGGAGGCCCTCGTGGCTGGATGTGGGCAGTCGATTAGGGCGGTGGAGCTGGGTGGGGGGGAAGGCAGGGTCCCCCAGGGATTTCGGGGCTGTGCCGCGGGGCGGGTGTCTTCCGCGTGACGTGGCACCCCGTTGGGGCGTTGAACTTGGGGGCGCTACACGATCCCCCCGCGAACTGCGGGGTCGAGGGCAGACCGGGCAGACCGGGGCTCAGGCTGGCGGAGCCTTGGAGGAGCTGCGTCTGCAGGTGGCTTCTTGCAGGGCTCCGGGCTGGGGTGAGCCGGGGAGCTGCCTCGTTCCTCGTGGGGTGCTTCCCAGCAGCACTCGCGAAAATGACACAGCGCCGAGCACACAGGCACGGGCACCTGCGCTTCATGAGCTCTGTGTTTTTTAAACTGCCTTTTACCCAAGCCCTGGAGACAGACGGTGAGGCCTGGCCGTTCCTTCACACAAGCAGGCCTGGGGCCGAGCCCCGGGGACGCCGTGGCAGTCTTCACACATCGCTGAGCGCGGTTTGCAGACAGACACCTGCGACTTGGGGAGAGGGGAGCGGATGGGGGCTGAGCAGAAATCCGCGTGCTGCTCTGTGTGGTCGGTGGCTGGAGATCTCTGTACCTGTGGCTGAGGCTGTCACTGCTGTCCGTCAGCATGTGATGGGTCCCTGGTCTCCTGTTGAAATACGGGTGACGCCTTAATTCTCAGAGGTGATCTGGAATCAGCTAATCAGACTACCTGAGTTTATGGAATAAGTGAGGAGGGGGTGGGGATTGTGTACGTTTCCTGGTCCCCACGACCTCCCAGCTCCCAAAACAGCCTTCACCAAGGACACAGCGACCCAGGAAGTGTCCGCGGTTTTAGTGGTTGCAGGGTGTCCCGGTGAAGTGAAGAAAAGAAAGGGACTGGCGGCATGAAGGACAGTAGTTTTGAGCCGTGGATTCTGCCCCTCCCAGCCCAGCCGGCCCTGGTTCTGTGTGTCTGTGCCTCTGAGCTCTGTCAAGCACCAGATAGCACATGGCTGTCTCCCTGGAATGAATCTCGCCAGCCAGGTGCGAAGGGATGGGTTTTGCTGCCCAGAGGGGCAGGAGGGACCTGGATTTTATGGCCTCCTTCAGCCCCCAGGAGAAAACAGCCATTAGTTAGGAAGGTAGAGCTTTCTAGGAAGGAAACAGAACATGAAGTAACACTCTTCCCTTGAAAACACAATGACTTATACTCAGCATAACGTGTTGTTCTCAATGCAAACTTGGGGATAAAGGACTAGATTCTAAATGTTCAAAAAGAGAAGAAGAGTGGTTTTCTAAGTTTCATAAAAATGTGAGCTTATTTAAGAAAGGGAGATGGGTCAGGAATTCCAGGCATGGCACCTGGAAAAAAAAAAAAAAAGCTCCCACGGCCCTCTCCACTTCCCTGGAAAATGATCGCAAGCGCTCAGAATTTGAGGGGTCTTGATTCTGTGGCCTCCTTTGGTCCCCCCGAGAGAAAACGTCCTGCAGCTGGGAAGATGGTGGGTTTATGTGCAGACGGTTGTTTTAAGTAGAGCCAAAGGTTAAAGGGAGCCCGGGTGCTCTGCAGACGTGTCAGTGCTGGCCTCAGAGTAACGCAGGTGTTGTAACTGGCTTTCAACTACATATTAAGCGTTAATTCAACCCAGAAAAATGACGTGTCTTGGATTTTGCAACCTCGTCCGAAATGGGTCACTAATTTGAGAAAGCTTCGGTACCTGGAATATGCAAGAGCCTTGACGAGTTTCCGGTGTCTTCTTAACTTCAGCATCACCATCCTTGGAACGGGTGCAAAGTGGCTGTCAGTGCTGGAAGAGAAAGATGTGAAGCCAGGTAAGCGTGCCTCCCAGGGTGTCCGTTCCCTGTCTCGCCAGCCGCGGAAATCAGATCCACTCTGTTACCTGGTTCCTGCAAGCCAGGCAGAAGGTGTCGGGTTTGGCTCTAATCTCTCAGTGATTCTGGCTCTAGTGGAAACTCACAGTCTCCAGACGCTGCACACGATCCTGTCCACCGGCTCCCCACTGAACGCCCAGAGCTACGACTATGTCTACAGGTGCATCAAGAGCAGCGTCCTCCTGGGCTCCATCTCAGGTACGGCCCCCACCATGTGCCTGTGCCATGGAGAAGGTTCTGGAAGAACCAGAGGACTTGGGGACCAGGCTTGGCCGTTAAGCGTGCTTCCCCTGTGACCCAGAGAGTCCACCGGCTTGAATTTATCTACGTGAACAGTCAGCAGGGCATGCACGTTTGCACGGTCGATGTTCCTTATTCTCGGTAGTTATGTTCTAGGGAGAGGCTACAAACACTGAGTTAGCCATTGCTGAACCTTTGCCGGGGGTGGAGAACGTACATACACTCCGCACCCTGATCGTAACCTTAGATCCTAAACAACTCATCCTGGTAGATTCTATTTTCTTTACAAAAGAGAAAACAAGGTTCGCACGTGCCAAGTGACTGGCCTGAGGCCACCCACTAGCTGGGTACAGAGTGGGATTCAAACCCGGTCCTGCCGCCTCAGAGCCGAGCTTCCTGCCCGCCCAGCGCATCCCTTGGTCCTCCCCAGAGCCCGCCTGGTGGGCAGGGGTGCTGCTGTCGGATGGGCGTGGGGCTGTCTGCCGGGCCGGCCCAGCCCATCTCGGGGCAGCCACGTCTGTTAGGCTCTCGGCCTGTCCTCCTGCTGCTGTCCCGAGCGCCCCAGCTCCAATCCGGAAGCAGCGGAAGCAGCACTTCTGCTCCCAGCGCTGTGCTTCGTTGGGGCGCGAGACTGCCCCGAGCTTGCTGGTCACGGCCGTGAACGCGATTCTCCCGTCTTCATGGGACGTGCCAGCCGGTACCTCGAGGTGTCTGGAGGAGGGAGGCAGGTCAGCACGCTTCGATTCTGCCCGGAATTAATCCTGCCAGTTGTTGAAGCATCGAAACATTTTATGTGGGTTTCAGTCACCCTGCCCCACCCCGTTCATATATACAGAGCGTGATCAGGGAGAAGACACTTCTTAAATCACAAGGCTGTCTTTTTAGGTGTACAAACAGGTGTAAAGGGGAGCACGGACACCAGTGTCCAGATCGCCGAGTCTAGGAAGGGACCAAGTCGGGGCTCCGTGTATGCCCTCTGCCCACAGCCTCCCCCGCTTTCCTCCCTGGGCTGCCGTCTCCAACCCCTGTGCGCCCCGGTGGGCTCCGTGCGTGTCCCTGTGCCCACAGAGCATCCCGCACCGCGGGCACGTGCGAGGGGGCAGTTGTCAGCGGCTGGGCCCAGGTTCAGGCGTTAATGCCACTCCCTCTTGATGGCACCTGGGGTCCGACTCTCTTTCGAGCCCCTCCCTGAAACGGAGTGTTTTGCATCCAGCACGTGCTCTCGTGCGGGAGACTCGCACTCCAGGGACCACGGGGTTTCTGCTTCTCCGATGATTAAGTGAACATAAACCACAGCAAAGAGACTCTGCACGCGAGCCGTCTGCCGCGGCAGTTCCTGCAGACAGGTCTGATGGGGCGAAGCTTCCACTTTCGTGAACCTGAGTCTAGGATTTCCGTGTGACCACAAGAGGTCATTTATCTGGTGTCTCCTTCAGCACGTAGCCCTGGTCAGAACGATAAATCACCCGGACACGGGAGGTTCAGTCCAGTTTCTAAGTCACCTCCCCGCTCCCTCCCTGAAGAGAAGCTCAGCTCTCTGGGAATTTTTCTGTATTTATCTGGAGAAAGAGTAGTATATATTTGTCCTCCGGGGTCTTTCTCCTTTATTGTTCATTAATAAAAAACATGGACAGTTCGTCTTAGTCTTCTGAAATTTTTTTTTTTTGGCCGGGCCGTGTGGCTTGTGGGATCCTACTTCCCCAACCAGGGATCGAACCCAGGCCCTCGGCAGTGAAAGACTGGAGCCCTAACCACTGGACCGCCAGGGAAGTCCCGGTCTTCTGAATCTTGAATCTCCTTTTGTTTGCAGGTGGCACCGACATCATGTCTTGCTTCGTGGGCCAGAATCCTTCAATTCCTGTGTACAAAGGGGAAATTCAGGCCCGGAACCTGGGCATGGCCGTGGAGGTGTGGAACGAGGAAGGTGATGGCTCCAAACCCTTTCTCTCTCTGTGACGAGGTGTGAGTGGTAACTTGGGTACGCTTGGATGTGTAACTTTGCTTGGGGCCAGTTCTCCAAAACTGCCCCATCTGAGGGGCCGGCCCCTGCCACCGCTCGCAGACTGACGGCCCCCGAGCCTGGCTGAACACCCGCTGGGCTCCCCGGCCTCCTGCAGCCCGTCTGGCTGAGGGGAGTAGGTGTTGGCCTGCAGCACAGACGGAGGGCCACGTGCTTGGAACCCCAGGCAGGCATGCAAACTCTGGGGTCGCTGCTGAGGCCACCCCACTGCCTCAGCAGCCCCGTGCCCTGACCCTGGCGAGGACCCAGAGCGAGATGCAGGACCCGAGGGGCAGCGCGATACCGTTTGTGCGGTGTTTAGAAACACGCAAAATGACATGTTATCCAGGTGTATGTAGATGTGGTAAAATGATTAATCCACATAAGGGAACGGTACAGGATTGAAGTTGAGCGAGAGTGGGGGGAGCGTGGTGGGGAGCAGTAACGTGGCTTTCGGTGACGCCGGCCTGATGGGCGTGTGGGCGGGGCCGGCTGCATGGCTTTGGATGTGTCTGAAATACTCTGTGATAGCTCAGAGCTTAAAAAAGGAGAGAAGGAGAGAGAGAGCCGGGGCGTTTGGCTGTGGCATGTTCTCAGTTTAGCTTTCATTCCTCCCCGGCAGGAAAGGCAGTCTGGGGGGAGAGCGGTGAACTGGTGTGTACCAAGCCGCTCCCCAGTCAGCCCACGCACTTCTGGAACGACGAGAACGGCAGCAAGTACCGGAAGGCGTATTTCTCCAAATTCCCAGGTGGGTCGGGATGCAGGTGGAGCTGCCCAGATTCCCGCCCGGGCTGGGCCTTCGGTGTCTAATTCTGGACGGGCCTGCCCCCTGCCGGCCACCCCGCCAAAGCCTGGTGAGGCTGCTCGCAGCTCATTCCGCCAGGGGGGCAATGATGAATTTTTGATCAGTAATCTGGTCACCGTCAGCTTGAAGCCATCTTATGAAACCCTAATCTGGGTGTAGATTACTCTTAACCACCCTCTGTGCCCGGAGCCCCTTGGCCCGGAGCCCTGCTCCTGGCCGCCGGCACGACCCGCTGGTTTGGCTGCGTAGGGGCGGGAGGCCCGCTTGCTTATCCAGGCTCGTCTGCCTGTTCGGGGAGAGATGCGTGTGCGAGAGGTGTCTGGCTGGGGTCTCCTCTGTCTCACACCCCATCAACCAGTCCTCGTGGAGGTGATGGGAGAAGAGAGCTTTTGCAGCGGGATGATTAATTCCAGGCCGTCACTCACTCAGGCTGCCAGCCTCCGTTCACCTTCGGAGTGGTGTCTTGCCCCAGAGCTGGAAAGTCTCTTTATTTAAAGTTCTGATTCCTGCCTCCTTATCTTATTTCATAAGCAACCTCGAGTGATTGCAGCTATGTAACTCATAATGTAGCGAGCCTTCTGCTCCAGAGTTATTTACACCTAAGTACTTGCTGTCTTCAACCTCTAGAAAGGTAATTCTATCTGGCATAAATCACATGTGGTGAATCAGAAAGCGGCAGGTGACCATCGCGGGTAGAAGGTGCCACGGATCCGTCCCGTTTCTCTACTCGGCCTTGCGTGTTCCTGTGTAATGTCCCACATAAAAGCCATCGTACCTGGCATAGCACGTCGCATTTGAGGGTAGTGGGAGCATCCCTCCCCGCCATGTGGCCTGGCCTCCGTTGGATGCCTCTGCATTTAAGCCCCACCTTGGGTCCTGCCAGTGTGTAGCTGTTCAGACAGACTAAAGCAGACTAGAGAGAGAGAGAAGTTCCTCAAATGACCTTGAAGAGGAGTCGGGGCTCCTGTCCTAGGAAGGGATTAGAACCTCAGCTTGAAGATCCATCTAAGAAATGACATCCTCTTCGTCTTCTGCAACACTGCTCTTTGAAAACTCTTTTCTGTCATTTTTTTGTTATATATGCAAGGGTTCTCATGATAAATGTCTCTCAGGATTAATTTCAGAAAAAGTCTTTATTTCCAAAGCTCTGATATTCCTTCTTGGAGGAGACAAATACTTGGTGACCTGTTATATTTTCCATTTTTGCCTTGGCTGCCAGGAAACTCAGAGCTGCCATCATTGCTTTGTTGTAGCAGTCCTCTCACCCCAGTGCAGAGTTTCTGATCCTTTCAATAATCCCATCATATAGTTGGCTTTATAGGTAGCTTCCTCAAATACTTTCTGGAAGTAGGTGTGACATATGAATAAATACGGAGAAATAAGGGCAGATAAGATAATGGGATCTGAAGCTGTTGGTCATGGTCAGGGTGGACACAGGCTGAACTTAGACCACTTCTCCAGGCCCAGCACTGAGAGATTCTTGGACTGTATAGGACATGGCTTGATGATAAAAGAAAACAACAACAAAGAAGCAAGGTCTTCCTTTCTGCAACAGGCATCCGACATCACTGCCCTGAAAAATTAGGCCAGGTGAAAATGTAAACTGACAAGGTGCCGATATGGAGAAGTATCCAAGGATTTATTAAGTGACAAATAGTGCAGAACCGAGGGCATTGTATGCCTTCTGTGTGAGTTTTTAAAAGGAAATGTATGTGTGTGAATAATACAAGCCATTTAGATTTTCTTTGTGACTTTTAATTATCTTTAAAAACCTAATAAAAATTTAAAAGGAGATTAAAAGCAGACTTCAGAAAGATTTAGATCATTCTGATTCTTCAAAGCAATGATTTCAGCTCTGAGTTTCCTGGTAGCCAAGGCAAAAGTAGAAGTATGATGGGTACAGGTGACTGAAGATGGTAAATTCCAAATAGGAGACCAGGCCTGCCCATGAGCCATCAAGATTTTGAGCTTGATGAGATGGAACAGGCAGAGCTTCCATTGGCCCTCGTTAGCTAAACAGGTCCAGTGGTCACAGGTCCTTTAATAAGAGAAACGTGTATGTGCAATGTGTTGTTTATTTATATTTACATTTATGTACATGGAAAGCTGGGCCACCTTTTTTTTTTTTTTTAATGTACGGGTATACATGCTCACTCTAAAAAGATTTCGGGCAGTAGACCTCCAGGAATTAAAAGCAGGAGAAAGGCTGGGTTTGCCCATTCATTCTGGTGTATTTGTTCACGGGTCCCATCACCGAAATGGGAGAGCACGAGGAAACTCAGAGTGAAGCAAAATCACCATGAAAACAAGAGAGTTTGAACTGCAGGCCCAGGGGCATGGAAACCTAGAAGGAAACCCTTAATTTCTCTGACGTGGCAACCGGGCACCAGAGCCTCCAGCCACTTGTGGATTCATCCCCTCAGCTTCGGTTTTGCAAGAGGTTGAAGCATGTCATTTCATTTTCACAAATGAAAACTTCTTCCGGGAGATTTGCATCTTCCTTTTTCTTTGCATTTCCAGGGCTTCAGTAAGGATCAGACTCATGGGAGGTCTGACTCCATATAAGCCAGACTGTGTGTGGATCTTGGCACCCAAGTTCCAAAATGAAAAAGGATTCCTGGGAGGTGGGTGGGACAGGCCCTGCTGCTTTGTCTGCAGCTTGCTGTCTCCTGGGACCACCATGTATAAGCCTGGTTTTCTGTGTAGCCATACAGATGTGCTTCTGCCAAACTTTGGCATGTCATTTGCAAGCCTAGGAATGACTTCCACCCGTTTGTGTAGGGGAACCCTTTAAATATCCAATTAGAAAGGAGAGGTTTCAGCCACAGCAATCAGACAAGAAAAAGAAAGAAAATGCGTCCATATTGGAAGGGAAGAAGTAAAACTGTCACTGTTTGCAGATGACGTGATGCTATATATAGAAAACCCTAAAGTCTCCAGCAAAAAGCTATTAGAACTAATAAATGCATTTAGTAAAGTTGTAGGGCATGAGGTTAGGATACAGAAATGTGTTGTTCTCCTGTACACTAATAATGAGCTATCGGAAAGAGAAAGCAAGAAAACGATTCCTTTAAAGCTGCATCAAAAAGAATAAAATACCTAGCGGGGAAAAAAAAGAAAAGGTTTTATTTTTTAGCTTGGGGAGGAGGGAAGAAGGCCCTCGAGGCCTCCCGTCCTCTTTGCTCAGAATAAATGAGCTCGTGAGGCCTTTCCTTCTCTTCCATGGCCTCCCACGCACTGCATGCTCCCTGCGGGCCGGGGACCTGGGCTCATCTCCGGAGAAGCCTTGGTCGTGGCTTGTAGCCACTTGTTGGGATGAGGGCCTCAACGGAGTATGTTGTCATTGGAGGGGTAGCAGCTCAGAGTCACGCGCCAACTGGGTTATTAGCACTCACAGTTGGGACGTGTGTCAAGAATTCGGAAGGAAGAGATGGCGTCCGTGAGGACCCTGTGCTGGCTTGGTCTGCCATTTTCCCCTGGCTGGATCGCGGGGGCTCTGGGGCTTGTTCCGGGAGGCCAGGCAAATGAGTTCCGGCAGAGCTGTGCTTTTGACTGCCTCCTCCCTCCGGGCGTCTCCTCTATTTGTGGGACCCGCCAAGGGAGGAGGCCTCCAGGCAGTTCCCCTGTGCGGCGTGGCTTCTCTCTGCTGCTCCGTGTCGGGTGGAGGATGTGTCCAAAGCTGGGGCCTGATCCCTTGGATCTGTTGCTTTGCTGCATCCAGGACGGGGGCCTCCCCATGAACGACACCAGCCCAAGGGCCCAGCTGCACACTGCGGGCCACGTCGGGGTGGCTCAGGGCGCGCGGTGTCAGTGTCACCTGTTTCTTCCCTCTGTCTCCGCCCTCCACGTGCCCCGGGTTTTACCTGCTCGTTAAGCCTCTGTCTCCGTGGCTGGTGCCTTAGTTCAGGCTTAGGACTGGGACTGTTGCAGTAGCCTCCCGCCTGGTCATGCTCCTTCTGTTTATTCTGTTACAAGGTGGGCCCCAACCCCTCTGGACCTGCTCCCTCAGCCACCCCAGACCACCCTCTCTTCCCAAGGCGGGGCTTGTACTTTCCCACCCTCCATTCAGAGGCCCCCCCGAAAGCTCCATTGATCTCCCCAGTCCCCCGCTTCACATCCTCACTGCTGGGGTTGCTCTCAGGCCCCGTGAATGCCCGCAACCCTCGTTGGTACCTGCGGGAGGGGTGTTTCTTGCGTGCTGCCGCATCTCAGACCTGGGTGTAGGGCAGACCCCACTAGGTGTGCCCTTGGGGGTGGGAGCTGTCTGGTTCACTTCCGCCCCCAGACCCACATCACACCTGCTTCTGGGCCTCGGGTGTGTCTGTTGACGAGAGTTACGTTGGTGTCATGCCTTCCGAGGGTGTCTGTCCAGGCAGCCGGTCAGAATTCTGTCCCCTTGGGGTGACCGAGTCCCTCTGCCCCCCCCGGCAGGTGTCTGGGTGCACGGCGACTACTGCAGACTCAACCCCAAGACCAGGGGCGTCGTCATGCTGGGCCGAAGGTGAGGGCCGCGGACTTGGCTTCTCTTCTCTGGGGCCCCGCTTCCCGAGGCAGCCGGGCAGGGAGAGGGGGGCGCTTCCCGTGTCCTGGACCCTTCCATCTGCTTGGCCTGCGAGGTGGGTTGGCTGCCCCATTTGGGGCCTTTCCTGGGTTCTTCCTGTGTCAGCTTCCCAGGGGTGGGTCTGGGCCTGACGCACATTTCTGTGCCCTGCAGTGGTGGGTCGGGGGGCTTTGGGGTGGGAGGCCTGCAGCCGACGTGCGCCCCACGTCTTGTCTGCCGTCGCTACGGCCCTTCCTGGAGTGAAGGGGGGAGGGGTGCCCGCACCCGGGAGGGAGCACCTGTGCGGGGGGGAGGGGCAGGGAGGTGGCTGATGTCCCCACACAGAGGGGACCCCCTTGATAGCTAGCTTTGAGTTTAGAGGGAGAAAGGGGGTGGTTGGGATTAGGAGCTGAGGAGGCGCCGGTACTGACGGCACGTGGTCGTGGAAACGGGGTGACTGTCCCTGGGGCCCCTGCGACGGGCCTCACTCTGGAGCCGCCACGTGTCCACGACCTCGTCTCTCTCTCCAGCGACAGCACACTCAACCCCAACGGAGTGCGATTCGGCAGCTCGGAAATCTATAACATCGGTGAGCATTCTCCTCTGTCCCGGCATTATTCCCAAGTCATCCAGGAGCGGCGCAAGGACCTGCTTTCCAAAGATGCCACCTTTCGGCATAACTCTTGCCCCTTTGCCTCCGGGCGTGAGAATAGACATGTGTGAGGGTGTCCTTCTTTCTAGAACATGCCTCGTCCACACTGCTTGTAGCTCAGGAAACCTCAGGACAGGATTCCTAAGGTCCCGTGGCCCATCCCCATTCCGTTACATCTCATCCTCACGGTGGGCTCCATCAGGTCGGTCAACTGTGTCTACTCTTTATGGGTGGAGAAAGACACACAGAGAGGTTGTGTGATTGCTGGCAGTCACACAGCACCATCCAGGACGCCAAATAAAGACAGTGGGCCTTATGGGTGCACAGTAGAGTCACCTGTGAGCCTTCAAAATGTCCCACCGGGGCCACGAAATCAGCCTCCCGGGGAGGTGGCCTCATGCGGATGACAGAGTCCCAAAGTCATGTCAGGGTTGTGTAATCAGGGTGGAATCTCGATCCATGTGATTCCAGCCTTTCTTCCTCCCACCAGTGGAGTACCCTCGCGGCACTTGATTCCTTTCCTTATTTTTAAATTTGTAATTGAGTAAGTAAGGCAGGTGCCCGGCTCCTTGTAAGACGTCAGCCCTTCCAGCGCAAGCTACGGCTCTCTGACTCTGCTGGTGATAGGTGTCCTTCTGCCTGTTCCCCGGGGCTCCTGCCGGGGGCGGGGGGCAGGGGAGTCACTGCAGTCCCCATCAAGGTGGGATGGTGTGAGAGCGAGGCCCTGGCCCTGTCTCCGCAGTGGAGGCCTTCAAGGAGGTCCTGGACAGCCTGTGTGTCCCCCAGTACAACAAGGACGGGCAGGAGAGGGTGATCCTCTTCCTGAAGATGGCTTCCGGCCACACCTTCCGGCCCGACCTGGTGAAGAGGATCTGCAGCGCCATCCGCCTGGGCCTGTCCGCCCGGCACGTGCCCAGCCTCGTCCTGGAGACCCAGGGCATCCCGGTACGGCCCCCCACGAGCCCGCATGCTTCCGGAGCTCTCATCTAGACGCTTGCTCAGGCTTTAAATATAGTTGGTCCCCGTTGCCTGGCAACCCCATCCGGCCATCTCCCTCTCTCTCTCTCTCTTTTTTTTTTTTTTACTCTTCCTAAATTGCATGTAAAGCAACTTCTGCTAAATACCAGTCTTCAGAGGGTAAGCAGGCCCCGCCCGGCACGTCCAACTGGCTTTTCCCCTGTGTGGTTTTAGCGTGTGCTCCAATTATTAATGCAAAAATTAATTTTAACTTTTTAAAGAGTCGCTGGGGTGCCGTTCCTCTTGCCTTTTAATTTTAAGTTCTACCTGCAGAAAGAAGATTTGAATCTGTTTAGAGGCGCAGCTCCAGAAAGCTGTCCCCCCCACCCAATACTTTGTTTAGGTTCTCAGTGCGGGAGGAGATGCACTCAGATCGGATCACGGCTTTAACTTGTGGTCGCTTACAAAACGAAGGCCTCTGTCAGCCGAGAAGGCCTCTGTGTACACGTGTGTGCGCACACAGCAGCGTAAGGGCACGGCCGAGCCAAGCCCGCAGAGTAGCTGTTCACAGAGGCGGGGACGGGAACGGGTTAACCGGGCCACTGGGGGAAGGAGAGTCTGGATGTCGCTCCCCGAGCAGGGGCGGGCATGTGAGGTGCAGTTAGAACCAGGGCTTTTTATACCGTCCACATATTTCCTTTCCACTTTGGTTATGCGTAGGAAGGGCCCCCGCGGCCTGGGAGTTCTCTTGTCTCACTCGGCGGGTGACTCCGGGTGACGCTGTGCAGACAGTGGCTCTCAGGGAGAGAAGGGGCTTCTTGAGTCAGTGACACTCACTGTCTTTTCCCTGGTGAGGGTCTTAGGCTTCCCTTCAGTGGATCAGTTCTGTCTGGATCTGGAACAGTTTGGGGAACTAGAATGTGAGAGTCCCCTTCGCTTTATTTTGTTGAGAATGAATCTGTGTCCTTTGCTGCCGAAATGGTGATTCCCAAACTGTATCTGCTCACAAGAAAAGTGGAGCGATTTGCTGGAAGGTGAGGAACACCCCGGCCTGTCTTTCTTTCCGTCCTCAGCCTGGCTCTCGTCCCCTGACTTCCGGGCACTCAGTTCAGCTCTCTCCTCCTCCATCGGCTTGGCCTGTGAAGTCGTTTAGAGGGTTCCCGGGGCTTTTTCAAGCGCCCTCGTGTTCTCAGATACCTGTGGTCTGAACTAATGGAGCACTTCGGAGAGGATTCGCCCTGTGCCACCAGGCTGGGGGGTGGGGGGTCTGGCCCAGCCACAGGGACTCGGGGCTGGACATGGCCAAGGTCACGGCCGGGGGTCTGGTCACACCAAGGGGAGCACGAACGGGCATCTGAGGCCCTGCCAGGCTGGAGGGCCGGCGGCCACGACTGCCCTGATCTCAACAGGTCTTTGTCACTGGTCACAGCTGACGTGCTGGCCCATCCTGACGGGAGGCTGTGCCTTATCTCCTGGGTAGGGGGGTAGGGAGGGGGCCAAGCAGGAGTCCAGGGACCTTCTGCCCCACCCCAGCCCTTCTCACCAAGAAGCAGGAGAAGGATTTCTTTTTTTTTTTTTTTTTTGCGGTACGAGGGCCTCTCACTGCTGTGGCCTCTCCCATTGCGGAGCACAGGCTCCGGGCGCGCAGACCCAGCTGCTCCGCGGCATGTGGGATCTTCCCGGACCGGGGCACGAACCCTGCATCGGCAGGTGGACTCTCAACCACTGTGCCACCAGGGAAGCCCAGGGGAAGGATTTCTTCTCAAACGATGCCTTGTTTGTTTTGTCAGCTGATGCAGCCTGTTCTTGGGGCTTTAAAGCACAGAAAGCACGCGAGACGTTTGCATTTCAGGGCGAGAGGGGCTGACGACACCCCAGTGACAGGTGGTCCCTCAGAAGCCGGTGCTCAGATCCTTAATTAGTTCACATGTAGACCGAGGTTTTCAATGAATGAATTTTAATTACATCTCAGGATTAAAAAAAAAAAAAAAGCCAGTGTGAGGAGAGATCAGGGCACTGGCGGCTGTATTAAAGGGCTCTCTGTTTGTTCCAGAACTTTCCTGGTCCCTAAACACGCCAGCACAGCCGCCAAATGACCATTGGGGTTAAAGATGAAACGCGTGCTATGAATTTTAGAGGGGCCTTTGAGCATTTGGACAGAGTCCGACTATGGGAAAAGCAGTGCCCCATCTCACTCAGATGACGGTTTTGGGGGAAGATTTGCCAGAAGTTTGGCGAGGCTCTTGGACGTAGCTCACTTTCCGGTGGTCAGGGAGAGTCACAGGAAGCCAGCCCACTCCTGAAATAAGCTAGTCTTTCTAATATAATAAACAGTGTAAGAAAGTAAATGTAAGTAAGAAAGAGGCAGTGTAACAGCAAAGCACGTCCGAGAGCTGTGTGCGCCTTAACTTATCAGCTTGCCCACAGCCTCGGGGTGATGCTCTGGTCCCCAGTTGATGTTCCAGGGGACAAACCCAGGTTAAGGAACTCGCTCACGGTCACCCACCGAGAATCGCTCGCTCTGGTCGCTCCAGGTCACGATGGTCGTCTCGGCTTGGACGTGCCCAGATGTCAGAGCTGAGGGACTTCTTTCCCCTTCGGGTCTAAACGCTCTTCCTGTCTGCTTCTTCCCCTCCCCCGGCAGTACACCCTCAACGGCAAGAAAGTGGAAATGGCCGTGAAGCAGATCATCGCTGGGAAAACCGTGGAGCACCACAAAGCCTTCTCGAACCCCGAGACCCTGGATTTGTACCGGGACGTCCCCGAGCTGCAGGACTTTTGAGCCAGGCCAGCTGGCACGTCCCTGAGCCACACAAGTCTGTACTGTCACTTCTGTGCGTTCAAGAAGTTACTTAGAGGGACTTCCCTGGTGGCGCAGTGGTTAGGAGTTCGCCTGCCAATGCACGGGACACGGGTTCGAGCCTGGTCCGGGAGGATCCCACATGCCGCGGAGCAGTGAAGCCCGTGCGCCACAACTACTGAAGCCTGTGCTCTGGAGCCTGTGCTCTGCGAGGAGAGAAGCCACCGCAATGAGAAGCCCGCTCGCCACAACTAGAGAAAGCCTGGGGACAGCAACGAAGACCTAACGCAGCCAAAAATAAATAAATAAATTATAAAAAAAAAAAAAAAAGAAATGACTTAGAAACCTATGGCTCTTTGAAAAGCAGTTTGCGCCAAGTCCGTAGGCCTGGGGAAGAACGATTCTCCGCTCTGCGGTTTCATCTGGTGGATCCCTGAGTCTTCCACCCGCCACAGGGGGATCCTGACCTTCAGGAGCCGAAAGGGAGGGTTTGGGTTGTATGTGTGGCAGTCTGGAGATTGTATGTCTTTGCACACTCGCAGGGAGGAGCTGGGGTCTCCTGTGCGTGCACCGGCATGGCCGACGCCTGGTCTCCATCCAGGGCCCGCAAGCATCCTGGTGACGGCTCACCCCAGGGCAGTGACCGGCCTGCAGCTTTGTACTGTGGTTCCATTTCCCTCTCTTAAGGCCCAGATCTCTTTCTTCCCTTTGTTTTGGTCTCCCGGCTCTGGCCTCCACCCTTCAGGGCCCATCTGTCTGCTGTGGCACGTTACCTGTCACGGCGCCCGTCCCAGGGTGACTTTACAGCATCTCACGGCAGATTCTCAGGACCCCGGGTCGACCGCTCTCCCGCGCTTTGTGTGTCACAGACAGAATCTGGGCAGCTCCTGGGGGGACCGTGTGTCACACCCAGCCACCGGTGCTCCCCAGCAGATAGAGTTCCAGTTCCCTTTGGAGAATGAGTGAGTTTCACGTTTTAATAGGATCTCTTAATTTCACGGGCTTTGAGTGGTTTGAAAATTTTTTAATGTTAATTGTGTGGTGTGTGGGTGTTTGAAGGTGTGGGTGATGTCCACGCCGTGGGGAGTGTCACTCAGGGATGCGGACGAGCCCCCAGGTCACGGGTCCTGCTGAGGCAGAGCCGCGGGGCCTCAGGGGACGTGGCCTCACTGCACAGGGGGTCGGGACCTGCACATCAAAAGCTTGTCGCCAGCAGCTGTATGTACTTTTGAATGTACTGTTCAGTGCAGCCTCTTAACACACTCCTGTCATCGTAATGTTCATTTCTGTATTATTTGAAACCGAGTACGGTGAAAAGCTTTCTTGAACCCTTTTTCTTGTGGATTATAGAAAAGGGGCAGCCCTGAGTTTACTGGAGTTAATTTATGACCACATTTTAAATGCAGAGTAAAGTCCGGAAAAGTGATTCTATCCCGGGATAGTAAAGAGGTTTCCCCTCAGGTGGCAGCTCTGGTAAACTGGTGACAGGCAGAGTGTCCCATTCAGAAGGACTCTGAAGCCAAATCTCAGCTGAAAAGAAATGCATCAGGATTGGCCAGCAATGTCTGTCATGGCTAAACGATGGATTGTTTCTTGTCAAGTGTGAATGTCAAGTATGAACTGGGTATTGTAAGAGATTGGATAGGTCTCTGCCAACTTAGAGGCAGACACACAATGTTTAATAAACTATTTCAAACTTCATAAAAAAACGGGGCAGGTGCTATGAGGCATTTAATACAGTAAGCATATACGTATACGTGCACACACCTGTGCGAGCGGTGTGCTGCGTGTTTTCTCTGAAGCCGGGGCTGGATCTGAGGGCCTAAAGCTGGTGCAGATGGGGCAGCCAGGAGCCGCAACCCGCTGGGAGATGTTTGGCCCAGGTGGCGGGGGCATGTCCTGGGTCCCTGCGAGTTAGCGGCTGTGCCTGGTGACCGAATGGCCCCCGAACCCTTCTCAGTGTGAAGCCACCCCCCAGAGGACGAGGACTTTCCTCACCCTGGGCTCCCCCAGGGCTCAGGGCCGCCGGGGTTCTGGACAGCACTTTCTCATCATTGCAGGAGCCGGGTGCCACTTGGGTCGTGCGGCTCTGTGTCGCAGCATCCGGGCTGCCCCCTGGCAGGGCTCATTTTTCTCGCGTCATGGCAGGTTAGGGGCCGCTGTAGGGCGAGTGTAGGGGTGATAGGTGCCCGGCTCCTCCTGTGCCCTGGGCTCCGCCGTGCTTGCGTGGGGCTGCTCACCCCGCCCACGTCCCAGGCAGGAAGGAGGACGTGACCAGGGCTGGGCGAGAAGCAAAGAGCCTGTCCCTCCTCAGCATGCCCCGTTTGTATCAGCAAAACAATGGCTTTTCTGGAAAGCCCACCCAGTGCACATCTGCTCATGCCTCAGAGGCCAGAACTGGCCACAGGCCACCTCTCCCTGCGGGGGAGGCTGGACAGCTGAGTGTTTTTAAACCGGGCCTGTTACCTTTGCGTACAGGCATACCTCATTTTATCGCACTTCGCTTTATTGTGCTTCGCAGATATTGTGTTTTGGGTTTTTTTTTTTTTTACCAGTTGAAGGTTTGTGACAACCCTGTGCAAATCTGTTGGTGCTGTCTGCTCACTTCGTGTCCTTGCGTCACATTTTGGCAATTCTCGCGATATTTCAAACCCTCCACCTGCAAGAAGATGACAACTCACTGAAGGCTCAGACAGAAGTTTTTAGCCATAAAGTATTTTTTAGTTAAGGTACGTACATTTTTGTTTTAGATATAATGCCATCGCATAGTTAATAGACTACAGTATAGTATAAACAACCTTTATGCGCGCTGGGAAACCAAAAACTTCGTGTGACTCGCTCTATTGCGGTGGTCGGGACAGAACCGGCCATGTCTCCCAAGTATGCCTGTATTAGTTTCCTGCTGCTGCTGTAACAAATTACCACAAACTTCAACCAGCATGAATTTATTATAGTTCTGGGGGGGTCGGAAGTGTGACGCAGGTTTCGCTGGGCTAAAATCAGAGCGCCGGCAGGTGGTGTTCCTTCTGCGGGCTCTAGGGGGCGCCCGTTCCTTGCCGTCCAGCTTCTGGAGGCACCTCCCTCCTCGGCTGGTGGCTCATCCCTCATCCTCAAAGGCCGCAGCAATCTAACACCCCTGCCTCCCTCTTCCGCGTACAAGGACCTCTGTGATTACCCTCACTCGAAGAGTCCAGGATAATCCCCTATTTTAACACCTACTGATTAGCAAGCTTAATTCTGTCTGCAGCCTTAAATGCCCCTGGCCACATAACCTAACGTTTTCACAGGTTCCAGGGATTGGGATGTGGGCATCCTTCTGGGGGTGGGAGTGGGATTATTCTGCCTACCTGGCTTTGCAAACTCCGCCAGGTGCTGTAGGGCAGGAAGAGGGAAGAGTGGTGGTCAGGAAGGCGTGAGCCCCGAGCCGGGAGAGTGAACAGTCGGGACCCCTGGTTGCTGACTGTCCCCGGGCGGGGCTCATCCTCCCCGTGTGACCGGCCTGCCAGCCTCCCTCCCAGGGCTAAGGTCAGACCCGGGACCCCCGGCCCTCTCCTCCGGCCGGGTGCTTGGAAGCCACTTCATATTGGCTGTGCCTGAGGAGTCGTTAGGGCTTACTCGCCCTGCCCTTTAGTTCTGGCAAGACGTCCCGGGCCGGCTGAGCTCACGCGTCCTTATTAATAAGCCGCGCTGGACAACTTCATTAACGAGAGACAGATGGGCTGGAACAACAGCCCACTCCATCGCCCGCGGAGCCAGCTCTCCCGTGGAGTGCCTTGGCCCCAGCATCGCTCTTCAAAACCCCGGCACCTGCCGGCCAGCTGCACTGAGCCTTCCTCCCTACTCCTGTGCTTCCCGTTCCCACACCACCCGTGTCCCAGCAGGAGCTCCAGGGAGCCTTAGGACCTGCAGCGCGGCCTGGCCGGGGCTGCGAAGTTCTGTGCCCCTGGTCGCCCCCCACGGGTGACAGAGGAGAGTAGGGAAGGAGAAAACGGGCAAGCTGACTTCTGGAAAATTCTTCCATCCACCCGGCGCCCGATCCAGACCCTCCCTGCCGCCCCCGCCCTCCCCCAGCGCCACCCTGTCACCCCGAGCACCATCGTGCACAAAACACAAGAACGGTTCCGGTTCATCAAGCAAATAGGTGTTGAACACACAGCCAAGGTGATGGGGAGCCTGTCGGATTCCGCCGGGAAGCCCAAGCTGGCGTTGATGAGCCGAGTTGCCGTTTACATCAACACAAACTCATTCTAAAAGCCTGCTGCCATCATGTCCCCAAGCCTTGAAGGCTGTCATAAATGGAAAAGAAAAGGCCCGCTTAGATGATGTTTAAAATGCACTGTGAGCTAAGTGCCGGCTCCTTGTCACGGCTGATCATCTGGGAGCGTGCCCTTGGTCGTCCCAGCAGCAAGTGGATGGTCTTATAATTTCATTAGATGACTTCCAGGGGAGAAACCGTTGTTAAGTCAATTCATTATGCTCTGGAACAATTTCCAAACTTTTTCATCTTGGGACCTCCCTGTGCTTCCTCCTACTCTTTCTTTCCCTGGCTCGAACTGTAAATCATGAGTCAGGCTAGGTTTTGGGGAGAGGAAAAGGGACAGCTTGGACCCAGTTTTCATTTTCTGGCCTTCGAGCTTGCCGGTCTCATCAGTCCTGCTCACCATTTACCTGCTGAGCTTGGTCTCACTCCTTTTGGTGTCCGTTTGCATTTTTCAATCATGACTCAGGATTTTCCTGGCTACGTGTAACGGAAACCCCGATCCAAACTGGCTCAGGCGAAAAAAGGGTATTATTGGCCCACAATTCTGAAAACTCAAGTGCTACGACTAGCTTCAAGTGTGGCAGGATCCAGGGGCTCCGTGATGTCATCAGTGTGCTCTGCCCCCATATCAGCTCTGCCCTCCTCTGTGTTGATCACATTCTCAGATGGCTTCTCCTCTCAGGAGAGCAAGGTGAATACTTACAGCTCCAGGCTACGTCCTCACAGGGCTGAGAGGGGAGAAACATTTTTTTCCCCTAGCAGTTCCAACGTGAGTTGCCATGTTGAAGCTCATTGGACTGTTTGGATCACGTGCCCAAACCTGAGCCAATCACTGTGGCCAGGGGGAGAGACTATGCTGACTGGCTAAGCCTGGGTCACATGACTCCCCGGCAGGCGTGCAGCCGGCTCCTTCCAGTAAGCGGGACTGAGGGTGAGGGAGGAGGGTATTGGAGGAGCTTGTGGCTTTGCTCTAAGAAGCAGGGGCAGGGACTTCTCTGGTGGTCCAGTGGTTAAGACTCCGAGGAAGACTCAGCACTTCGGGGAGCGGGTTGGATCCCTGGTCGGGGAACGAAGCTCTCCCAAGCCGGGTGGGCACGGCCAAAAAAAAAAAAAAAAAAGCAGAGGCAGCAACCAGCCCCTCTGTTTCTTTTCATCTTTTCTTAGGTGTCAGCCCTTCTCTTCTTTCCTCCCGGGTTCCTTCTTTCTCTAGGAGAGACTCCTTCTCACCTGTGTCTCTCTCCCTGCTCCTGTGCCCCTCCCCAGCTCGACAGAATCTCAGGTTGCTTGGAAAACAAGCTGGGTCCTGGTGACTTAGAATGGATTTCCAGATTAAGAAAATAGGGGTGGGCTGGGGAGAAATGTGCTCTGTTTTTTCCATAACCTAAACTCTGCAAAGTAAAGCTCTGAAATCTTATGTTTGCCTTTAAAAGTCTGTGAGACTCTGGGTTAACATTTAGCTGCCCCCCTCTGAGGCCTCTGCAGCCCAGGTGCTGGGCCAGGGGCTGCGGTGTGGGCAGGTGGGCTCAGCCCGCCTGGGGGGCTGACGCAGTGCCACTCTTCCTCCTGCCCACACCTGGGGCCCCTGCTCCCCTCCCCTCCCCTCCCCTCTCCTTCCTCCTCTCTCCTCCTCCCCTCCCCCTTTCCCCTGTTCCCCCTTCTCTCCCCACCCCTCCCATCTCTTGACTTTAGACCAATCACTTTCCCTCTCTGTGCCTCAGTTTCCTCACTCAAGACGTGGGATGATAAGAAACAACCACCTGCTATGGCTGGGAGAGGCTGCAGTGAGGCCAGAGATAGAAATCACTATAAACAAAGGCACCGGAATCACTCAGGTCAAACCCTTCACCTGCCTGAAGTTCTTCACCCCTCAGACCACCACGCCTGAAACGGACTCACATCCCCTCTCCCTGGGAAGCCTGTCCCGCTGTGCCAGTCTGGGCTGACATGTCCCGTCTGTAGTGGACACACCCTACAATGGCCCCATAATTCCCACCCTTAGCACCCACACTTGTGTGTTACCCACTCCTCTTGATGTGAGTGGGACCTGTGACCTGAGTCTAACCAATAGGATATGGCAAAGGTGAAGAGATTTTGCAGATGCAGTTAAGGTCCACAATCAGCTGACTTTGCATTAATCAAAAGGAAGTCTATCCAGGTGGGCCTGAAATAATGACACGAGTCCTTTGCAAGAAGTTCCAGGCCTTCCCTGAAGTCAGAGACTCCAAGTAGCAGAAATTTCTGGCTTTAAAAAAGCGAGCTACCATGTATTCTACAGCCACAGGAAGTGAATTCTGCCAGCAATCTGAGAGAGCTGGGAAGGAGAGCCTTCTCGAATCAGGCCTCCAGACAGAACACAGTTGGACCTCCACCTTTTTTTTTTGGGCTGTGCCACGTAGCATGCGAGATCTTAGTTTCCCGACCAGGGATTGAACCTGTGCCCCCTGCAGTGGAAGCTCAGAGTCCTAACCACTGGACCACCAGGGACTTCCCCTGGACCTCCTGGACCTGGATGGAGCCTTGTGAGACCATGAGCTGTGAACCAGCTAAGCAGTGCCTGGACTTCTGGCCAATGAAAATGGTAAGATTGTGTGTGTGTGTGTGTGTGTTAATAAATTTATTCATTTTATTTATTTATTTTTGGCTGCGTTGGGTCTTCGTTGCTGTGCGTGGGCTTTCTGTAGTTGCGGTGAGCAGGGGCTGCTCTTTGTTGTGGTGTGTGGGCTTCTCATGGCGGTGGCTTCTCTTGTTGCGGAGCACGGGCTCTAGGCGCATGGGCTTCAGTAGTTGCGGCTCGCGGGCTCAGTAGTTGTGGCTCGCGGGCTCTAGAGCGCAGGCTCAGTAGTTGTGGCACACGGGCTTAGTTGCTCCGTGGCATGTGGGATCTTCCTGGACAAGGGGTCGAACCCGTGTCCCCTGAATTGGCAGCAGGATTCTTAACCATTGCGCCACCGGGAAGCCCTGTGTGTGTTGTTTTAAACCTTTTAAGTTTGTGATAATCTATTATGAAGCAATAGAAAACAAATACACCCTCTCAGTGGCCCGGGCCTCAGCAGGTGTGATCACACCCCACTTACCACCTCTCTGTGTGTGAGACCTGTCTCCTCAGCCTCCCTCAGGCCCTTGAAGATGGGACTCTTCCTCCTTCTCTGTATCTCCACCCCTCAGTCCCAACCACAGAGTAAGCCTTCAATAAAATGCTCATTTGAACTGGGACTGGCACCGTGACAAAAAGCCGTCTCTTATCAACGGGCTTCAGGCACAGCAGGATCCAGGAGCTGGGATAATGTGATCAGCATTCAGCATCATGCTCTCATGGCATCTTGTGAGGGCAGTAGGGTGTGGTGGTTAAGAGCATGGGCTCTGGAATGAGGTTGCCAGATGGAATACAGGAAACTCAGTTAAATTTGAATTTTAGTTACACAGTGAATAGCTTTTTAGTGTAAGTACGTCCCCAATATTACATAGGACACATTTATACCAAAAAAATATTCATTGTTTATCTGAAATTCAAACTTAACTGAGCATTCTGTTTCATTAAGTCTGTCGCCTTTACCCTGGAACCAGCTGCCTAGATCTGAATTATGGCTCTTCCGCTGTCTGTGTGACCGTAGAGAATTTACTTACCCTCTCTGAGCCTCATTTCCCCATCTATAAAAGTGAGGATTAAAAAGACTATGCATCTCACAGAGTTGTGGTGAGAGTGAAGTAAGCACATTGCCTATAAATAGTGCCAGGCATATAGTAGGCACTCAATAAACATCATCTACTACTATAAAATCTTGTCCGTACTTTCTTCTGCATAGGTGTTGCTCTTTGACTTATTGCCTAAGTTCCAACAAAAGGCCCGGTCTGCCCAAGGTCACGTGCACAATCACCGTGACCAGGGGAATGGAAGCTTCTGATTGGCCACACCTGGTGGAGTGTGGTCCCCATGTAGGAAGGAAGCCCTGGGTCGCCCTGAGCAGGGGTCCTCAACCTGCC
This sequence comes from Neophocaena asiaeorientalis asiaeorientalis, assembly GCF_003031525.2. NCBI lineage: Eukaryota > Metazoa > Chordata > Mammalia > Artiodactyla > Phocoenidae > Neophocaena > Neophocaena asiaeorientalis. The sequence continues at coordinate 3,866,211 of NW_020174645.1, read as the reverse complement.
GCGATGCTTAAGGACCGCTGGTGGGAACAGGAAACAGCAAAGGTGTTTGCCGGAGGGTGCGGCTGGTGCTTATTTCCCACCCAGGCTGAGCTGGAAGGAGCTGATGAATGTCACACCGCATCAAGCAGACGGTGGGCCTGCAGGGCTGATAATGACAGCCTGGGTCCCCTCTGTGCGCTGACATCTGAACCAGGTGCCAGTTGCCAAAGGCAACGAACTTGTTTCTTGTCAGTCTGGGCTGTCCTGGTGGCCAAGGGCTGTGGCGCCTGCTGGATTGTCTGTTTAGCTGTCCTATAACGGATGTGGGGCTCAGGACCACAGCTTCAGTGCCTGGAGCCATTTGTCTGGGCCTTAGGCTGGCTGGTGCTAATAATAGCCAACATCGCCCATGTGCTGGGCACTGTTCCAAGGGCGTGATCCTGACTGTGAGCCTGGGAGGTCGATGTCATCATTATCCCCATTTTGCAGATGGGGAATAAGGCACCACGTCCAAGGAACTTGCCCAAGGTCACTCAGGGCTGGATGCTGGTCCTGACCTTCCTCTCGAACCTTTTGGAAAGGGCTTGCAAAGAGTGGAGAGAATCCCCTTCTTGATAATCAAAACCTCATCATGTGGTCCTTTTTTTGGGTAGTTCTTTTTTGGGGGGGTGGGGTGGGTAGTTCTTGCATGTCTAGATTGATTAAAAAAAAATCACACCTCAGTGAGAAGGATCAGTTGTCACATACGGTTTCCAAGTCACTTTGACGCCGTCACAAACCCTCTCATATGTTTGAGCCTCTAATTAGATTTGGAGGAGAATCAATTCATGTGTCATGAAATGTTAAAAGACGACGTTCCATGAATGGTCCTTCCCGTTATTCCAGCTTGACTGAAACTGTGGCTTGTTCACAGCATGCTATTTATACTTGTAAGACAATGGAGCTTTTAAAAGGATTCTGATTCTTGGGTCTTCACGTGATTTCTGGAGAAGCGGAAATTTTCAAATTTTCATAATGATTGTGTTTTTGTGGCTTTTTCCCTTTTCTTTTCTTTTCTTTCTTTCTTTTTAAATAACCTCACTCGGCAGTGTCTCTCTCCCCCAGATGGGGACCTCAGGCTCTTGCCAAAGTATGTATCACATAATTGCTTTCATGTTCAGACCCCGCAAGAGCATGTTGTAAATGGCTGCGACACAGATGTGACAATTCCATTAGGCCTGGGTTCTTGCATGGTTGACCTTGCAAATTGAATTTGGGGAGGTGAGCCCTTCTGCCTGGCTGCTAGATTTCACGTTCACAGTTTGGGGAGAGGCCTGGGGAGCTGCAGGCAGAGATTTCTGTGCAGGGCATGGATAGCCGGGCATCCACTTGGGTGAGTCCTGCATCCGTCCCGCATCCCCTTGCACGCCCGGGTCTTCCTCAGCTCTCCAGAGGAAGGCGGAAGCCCATGATCGACGGGCTTCTGCCCACTGTGGCATTATTAGCCACTCTGTCAAGGTGACAATGTCATTTTTAATATTCCATCTTCAGACCTGAGGTTTATTTTTAGGTTGGGAATCAGCCAGCCTTCCCAGAGAGTCAGCCGCAAAGACTTAAGGGCGTGGTTCTCGGACCCAGTTGCTGGGGAGTTTTCACCAATACGCATGCCCACGAGGTTGGCCTCTGGGGTGCAGGAAATGTTCTATATCTTGATCCCTGTGGTGGTTACTTGAGCTTATCTATGTGTGTGCAAAAATTGAGCTTTGGTGAGGACGTGGAAAAAGCAACCCTTTGCATTGCTGGTGGGCTATAAAATGCTGCAGCTGCTTGGAAAACCGTTTGGCTGTTCCTCAAAAAGTTAAACACAGAGTTACCATGTGACCCAGCAATTCCACTCGTAGGTATGGACCCAAAAGAACTGAATGCCAAGACTCAAAACAGATATTTGTACACCCATGTTCATAGCAGCATTACTCCCAGTAGCCAAAAGGTAGAAACAACCCAAATGTCCATCAACAGGTGAATGGATAAACAAAACGTGGTCTCTCCATACAGTGGAATATTATTTAGCTATAAAAGGGAATGAAATTCTGATACATGCTACAACATGGATAAACGTTGAAAACATGATGTGGAGTGATCCCTTGGCTGAGGTGGGGTCTGACAGGGTTCTCCACTATAGAGCTCCCCGCGAGGCCCCATATAACACAGATGACAGGAAAAAAAGTGAAATCGTGCCATTGGCAGCAACATGGATGGACCTAGAGATGATCATACTAAGTGAAGTAAGTCAGACAGAGAAAGACAAATACCATTTGATATCACTTCTATGTGGAATCTAAAAATTGATACAAATGAACTAATTTACAAAACAGAAACAGACTCACAGACTTAGAAAACAAACATCTGGTTACCAAAGGGTAAATGGGGGGGGGGAAGAGGGATCAATTTGGAGGTTGGGATGAACATGTACACCCCAATATATATGAATTAGATAATCAACAAGGACCTACTGTAGACCCCAGGGAACTCTACTCAATGCTATCATAACCTATATGGGGAAATCACCCCAAAAAGAATAGATATGTGTCTGTGTATAACTGAATCACATTGCTGTACACCTAAAACAAACAGAACATAGTAGATCAGCTGTACTCCAGAATAAAATAAAACTTGGAAAAAGAAATAAAAAAACGCAGACAGCAATAGATGACATTGTCTACCCTCATTGACCTTCCGGCCGATGGGAGGGAAGGAACTAATATTTCTTGTACACCTACTATGTGCCATGCCTTGTGTTACACACTCACATCCACTGTCTCATTCAAATTAGCCTATTGATGCCGGATAATGATTTGGGGGGGACTTTATTCGTTAGAAACCAGAGAAAGCATCCTTAGCTTTCTCTGATTTCTGAATCTGCCTCACCTCACTTGAGTACCGTTTTTGAAAAAGCATCTGAAATATTTTCCATATTAATTGTTTTAAGGACCTAATTACAAACTTCGTTATAATTGTTCCTTAGTTATAATTTGTTCAATTACTTTAACAAGTTGCCAAATAGAACACAAAGCCTGCCATAGCATTAGATAATTGTAATGAGACGCTCAGATGGGTTACAGAGCCTCATCTTTGCTTGCATGTGTTTTTCCTCAGAGGAAGGCACACAGAAGGTGGTGGCTGGCCCTCGCTCTGCCCACCGGCTCCCTCCAATCTGGGGGGGCGGGGGGTGGGGAGCAGCCTTTGCTTTTGTACAAAGGTCAAGTTCGGGAAAACGGAAGTGTGTAAGGGTGGCGTTGGAAACGTTTTAGGTGATGACGGTTATATGTAACACTTATTACACAGCAGTCACTGTCCTAGGCACACTTACACGGAGTAACGCATTTAATCTTCCTGCCAGGTCCCTGGGGTGGGTGCTATCATTTCCTCTATTTTACAGATGAAGAAATCTAGGCACAAAGTCTGAGTGACTTGCCCGAGGTCACGCAGCCCGAAAGTTCTGGAGCTGGGCTCAAACCCAGGTGGGCTGGCCCCAGGGTCTGTACTCTGGGCCACCACTTTGAATTTATTATTGAATCTCAGAGAAAAATGTGATTACCTACTTTATCCCATAAAAGACTATCAATGAGATAGTTTCATTTTTGTCACTTAATTGTTAATATCTGAATGTCTTTCAGAGGCAGAAATGTGAATGTAACTTCCTAACATTTGTCGGAGAGCTAGATCACAACACTGTGTCACATGGCCGTGCTTGACCCGGTCGCTAGGGCTGAGGGGATAGAATGTGTTCACACAACAGGCCGTGGTCTCCTGCTCAGACCGTTTGATCTGTGAAGATGTTTTGACGGGATTCCACTAACTAAAATATTCACTTGTTGAACATAAAGAAGCTGACTTGACTAAGGATGTAAGTCGGATGCTTGGAGTGCCAGTAACAGAGACTTGACACATCTGGCTTAGGGAAAAGGGAAGACTTTATTGGTTAATACGACTGAAGCCCGAGAGCAGATTTCAAGCATGGCTGGATCCAGAAGCTCAAACAATGTTCCAATGCTCTCCGTCCATCTCACCAAGGGTCTGCTGTCCTCTGCGTTGGAGTCACTGTCAGGCAAGAAGGCCACCCGCAGTTCCATGTGTCCCCACCAGGAGGCGTGCGGCTGGATCGCCTTTCGAGGAGGAGTCTGCCATCAGCACCAGGGGTGCACTTTGCTGACAGCCTCCTGCTGTAGCTCCCTCAGGGTCTGCCTGAGCTTTTGAGGCCAGGCCTTGCTGATCCCAGGTGACCCCAGCCAATGGTGGTGGGATTAGGGCTTGGTCGTTTCTGCTCAGTGCTTATGCTGTTGCATTGTGTGGTCAGATCTGCATGATGGTCTGAAAGCTTCTGCCCACTCCTGCTTCCCTGCCCACCCCCCCACTTCTATTCAATATCTTTCGCAGGTGTCACCTCCAATAAATCTCTTTCTCTCCTAACCTCATCTCAGTGTCTGCTTCCCAGACCACCCAACTAACACACCAGGGTCATTTTCTAAGAGGTTGGACTTCCCAGGGGCAAGGAACACAACGTTACTAAGAGTTACAGCAAAATTCTCGGGCCTTGCTTCTGTTGGCTGAAGTTGGGTTACGTGCTTATCCTGGAACCCTCCCTGTGAATCTGATTGGCCAGACTTGGGTCATGTGACCACTTGTGGGCGGGGTCATCCATGTCTAAACAACTTGACCCAAAGAAGAGAGCTGTAGTCCCCCAAAGGAAAATCCGGGTCCTCTTGCCAGTTTAGAAGGGGAATCATTGCTGGTTAGGCACAAACATCAGCTCTGCCTTGGAAGGCTATGAAATCAGAAGGCCTGGCCTTCAGCCAGCCTGTCACATCACCTCTTCTGGGACTCAGCAGCCACATCTATGACATGGGCAGATGGCAAGCGGATCCCACCCTGTTCCTGTTTCTCACTCTCTGTCTCTCTCTCTGTCTCTCGCTTTATTTCTCTTTCTCGCTCTGTCTGTCCCTCCGTCTCAGCTGATCTCTGCTCACGGCTCTCCTAACAAATCCATCTGAGCCCCATGCTGTTTGCAGAAGCCCCTTCCAGATGGTGGGATGGATTTGAGTCGATATAGCTTGGTGTGCTAATGACACAGAGCTAATTCTTAATAATGATGAACTGCGATAAAAACCTCATCTGGATCAGCTCGAGGTACCTCATGTGGATCAGCTCCAAACCGCACACTCCACTGCGGTCCTGGCCGCTGTCACCAGGACAGCTGTGATTATTCTGGAGCTAGAGCTTACCTTGCAGTCTCGGTCCCTTCCTGGTACGGCCTCAGAGTTTGGAAAGCCAGGGTCATCTGAATCCAGGACTGGTGAGTTGCAAAGACCAGAAACTCTCTTAGAGATGCTCAGGCCCCGAGGGAGCTTACTGTAAGCGCAGCGGCCCCAGAGCGCAGGTGTGCATCAGATAGAGTCGTACCTGTCAGGGTACCCGGATGTGAGTGATCCGGGTACAGAGTCCAGCTGCTTCAAGCTGAAGAGGAATTTATTGAAAACGATGCCAGGGGAGCTCACAGCATTGTTGAGAAGCTGCAAAAATACACTCCCCGGATAGATAGAATGAGGATGTCCAGACAGAGAGAAGCACGCCACAGAGTCTGATGGGGCCACTGCTGCTGGACCTGGATGCCCCCGGACACTGGATGTGGCTGCGGCCACCAGAATAGCTTCTCCATGTCTCTGCTTCTTCAGGCCAGGAGTTCTCAATTCAAAGTCTAGTCTGTCAGGCTTGCTGAAAGGCAGGTCAGGCGTTAAGCACACAGACTCTGGGGGCAGACTGGGTGGGTTCAAATCTAGGCTCTGCCACTTACCTGTGTGACCCTGGGTGCCGTGTATGCTTCAGTGCGCTCATCTTCACAATGGGGATGATCACCGTGCCTACCCCCAGGGCTGTGCGGATTAAATGACAGAATATACGTGGGGCAGCTCGAGGAAGTAACTGAGCAAGCGTTCTGAGTTTCGGGTATTACTATTACGCTTTTACATTGATCAGTTGTCATTGATGATGTAAGGCAGCTGCTGTTTCTCATGAAGACTTGGACGGTGGGGGATTTCCCAAATGTAGAAAGGATGATCCATGTGACAGATGTTTCCCATAATAATTCCCTTTCCTTTCTCTACTGCTCAAATTTATTTCTATTTTGAGCCCCGATCCCCCTGTGCTTTCCTGATTTCTCAGTCAATCCGGGGACATGCCTACCTGTTCCCCGGGATTGCTCCTTAACAATGAAATGTGAATGCCGTTAAGCAGATCACGCATCCTCCAGTTTACCACAGTCCATACCACTCCCTGTTGCTCTGCACCTGCCCTGTTTCACTCATTTATGTTACTTAGCTCGATCCCTGTGGGCATTTGAATTTAGCATCCTAGAACTAAAGAGCTGGGGGTTCTGGAAGACAAAAGGATAAAACCTAAAGGCTTTTGTATCTACTTTCATGGACGCCACATACCCTCCTTGAGATAATAAGCCAGTGTCTGTCACCTGCTAGATAGGAGGGAAAGGATAAAACGAGTACACAATATTATCCAGCCCTATATGGGTATATATATTACACATTGCCAAAATCTCTGTACTGCCCTCAACCCCAAGGAGACGAACAACATAATCTCAAAATCCCATCTTTCAGGGTCTGTGTCCTGGAATCATTCCCACAGCGAGTTCTGTATCAGTCAAGGTCCAACTAGGAGACAGAAATTACATCAGTAATTTGAACAGGAAATGTTGGCTACAAAGAATCATTAGCTCTGAAGAGGTGGTTAACTAACTAAAGGGGTAAAAGAACGGACTTCCCTGGCGGTCCAGTGGTTAGGACTCCACGCTTCCACTGCAGCGGCCTCGGGTTCAATCCCTGGTGGGGGTAAAAAAAAAGGGGGGGGGGGTAAAAGAAGACCCTGAGGGTACCTGAAGCAGCAGGTACAAAAGAACAGCTGAAGGAAAGAGGATAATGAACGGACCACAGTCCCTCCCTCCTTCCCGAGGCTGAGATTCTTTGAAGAGGGCACAGCGACCACAAGAACACGCAGTCTGGGACTTCCCTGGCGGTCCAGTAGTTAAGACTCTGCGCTTCCACTGGAGGGGGCGTGGGTTCAATCCCTGCTCTGGGAACTGAGATCCTGCATGCTGTGTGGTGCGGCGAAAAAAAAAACAACAACAAGCAAACAAAACCCCACGCAGGCTGCTGGAGTGAGGAAGCGTGTCAGGAGGTGAAGGCTGCAGCTGGCCCGTATATACAGTCCTCCACTGCTGGAGGGTGTGAGCTGCTCTCTGGGAGTGGCCCGCGGGCTGGGGAGAGTGTGGTCTGAGGGTGTACTTCGGGCTGCCAGGTGAGGAGAGGAGGACCTGCAGCGCTGCTGAAACTCCTGTGTGAGAGCAGCCGGGCTTCTGCTCTGAATAAAAGAGCAGGGGCTGCCCACCTAATGCCTCTATGGACAGAGCCCCACATTCTACCAGCTGGCAGAGGAGAAATGCTCATGGGGCCAGCTCCAGTGTCCTGAAGCAGGGCAAAGAAGGGTGGATTTGGGACTAAGAGACCATCATGTGACAACTGGCTCAGGGAGAAAGACCTGGGAGTCTGGGAGAGAAGGTTCCAGGAAGGTCTGGAGGAAGGAGAGGAGGCATGAAGTAGGAGGGGTGTGGACCAGGGAAAGGAGAATTTTAAGAAATATTTTTCTGTGGAGCGTCCTTTATGGTAAAGTAACTGTAAATGTAAATAAGGACCCTGGGACTTCCCTGGCAGTCCAGTGGTTAAATCCCTGGTGGGGGAACTAAGATCCCGCATGCCGTGTGGTGCGGCCGAAAGAAAAAAGAGACCAGGAGGTAGTTGTTAAAAAAAAAAAAAAAGGACCTTGAGTTATTTTGGAATTTCTTTATGATTGATGGACAGTGTTAATCTGACCACAGTATAGTCATCCCACAATGTGGTGTCCAGGGGAGCTTGCTCCTAGAGCGCCTGCGATACTAAAGTCCTCGGAGGCTCAAGTCCTGTGTATAAGATGACCTAGTACAGCGAATAGTCTGTCCTCGCATTCACTGGCTTGGCATCCACGGATTCATGGTTCGTTGAATCTGGGGAGGCAAAATCTGTGGATCTGGAGGGCCAACTACTCTTCTGAGACTGGACCACTTGGGTCCTGGGTTTCTAAATGGCTTATGACAGTTTTCTGTTGGTCTAAAGCCATAAAACATAGGTTTATGATGAAGGTTTTCTTCTAAGGGATCCTATTTCATATGATGGGTTCTTGTCTTTCCATGTGTTGGAGTAGGAATTTGGAAGCCCAGGTTGTAGTTCTGAGTCTTAAGTTTCACCACATAGCTGTGTGATGCTTGGCAAGTCACTTCACCTCTCTGAATCTCAGAGTTTTTAATCTACCAGATGGGGAAACTAGAGTCTGTTCACTCAAACTCTGAGGGGTGTTGTGATGGTAAGATGAGATCATGGGTATGAAACTGCTTTGACAAAAGACAAAATTTTATTCACTTACATGGAGTTGTCTGTAACCACACAGCTTGTATATTGGTAGGAAATGATTTTTTTTTTTACAGTATGCGGGCCTCTCACTGTTGTGGCCTCTCCCGTTGTGGAGCACAGGCTCGGGACGCACAGGCTCAGCGGCCATGGCTCACGGGCCCAGCTGCTCCGCGGCATGTGGGATCTTCCCGACCCGGGGCCCGAACCTGTGTCCCCTGCATCGGCAGGCGGACTCTCAACCAGTGCGCCACCAGGGAAGCCCTAGGAAATGATTTTTGCTTGGAGGTAACAGGAAACCTCACTATTGTGTCTTAATCAGGATTTACTTTTCTCATATATCAAGAATTCTAGAGGTGGTTATCTTTGGATGATGATACAGCTGCTCAGTAATTTAAGGGCTAATCTCTGATTCTCTTGCCCTTCTCCTCATGGTCACAAGATGGCTGCTGCAACTCCAGCCATCATGGTGACATTTAAAGCAGGAAGAAGGGCTAGGGCCTGGTCAGGTACCTCTGTTCCTATTTCTGGGAGGCGAAGGCATTCCCAGACTATCTCTAGACCTCTTCCATCCCATCTTACTGGACAGAAGTAGATCTTCAAGAGAGTCTGGGAAAATGACTATTCAGCTTTCTCCTCTCTAAGAGAGTGAGGAGGAAAGAGAGAAGGAAGTTGGGAATGGACGCTGGGTTAGATAGCTAACAGTGCTTGGAATAGCTGGCAAGTTCTAGACGGCAAAAACTAAAATCGTTCTGTGATGGAGGGGAAACAGCCACAGAAGGATTTTGATTTCCACCCTTGTGATTCCCGCTCCTGTTTATTTGAGCCCTTTCATGGGGCCTGGCTTCATTTGAATAGCTAACATTTTACTTTGGAGGTGGAATTATATTAAAAAATCAGATGCTTGTCATTATGCAAATGACTGTCTTGCTATAGCTTAGGATTTTCATTTTTCCATGAATTATTCCTTATTCAGTGCTTTTCCCCCCACCCCTTGGAAGAAATAAAAACAACCACTGACTAATCAGAGGAATTTTCCAATCATTCAGTCAATGGATATTTACTGAGTGTCTTCTGTGCCCCAAGAGCTGTTCTAAACACTTTGAAATAGAGGAAGACATGCTTTCTGCAGTGCTGGAGCTTATATTCCAGTGGAAAAGATGAGCAACAAGCGGATTAATAAATCAAATAACATATGAGAATGATACATGCTGTGAAGAGGTAAAACTAGGCGAGTAAATAGATTTGCGGGTGGGGAGGGCTTCTTCAGATGGGGTGGCTGGCAAAGGTCTCTGAGGAGGTGATATTTCAGGAGACACTGGAAAGATGAGAAGAGGCCAGGCACGTGATGATCTGGGGCAGAGAAAACAGCAAGTGCAAAGGCCCTGAGGTGAACGAGCTTTTGGTGTGTTTAGGAAGGGAAGGAGAGCCAGCTGGCCAGCACACAGAGAGAGAGGAAGAGGACAGCAGGAGACGGGGCTGGAGAGGCTTGAGAGGCTTCAAAGCCAGCAGTGGAGAATCTCACTTCCAGTCAATTTTTTAAAAAATTACGATTTGTTATTTATTTATTTTTGGCTGCATTGGGTCTTCGTTGCAGTGCGTGGGCTTCTCGTTGCGGTGGCTTCTCTTGTTGTGGAGCATGGGCTCCAGGTGCACGGGCTTCAGTAGTTGTGGTTTGCAGGGTCTACAGCACAGGCTCAGTAGCTTTGGTGCACGGGCTTAGCTGCTCCACAGCATGTGGGATCTTCCCGGACCAGGGCTCGAACCCCTGTCCCCTGCATTGGCAGGTGGATTCTTAACCACTGTGCCACCAGGGAAGTCCCACTTCCAGTTGCTTTTAAGGGGTCACCTGAGATAACCTCCCTTTCTTTCTTTCTTTTTTTAAAAATTATTTATTTTTGGCTGCGTTGGGTCTTCGCTGCTGTGCGCGGGCCTTCTCTAGTTGTGGCGAGTGGGGGCTGCTCTTCGCTGCGGTGCACAGGCTTCTCATTGCAGTGGCTTCTCTTGTTGCAGAGCACGGGCTCTAGGTGCTCAGGCTTCAGTAGTTGTGGCTCACGGGCTCTAGGTGCTCAGGCTTCAGTAGTTGTGGCTCACTGGCCTAGTTGCTCCATGGCATGTGGGATCTTCCCAGACCAGGGCTCAAACCCGTGTCCCCTGCATTGGCAGGCGGATTCTTAACCACTGCGCCACCAGGGAAGTCCCGGATAACCTCCCTTTCTTAAAGTCAACTGGACCATATAACATAACCTAATCACAGGAATGATCCAGGACTCAAATCCATCATATTCACAGTGCTGGGGATTTTACGGGCCCAAATCTTAGAATTCTGCCTACCAAAGAACGCATGAATGAATCCACCCCCCACCCACCATCCCTCACTCTTCCTCCCGCATCGGAAGCCATTTCCCTCCTGGCCCAACCACGTGTCCTTGTTGGCAGCTGCACCTTTTGTTTTCTGGTTGCTGGGAGTCACCTTCTTTGGTCCATGGTGTCTGCAAAGGCCCCATTCTGGGCTATGGGTCTCCATTTGTGCCTTTTTAATAGCAGCACCATCCAACCCCAGGGCCTTTGCACTCCCTGTTCCCACTGCCTGAAAGGCTCACCCCACAGCACCCGTGTCTCACTCTTTTAAATATTTGCTCAGATGTTGTCTTTGCAGTGAAGCTTTTTCTGACTCCCTTCCCTTCCACTCTAAAAATACTTCTTTACCTGTTTTATTTCTCTTCTTTGCACTTATTTTCATCTGACCTGCTATATATTTTGCCAGTTTATTTGGTTTATAGTCTCTCTCCCCATGCTGGAAGGTCAGCTCCCCCTGAGCAGGGAAATTGGTCTGATTCTCTGTCCTATCCCCAATGCCCACAGCAGCACCTGGCACAGAGTAGGGGCTCAACAAATATTTGTCCAAAGAATGAGTGAGTGAGGGTTAAGGAGGACAGTTTTGACTTTCTTCATTTGTTTTTCCTTTTCCTTTTCCTTTTTTTTGGCAAAACCTGAACAGGCACAAGTCCTCCTTCCCCAGGCAGCCTGTTATATAATCAGGACCTTCGTTCTGCAAGAAGCTGTCAGCACTGCTTCAAGCGGTTATACTTAGCGTTTTCAGCCTCCCATTTCAGCTGCATGAGCTCTCCCGAGGAGCCTTGGAAATTAGGCCTCGCTTCAGCAGGGAGAGAGGGCTCCTGGCACCAGGCAAGGTGGCCCTGGGGGCTGACGGGGAGCTTGTGGGTGGCGGTGGCCAAGCAGCCCTGGCCTCAAGATCAGCCCATGGCCAGTGTCATGCTCAGAGCTTCCACCTCTAGGGATGGAAGGCGAGTTCTGTTCTGTAAATCACAAAGATAGGAGAAGCTGAGGGCCGGAGTGGAAAGAGAGTGACGGGGGTCAAATCTAAGCTCTGCCGCTTGTTAGCTGTGTGTCCTAGCGTGCCCTCAAGTATCCCAGCGTCTCTGTGGAGTCAGGTAACACAGCATCTCCAACTCGGAGGCTCACTTGTGTTTCTGAATCGTGCAGCAGACATTAGCAAGAGCCAGGACACAAAACAGTGCCCACTGTCCTGGCGGGAGCGCTCGCACCCTGCCTGGGGACCTACCCAATGACAGCGGAAAGCATAAGCCTCTTCCAGAGCCTTCTCAGCCATTGGCCCCCTCCTCAAATCCCAAGGAGTCATGTGTATGAAGGTTCCTTCCACGGCCAGTTTATTTGAGATCTACAGACTCAACCTCATTTGTTTCGTATATTCATTTTTAATATACACTCTCTGTTTTATGCAATTAATCAAAGATTTCCACGTCAGATTAGTTCATTATACATTATGAGTTTGTGACCATCAAGGAGATGATTGCCATGAAATTTAGGTGGTGTGGTTCCAAGGGTGCCATACCCGGGGGGACTTTTGCAGCTGCTTTTAATAAACTCGGTGGCATCCCCTGCCCCAGAACAGGTGCCGGGTCTGCCTGAGGGCCCCCGCGGAGCTCAGTACTTTGGCATCTCTAACGCACGTGAATTTTCATGCCAGGTCCCTGCTTTCCCAGCCAATCAGTTTTTGTATGTGAGGTTCCATCATCAGTCCTAATAGCACCGGTTGTTATTTCCTGTTCAAGTTCAACGTGGTGGAAAAGTTTAAGCAGTTCTCGGTAGTTAACTGTGTGACCGAGCTAGCGAGGCAGCTCTTCTGAGGGGTGGATGTGACCCAGAGATAGTGCTTTATCCCTCTGGCAGGCAACTCTGCGTCTTGACATCAGTGGTAGCTTTCTGACGAGACAGAGGAAGCGCACTGCGGTGCCTAAGACAGGACTCTGGGGACAGCTGGGTCTTGGTTCAAACCCCAGCTCTGCTTCCTGAATGACTTGGAGCAAACTGATTAAACCCCTGAGCCTCAGTTTCTTGATCTGTAAAATGGGGATAACCCCCCCCCCGCCGCCTCTGACTTTACTGGGATGGTTAAACGGTTTGTTACATTGGAAGGTCTTAACAAACAGTAAGACAAAGATGATCGTATTCAACTGATCAGATATTAAAGGGCACGCATACCTGGGCACTTGAGCTCATAATGGTGGGTTTCCTCCTCCGGGGTAGGGTAATGACTGGACCCGAACATGCTGAAAATTTCATTAATGATGCTCTGGTTTGCGTTTTTCTCTGCCTTACTAACAGGTGTTGCTGTGAAAACTTGGAGTACTCCAGCTCTAGGGTTCAAAGTGCAGGACTTGCTCAACGCAAATATGCTTAAGGAAATGCAACCACATTTAAAATTCTGTTTTTATGCACTTAAAAGCATAAGCGTGCCTTCACCTCCGTGTTCCGCCTGCTGAATGAACGGGCATTTGGGGATTGTAAGGGTGAGGCGGAAGCTCCCTCATCAACAGAGCAGTGTCCTTTCCAGGTCTGTTTTTCACACGGAGTCCACCTGCAGTGGACATCTGTCCTTTGATTCTCTATGTATCCATCTTCTGAAAACAGCACCTTGGCTCTTCTAGGGAAACTCACCTCTCCCCACCATGGGGGTGCGGTTTGGGCAAGCTGATGCCCCTCCCAGCTGCACAGTTGGACACATGACTCAGGCCTGGCCAATTAGCATATCCCATCCCCTTGGGCACAGTGACTCGTCCAGAAATAGGCATGTGACCTCACTGTGGTCAATGATATTCCTTTCCTGCCATTATGCTGACGTAGAATCCTGGAACCAGCCAAGCCTGAAGCCATGGACGCTTTGATGGTGTGAGCCAATAAATCGCTTTTAACTTAAGCTTGTGTCATTGTAAAATGTAACATTGCTCTGAGCCCTATGGTCTCAGACAAGAAATCTCTTGGCCCTTTGCAGGCTAAATGCAGTGATTTGACAAGACAATCGGTTCCAACTTGGTTTCTCTAAGAGTAGGACCCCGTCCACCAATCACTGGTCTCGTTTTTCCATTGATGTTTCCACAGTTCCACCCCAGCCTGTCTGTGTTGAAGGACACACAGCCTGTCCTGTGTTGAATCATTTACTGTACCTTTGCGGAGCTGCTGTGCTTTGAAAACCCGAGAAGCTAATTAACATTAATCCTGGCGTGGTACTAAATGCTCTCTACTTTTCCCACAGGAAGCTCCCCTAAACAAAGACTAAAGAATAAATATAATTTGTGAGAGAAACAAAAAATATTTACAAGTGTACACAGGCATACGTGGTCAGGAGAAAGAACTACACAGACAGGACAAGCCCAGTATTTTCCTGACGTTGGTACCATATCATCCCTCCCACACAGATTTGACCAAAGGGGAGTGGCTTAAAAAATATGATAATGAGTGATGATAACATTGCGACTAGTGATGATTTCACTAAATTTCGTGGCTACCATCTCCTGATTATGTACAAATTCATAATGTATAAAGAACTAATCTGAAGGGGGAATACACCAGAGAATGTATATTAAAAATGAATTAAATAAAACAAACAAGGTTGAATTTGTAGACCTCAAATCCAGATTTGAGCAAATGGGCACTGCCACGAACTCATAGGAGTTTAAATGGGTGCAACTTTCCCGAGAGGCCCTTGATGTGAAAATCCCTCATCTGCACAGATTTTCACTGACAATTTGTTTTTTAGGATTACACCCTGAAGAGGTAATTATGAGCATGTATAAAGGTGTAGGAATGGGACTGTTGCTTTTGAACAGTGAAAAATTGTAAATGACCTCAAATGTTAGCCATGTGAAAACTGGTTAAACAGATGATGGCATTTCCAACGATAGGACTGCACACGTTAAAACTGTCATGTAGAAAAATGTTTAAATGGCGTGGAAAGATGTTCATAATGTATAATTGAGTGCAAAGAGCAAGTTAAAACAATACTTGCCATGTGAGCCCATTTTAAATAAATTCGTGGGAAAAACATTAAGATATTAGGAGTGGTTATCTCTGGGGGGGGGGTTATGATTTTTCAATCCTCGTATCTTTTGAGTTTCTGCCAGGAACACATAATTTGAAAAATAATTTAACCCTCACAAAGTCAGCATAAGGGAAATACAATTTTCTGTATTTTTTCTACCATTTGACTTAAGTTATTTTGTTGAGTGGTAAGTGCATATCAGTCTATTTGGGTTTTTCCTGACTTTATCAATTAGGCTGCTTTTGGCTGCAAGTAATGGATGTCCAAATAGCAGTTCTTAAACGATCCAGTTTATCATATCATCTCAATGAACTGGAAGTCTGCAGGCAGCTCTTCTGGGCCTGACACTGTGGCTCAAGGGTTATCAGGAGCTCTCTGTCTCTCTGCTCTGCCATCTGTAGTTGGTGGTGGGTACTGCAGTTCCTCAAGGTCAAAAGAGGCTGCCAGAGCCCTCCTATCACACCTTCAGTCTACAAGACACCAAGAAGAAGGAAGGAAGTGTAGAGGAAAAAGGGCCCTTTGCCTCTTTCATCCGATCAGGGAGAGCAATCTTTCCACAACTCTCCTTCACATCTCATTGGTCAACACTGGGTCATATGCCTCAGTCAGAAGAGTCCTGGTATGAGGCTTTGTGGTTGGCTGAGACCTATGAGAATCCATACCCCTGCTCCCAGGGCTGGACACACTGCCACTCAAACCAACTGGGAGTCTGTTGAGAAGGAAGACAGGGCTATGCTGAGTTTCTGGGGGTCCTGGACTGTGCTGGGGCAACAGTGGGTGGAGGAGGTGAAGCCCATCCTTCTCGGGAGCTAATGGATCCTGGAGTCAGACTGCCTGGGGTCAAATCTGATTCGGCCACTCCCTGCTGGCAGTGTGACCATAGGCAAATTGTTTAATCCCTCTGTGCCTCAGTTTCTTCGATCAGAAAACAAATGGATGGTTGTGAGTTAAAACATGTCAGCCCCCAAAATGGACAACAGGTGTTGCAACAAGAACTTGGACACAAGTGTTTACAGCAGCACTATTCATAACAGCCAAAAGGTGGAAACAACCCAAATATCCAATAACAGCTGAAGGGGTAAACAAAGGTGTCATATCCACACAATGGAATATTATTCAGCTATAAAAAGGAATGAAGTACTGATCCATACTACAATGTGGATGGACCTTGAAAACAAGTGCAGAAAGCCAGACACAAAAGATCACATATTGTATGCTCCCTTTTATATAAAATGTCCAGCATAGGTCAATCCATAGAGACAGAGAGCAGGTAGCTGCCAGGGGCTGAGGGAGGGGAGAGTAGCTGGGTACAGGGTGTTTGTTTTGGGTGATGAAAAAGTTCTGGAGCTGAATATAAGTGATGACTGCACAGCATCGTAAATGTACTAAATGCCGCTGAATTGGACACTTTAAAATGGTTAAAACGGTAAATTTTATGTATATTTTACGACAATTAAAACAAACCATGCAAAGCACTTCGAGCAATTCCTGCCCGGCAGGTGTTAAATACCATGTTCTTGCTCCTGATGAGTCTTTGTTCTGCCCTAGCATCTTTATTTTTCAAAAATTAAAAAAATATGTATTTATTTGGCTGCACAGGGTCTTAGTTGCAGCACACGGGATCCTTTAGTTGCAGCATGTGAACTCTTAGTTGCATCATATGGGATCTAGTTCCCCGACGAGGGCTGGAACCCTGGCCCCCTACATTGGGAGCTCAGAGCCTTAGCCACTGGACCACCAGGGAAGTCCCTACCGTAGCATCTTTAATCTTGCTAAAAAATCCCACCCCTCTGGTACCTTTCTCACACCCACTCCCACCACTGCTCCTGGGCATCCAGGGAACTTTCTACTGCTTCCAGGCCGTGCTGGAAGTTACAGGGGGAGCTGTTTAGGGTGCTTTCTGCATAAACACTCTAGGATGCCATGCTTCCCGGGGGTCTTCCCACCCTCTGGGGCACTACCTGAAAGTGAACTCCAGGCCCTTCTGTTCTCCATTTTCACATGCTCATCAGGGCTTCTGCAGCCTCCCTGGGCTCAGCCCTTAATCAACTGTCCTTCATTCATTTGCTCATTTGACCACTATTTTTTTTGCGATACGCAGGCCTCTCACTGCTGTGGCCTCTCCCGTTGCGGAGCACAGGCTCCGGACGCGCAGGCTCAGCGGCCACGGCTCACGGGCCCAGCCGCTCCGCGGCATGTGGGATCCTCCCGGACCGGGGCACGAACCCGCGTCCCCTGCATCGGCAGGTGGACTCTCAACCACTGCGCCACCAGGGAAGCCCCTTGACCACTATTTATTGGACATTCCCCTTGCACTCAGCACTGTTCTTGACACCAGCCATTTGGTGAACAAGACAGGGGCAGTGGAGGAGACCAGCAGTCAAGAAGTTACTTCCTGTACACGTGATGCCAGTAGTAACTGTTATGCAGAAAAATTAAGTGGGGAAAGGGGACAGAGAGAGATGGGGTACTTGAGGCCCTGGGTCCCCAGAAAGGTTGTCAGAAACGGGCGCCCTTCCTTCCATCACTGGTCCAGATATCCAGGAATGGTATCATTCTTGATTTCCTATATAAGTGAGTTTGATAGCTTTTTAATTTAATTTAATTTATTTTTGTCTGCATTGGGTCTTCGTCGCTGCGCGGGCTTTCTCTAGTTGTGGCGAGCCAGGGCTACTCTTTGTTGCGGTTTGCGGCCTTCTCATTGCGGTGGCTTCTCTTGTTGCGGAGCACGGGCTCTAGGTACACAGGCTTCAGTAGTTGTGGCTCACGGGCTCTAGAGCGCAGGCTCAGTAGGTGTGGCTCTCGGGCTTAGCTGCTCCGCGGCATGTGGGATCTTCCTGGACCAGGGCTCGAACCAGTATACCCTGCATTGGGAGGCGGATTCTTAATCACTGCGCCACCAGGGAGGCCCCGATCGCTGTTTTGAGAGGCTCCCGTGCCCCACCATTTACGGGATGGCGGAGTAGTGATTGAGTCGATTCTGTTCCCTGGAGAGAATGCCAGCGACGGTTCAGGTAACCGTGAGCATTTGCCTTGGAAAACGAAGACAGTCCCTCTTTGCAAAGAACATCTTGACTAGTGAGTCACGATGGGGGTCGCCGCCCGCGGGTTGGAAACGTTGGAGGTGCAGAGGATACGGGGTCTTTTAAAGCTTCTCCGAGTTGGGGGTGGTGGGGAAATCTCTCTGCTTAGTGCCCCCATTGCCCCCGCCCTCTCCGCAGTCTTTCTTCCGCTGCTCAGGCCAGGCCCGTAGTGCCAGCGACAGCCACGAGATGGCAATGTCGCTCTACGCTTGTTGCCCGGCGGGCGCGTGGGCTGAGCTGGAGCAGAGCGGCGGGGCGGGGAAGGGCGCCAGAGGGCCCGCGTTGGGTGCGGCTGCCTGGTGGGTAGGCGGTGGTGGGGCCTGGGGGAGCCTAGCCCGGAGGAGAGGGCCTTGGGCCGGGGGCCGAGGCTGGCTCCTAGTTGGATCTGCCTCCCCACATTTACAGAACGTAGGGCAGGACCATTCCTGGCCTCAGTTTCCCCATCTGTACACAAGGGGAGAGTTTGAACTGTGTAATTCTTATGATCCTGCCCCAAGCTCTGAGGCCAGCAGGCTGGGGGTGGGAATCCGGGATTTGCTGGGTGGGGGGATGGGGTGGGAGGCCTGGGATCTCCTAGGTCGCTACTGCCAGTCCCTCCCGCCTTGCCTGAGCACCTTCAGGATCCAGGAAGGCCTTTTCTGCTCAGAATAACCCCTGAAATAGTCCCATTAGATAGAGACTCAGGGACCTGATTAATATGCAGAAATTCTCACCCAACCGCGGGATAGGCTGAGGCAGGGCTGGAGTTCTCATCTCTACTGACGTATGAGCTCAGAGAGGGTTAGGTGCTTGTCCAAAGTCACACAGCCCGGGCATGGAAAAGCCACCTTCAAAACCAGATCCTTCTTCTCAGCCTCTGGTTCCACCATCGTCAGCCTGGGTCAGGGAGTGGGGGAACCGCGTCTACCTCAGCTCCTGAAAAGCAGGACTTAGAACAATACGTGAGCGGGGCTCCAGAGGGAGTGGGCTGTGTGCAGGAGTCTGTTTTAGGTGGTGTGGTCTGGAAAGGCCTTTCTGAGGAGGCGACATTTGAGCTGAGATCTGAAGGGAGAAGAGGCCACGGCGGGAAGACCCCAGAAGGCTGGGGCCAAGAGTAGGAGACAGCGAGAGCAAAGGCGTAGAGGTGGGAAGAGGGCGAGCCCAGGATCCTCAGGGAGGCGGGGCCGGCTGGGGTGCAGACGCGGGCCGGGTGGCTCTGTGGGGTGCGACAGGGTGGTCCTGAGTGGGCGGAGGCAGGTGATCACGGTCTGTTGTCACTGGGATACCATGTGACCCTTGGCCTGGGGACTCACTGGACCCATTCAACCCCTCCCCATGCACCCCTGCTAGAAAATGACTTCTCCTTGGCCACAGCCCCTCCCCCAACCCTGCTGCCTAGTCAAGATGCCTGGGGCATCTTGACATACACACCGTGGGTCACTCCTACTTTGTGCCCCTGTGGTGGCGGTCCCTCGAGAGCCCTTGAGTTTGGGTTTTCCCCTCTTATGAGCTAGAGAACTCACCCCTACCATCACCCCACACGGGCCTGGCACGCAGTAGGTGCTCCACTCAGCAAATACTTATGAATGAGTAAGTGGGAAAGAGAAGAGGTGGCTTTGGCAGCTGGGCACGCAGGATCCCAAGAAAGGTCTGGCAGTGTCTCAGGGGAGATGGTCACAGAGAGAGGGGACAGGCGGGTCCCGTGCAAGGCCACCCCCAGTCCTAAGGAGACCGCCCACCCTCCAGCCTGTCATGTGGCTGTCCCTGCATCCCAGGCTCTGAGCCCAAAGGGGGCTCAGCCAGGGCATGGGTTCCTTGCATAGGGAGTCTATTAGCTTATGGGGAAAATCCCTTTATGTCTCGCAATCAACCTGGGCCTGCGACTGGCCACCTGCCCCGAGTTCTTTCTTCGTTCTCTTATCTAGGAAGAGCTGAGTACCGCCTCTGCTAATGAGCTTGTCTGTACTAATGAAGCAGATGCCCTGTCCGCCCCCCCACCCACTCCAATCTCTCCTTGCCAGCTGGGAGGGGCAGGGGATTGTTCTGATGTGCACGCTGGGCCCACGGAGGAAAACCAGATACATAATAATAATGACCATCATCACGAGAATGATAATGTGGACAGCGGATCCCTTCACATGAGCTCTTACTTCATAGGTCAGGGGCTTTACATACGTGTTCTGGGACACCAGGCAGATGCTGCAATGGCTTCCATTTCTCAGATGGGGAGACTGAGGCTGGGGAGGTTAAATGACTCCCTCCAGGGCACAGCTAGAGTGGCAGAGCCGGGATTCTCTGCCAAGACTCCATGACTCTGAAGTCTTCCCCAAATTTTTCTTTGCCTCACCCTCCCTACGCTGCCTTATTGACTGTTTCCAAAGAGTTTGACCCATTGTTTTCACGGAGAACCGAGACTCTGGAGCCAGTGGCTGTTATGATGGGGCTGAGGGCAGAGCAAAGACCCCGACGCAGGTGGACCCCTCCCCCCCACCAGGCCCCCGCTCTTCTGGCTGTGGGGCAACTTTCAAGGCATCTGAGGCCTGCGGGCGGTGTCCGCACGTGCGCCCAGCATGCTTCATCAATTTTGTTTCGCCCCCGTGGCCTAGCTCGGCTTGGGGGTTGGGACGCCCGGGGGAGGGGGGGGCGAATCTAGGACTTCCGGAAAACGGGTACTGTGGCCCCCGCCGAGGCCCTGCCCACGGGCTGCAGGAATCCGACCACCCGGTCCCCATCCCCGCCTCTGCTACACCCCCGCGCGGTCGTTGTTTGACCCCGCGCCGCCGGGAACTCGTTCCGGGGACCGCTCTGGCCCGCGCCCCTCCCTCCGCGCGCTCTTAGGGCCTGCGAGAAATGGGCAGGCGTGGCCTCTCGCTCGGGTAAAGAAGGGCCCCCGAGGGTCTCCGCTTCTCGCCACCCGTGGGGCGCCATCCGTGAGGCGCCATCGGTCTCGCTCAGGACCCCTGACCGCGCCCAGCCAGCGCACCCAGCCCCGATCCTAGGGCTCTGTAGGAACTCCTCAGGTAGCCCCCCACTCCCGGAGGCCACCCCTGTCCTCCCCTCCCCACAGGCACCCCCAAGCTGTGCCAGATGTACCCCAGGACCTCTGGGCTGCGCTCCGTCTCCCAGTCCGTCCCCCGCAGACACCGCCCCTCCAGACATCGCTGCCCCATTCCGAGGACCCTCCCCGTCTCCCTCATCCCGCGACCTTGGGAACTCCCGCCTACGGCCCGATCGCGCCCGGATCTGTCCGCACTTTGCCCAGTA
>NW_020174645.1:3664324-3844990 GCF_003031525.2 Neophocaena asiaeorientalis asiaeorientalis | reverse complement strand
TCGGGCTCCTGCTGGCGCTGACGGCGCTCCAGTGCCCAGGTAACGCGCGTCCCCGGACCCCATCCCCGACCCCGGCCGCCGCGCATAAAGTTGGCTCCCGCACGGGGCGGCCACCTCCTTCTCAAGTCCCCGGTAGCTTGCGTCTCCCGGACTTGCACAAATCTGGGGAGACTCTGGGAACCCAGGGGTCTCCAGCCCGTACCCCTTTGCCCAACGCGAGAGCCTGCCCGCCTTCCTCCCCAAACCTCCAGCTCCCCTGCGGATCCGTTCAGGGCGCAAGGGGGGCAACCGGCCGGGTGCGCTCAGCCTCACCAGGCGGGTTCCAGAAACCGAGTCCCCTCCCCGCCCCGCCTTGGGGCAGCGTCCCCCCAGGACCCGGTTCCCGCGGCGGTTTTGCGGTGGCAGGGAGTCGCTGGGCCCCTTCTGCCGGTTTCCTGATGCCCACGGACGCACCGCCGGCTTTCCCAGGACACCTGCGGGGCCCCACCTTGAGGTCGCCTCGGTCGGAGCCGTCTGGCTGGTCCGCAGCCCCTCCCCACCCTCCTGCTTTTACATCCCTGCCGAAGGTGCCCCCTCCCCAAGTGGCCTCCCCCTGGCTGCTGCGTAGCCCGCTGCTCGCCTCCTGGAAACGCGGGCTGCCCCAGCGCCCTGACCCTAGGGCGGCCAGGCAGTTCAGGGCGCGCAGGGCCGCCTGGAACGTGGTAGTGGCCAGAGCCATTGCTTGGGTACCGTGGAGCCGGGCTCCCCGCTGGCACCGGCGCAGCTGTCGCCGAAACCTAGCGAGTGGGAAAGGCAAAATAGTCAGGTATTTTGGGTCTCCGCTGGAGTTCGGAAAGCTTTCTACCACCTCGGTGTGGCTACACGTTGGTCCTAGAGGACGTTTATCCTAAAATGCCAGTTCCTCCCCGCCTCCCACCCCAAGCCGCGGAGAAAATTCTAAAGGCTCAGAGGAACCGGGAACAGTCACCAGCACCATTCATGTGCATTTGGAGAGCTCGGTTCTCCAAACCTGTTAACATCAGGACCCGTGATTTGGGAGCAGGTAGCTTTTGCTTGAGAAGATTCTTCTCATCTTCTTAATAAACAAACCACACAGCCCCCCAGAACGCAGCAGCAGAATACAGCCGTAACTTTTCAGCTTTAACTGTCTTGGAGGGTTGCAGTTAGGAGCAAGCCTTGTATGCCAACTTAATGTGTGACGTATTTGCGTGGAAGAAGTAAATACTGTCTTCCTTCCAGATGCCCTTAAGTGACCCAAAATATTTAATAAAACCTTCCCCTCGGAGAAAGCCTTTTGTCAGAGGCATCCATCGGCATTCAGCTTTGGCTCAATGTAGAGAGCAGTGTTGGGCTTGACGTGGATGAATCTTTAATCTGCTTGTCTAATAAGCAGCTCTGATAGCTGTTTTGCTCTCCGCGTTGCTGGGGTCGAGGCTGTTTCCTCTTAGCTGAAGCCCTGGAGCCCGTTCCCCAAAGTGCACAGTCCCTTGGACTGGAAAATTGCAGTTTTGTCTTGATTTTGTCCCTGCACGGGGGTCAGTGCTCCTAAGTGTTATCGGAAATCTCTCAGAGAAGCTGCCTGCCTAGTGCTTTGTTAAGGGAACATTTGAACCCTCCGTTCCCCCCTTCCCTAGCAACAGAAGAGCTTGTGCCTGGCTCTGGGCGGCCCAGTCCTGGTTGGGAAGGTATGCCACCCCGGAAACCTGGTGCTGGCCCTGCTCCAGAGTCTCCCCGGGAGGGTCTCAGCTGGGCAGGTCATTCTGGCAGGTGCTGCTAGAGCAGAGTCCCCAGTGCCGTCGCCAGGTCCTTGCGAGCACATGGAAGCCTTTCACCGGCCCCCACCAGGGACACAAAGAGACGACAGTTTGATAACTCTATATTTAGCACCAGTTAGGAGAGCTGGGGGAAAAAAAAACAGGGCTGAAATTCCTGAAAGGTACTTAACTGCCTGCCGTTGGTTGAAAGGTTCGGAGGAATTAGCTAGAGCATCCTTCAGAGCTGGTTGGATTTTCTGGATAATTTCTGCCGTGATTTCCCGACCACGTTTGGCTGAGGCTCCCGGAGAGGGGCTGGAAGAGTTCAGAGGCGAGGAAGGACGCGATCTCTCCCCCATCACACACAGGGACTGTCTGCTTTGTGCCCCCTCCCCCCTCCCGCGTGGGTAGCTGCCATGGTAAAGAGTGTGGTGGGTGTATTTCTTTCAGCCTTGCAAGCGCTTAAACATATGGAACTGTACTTGGTAAGAGTCAGCACAAATCCCCCAGCTTGGCGACCAGGGGGCCCCTATTATTCAAGCCACTTTTGTGCCTGCTATGGCTTTGCAAATCAGCGGCGCTGTTACTGTCCCTGCTGGGGAAAATGGACGCGCCTTGCTCCATTGACCCATTATGCTCAAGGTCTATAAAGTCAGGGTGGGTGGAGAGCCCCCGACAGAGGGTCCTTGTGAGCGGCAGAGCCTGCTAGTTGGAGGGAGCGGGGAGACTTTGGCTTCAAGGCAGAGGTGCTCTTAGCCGTTCCTGGCACCTTGGCGTGGTGTGTGGTATATTTCTTTCTCGTTACAACAGTGATGTGTGTGTGGGGTGCCCACGGGTGGTGTTTCTTTTCAGAGAGGTGGCACTGGGGTTGGCGGGGAGCCGTGTACCAGTGCTGTCGCCTCCCCCCGGGTGATTTAATGGCCGGACCGTGGAGGTTCCCAGAGTAAATCATTTCGTCCCCGCCCCGCCCCCGCCCTGGATGCAGGGAACTTGGGAGGCATGAGGCTTCTGCCTGAGCTGCGATGCTTGAAGGCAGTAATGAGCGTGGTGGTTGCCATGGTCCAGGGGAGCACAAGAAAGCCCTCGCTCGTGGGTGGGTGTGAAGTCGGGGAGGGTGGGCTCTGGGTCAGCAAAGCCCTTGCAGCGGCCTGTGCCCCCTGCGTTGTGTGCGGATGGGCACCTCCTTTCTTCTCTCCTGGCTCAGAAATTGAATGGGGACGGAGAGGGTGCATTTCCCTTTGAAGCGACGGGATTCAGCAGATGCATCGCCTCCCATCACCGTGGGGAGACGGAGGCACCCTGGCACGAGAGGCAGCATCATGGGCTGGTCGTGGTACCACCACCTCTTCCCCAGAGTAAATGAGTGGACTCGGAGAGCAAGAAGTGGCTTAAAGCATCTCCTCCAACAGCTCCCCCTGCAGGTGGCAGAGGAGACTTGGGCACGGGAAGTGACTCGCTCAGGGTCACACGGTGAATTGGTGTCATACTAGGGCTCGTGGCTCTCACAATTTCTCCGTTTTTTAAAAACTGCTTGCTCAGGACTTTCTCACCCTACACAGTGGAGCCTTTGTGGTCAAGGAGTTCTACTGTCTGGTCCTTTAGAGGACTGTGACTTCATTTAAGGAGCCCAGGGTCAAGAGACAGACAGCCACTGGGGGGTGGCTAAAATAGCAAATGTCAACTCAGAAAGGCAGGTGTAGCAAATCACCACGATGATGGTGATGGTGATGATGGTGATGATGGTGATGATGGTGGTGATGGTGATGGTGATGGTGGTGATGGTGGTGATGATGATGATGGTGATGATGGTGATGATGGTGGTGATGGTGGTGATGATGGTGATGGTGATGGTGGTGATGATGGTGATGGTGGTGGTGATGGTGATGGTGGTGATGATGGTGATGGTGGTGATGATGGTGGTGGTGGTGGTGATGGTGATGATGGTGGTGGTGATGATGGTGATGATGGTGATGATGGTGGTGATGGTGATGGTGATGATGATGGTGATGGTGATGATGGTGATGATGATGGTGATGGTGGTGATGATGATGGTGGTGATGGTGGTGATGGTGATGATGGTGATGATGGTGATGATGGTGATGGGGAGGATGGTGATGGTGGTGGTGATGGTGATGGTGGTGATGATGGTGATGGTGGTGATGATGGTGGTGGTGGTGGTGATGGTGATGATGGTGGTGGTGATGATGGTGATGATGGTGATGATGGTGGTGATGGTGATGGTGGTGATGATGGTGATGGTGGTGATGGTGATGGTGGTGATGATGGTGATGATGGTGGTGGTGATGGTGGTGATGATGGTGATGATGGTGGTGATGGTGATGGTGGTGATGATGGTGATGATGGTGATGGTGATGGTGGTGATGATGGTGATGGTGGTGATGGTGATGGTGATGGTGATGGTGATGATGGTGATGATGGTGGTGACGGTGATGATGGTGATGGTGATGATGATGGTGATGGGATGATGGTGGTGATGGTGATGGGATGATGGGGGTGATGATGGACACGCATGCTTCTGAAGTCGCTCCCTGTGTTGTGGGCACCATCCCAGGCATTTCCTTGTATGAACAGGGTGAAATACTCACCACTCTGGCAGATGGACACCCTCACTATTCACAGTTTACAGATGAGGATATTGAGGTCCAGAGATGCCAAATAACTTGCCTGAGGTCACACAGGGTCAGGATTCCAGCCCAGGTGCTGGTCCGTGCCTTACGCACCACCTCACAGCCAGATTCCCCTCCACAGCCTTGCGCAGAACTGTGTAGACAGACTCCTGGACAAGCCAGACTGACATTCCAAGATGGTGGGTGGTTATGGAGTCCCTTTCACTTCCTTTCTGCTCTCTCTTTGCAACAGATACACCTATAAATGCGAGCTAAGGTTTCCAGCCATAGAAATCAAACAGATTGGAGTCAGCTCTGCAGGCAACTAGGAGTCCTTTGAGTTCTGTGCCCTCGAGGGATTAGACTGTTACGTTAAAGGGTGAGACTTTGGCAGGCAGACACCCCCCTCCTTTCCATTTGGTCTCCTGCGCTGGTTCTCCCACGTCAGTGAGGCTCAGAATCAGAAGCAACACTGCGACTAACCCCGATCTACACATATTGTGCGTTCTAAGCCCTTTGCTGATTTTACTTCATTGAGTCCTCAGTGGCTCCCGTGGGGTAAGGACTTGTGTTTGCCCCATTTTACAGATGAGGAAACTGAGGCCCAGAGAGGCGCCATGACCTGTCAAGGTCACACGGCCGCAAAGGGATGGGCCGTGGATGTGAACCCACCGTGTAACTGTCTCGGAGTCAGGGCTGTTTGCTGCTACCTTCTCTGCGTTTGTAGGCACTGAGTTTTGTGGGCAGCTTATGGATTCTGAGACTAATTTGGGTCCAGGGATGTGTTTCAAGTTGTGGGCAGAGCTGGGTCTTTTTTGAGAAACCGTTTTGGGGAACTTTGTCCCCTCTAAAGTAAGCTTAGAGTCCAGGGGTGCATCGGCAAGGAGGGGTTTGGTGTTTTTTTTTTGGTCAAAAATATTGTTTTATTAACACTTGATGTTCTCTAGGATTTAAAAGTTTATTTTAAAATTATTTTCGAAGATTTATTTTTGACTGCATTGCGTCTTCGTTGCTGCGTGCGGGCTTTCTCTAGTGCGGCGATCGGGGGCTACTCTTCCTTGCAGTGCACGGGCTTCTCATTGCGGTGGCTTCTCGTTGCGGAGCGTGGGCTGTAGGCGCGTGGGCTTCAGTAGTTGCAGCACGCGGGCTCAGTAGTTGTGGCTCGCGGGCTCTAGATCACAGGCTTGGTAGTTGTGGTGCACGGGCTTAGTTTCTTTGCAACATGTGGGATCTTCCCGGACCAGGGCTCAAACCTGTGTCCCCTGCTTTGGCAGGCAGATTCTTAACCACTGCGCCACCAGGGGAGCCCCAGTAGTACGTAATTTTTTAAAATTTAAATTTTAAATTGAAGTATAGTTGATTTACAGTGTTGTGTTTGTTTCAGATGTACAGCAAAGTTATACCACATATGTATATGGTGTATATATGTATATTCTTTTTCCGATTCTTTTCCCTTACAGGTTATTACAGAATATTGAGTATAGTTCCCTGTGCTATACAATAGGTCCTTGTTGGTTATCTGTTTTATATATAGGAGTGTGTATCTGCTAATCCCAAGCTCCTGATTTGTCCCTCCCCCTCACCCCATTCCCCTTTAGTAACCACAAGTTTGTTTGCTCTGTCTGTGGGTCTATTTCTATTTTATAAATAAGTTCATTTGTATCATTTTTAAAAAGATTCCACATACAAATGATATCATATGATATTTGTCTTTCTCTGTCTGGCTTACTTCACTTAGTATGATCATCTCTAGGTCCATCCAGGGCTTGCCGTTTTGGGAAATTGAGCCGATGTGGAAGGCTGCTGGCTGCCTTTGGGACATGTCTGGCTTGAGGGCTTCTCAGTTGCCAACATTTAAAAAGTGGGAGATGTCAATATCACCAGCCAGGTTTCTGGCTTATCTTGAGAAACTGGGAGATCTGATCTAACCCCTTCTCGCCCCTTGGCCTCTCCAAGACTCAGTTTCCCCATCTGTAGAATGGGCCCTGTCTTAGTCCATCCAGGCTGCTATAACAAAGTACCACAGGCTTGGTAGATTATAAACAACAGACATTTATTCCTTACCGTTCTGGGGTCTGGGAAGTCCAAGATCATGGTGCCAGCATGGTTACATTCTGATGAGAACCCTCTTCCTGGTTCATAGATGCCCGTTTTCTCACGGTGTCCTCACTTGGTGGAAGGGATGAGGGAGCTCTCTGGGGCCTCTTTTATAAAGGCACTGATCCCATCCTGAGACTCCATCCTCATGACCTAATCATCTCCCAAAGGCCCTGCCTCCTAACACCATCACATTGGGGGTCACCTTTCCACGGATGAATTTTGGGGGGACACAAGCATTCAGTCTACAGCAGGCCCTGACCCTCTGCTGAACTCATCACAAGGTTGGGAGACACCAGCAGGGTGACGGTGGGGGTGAGAGGGGTGCTGTCCTGCGGGGCCTGCAGTTTCTCAGGAGGGAGGGCAGGCAGGAAGGGAGGGGCTGATGAGCTCTTCTCTGCATCAGTCAGACCTGTAAAGAGAAGGATAACGGGCCCTCTGCTGCCTCCCAAGTGGTTTCTCACTTCAGGATTTCCCTGGATTCTTCCCTGTCACCCAGGGAGAGGTTAAGGGCTCCGATGTATTCCCAGACGGGAGCACCGAGATTCAGAGGAACTCAGGGACTTGCTTAAGACAGCATAGGCCGTGAGTAGCAAGGCAGGGTCTCCTCCCCAAAATCTCTGACTCCTGTCTCTCCTGCCCCTAAGGCACCTCCTTGACCTGAAGTTTTGCTTCAGTTTCCCCACCCTCAGGCTTAGGTGCCTGTGAGCTCAGGGGCTTGCATTATAGGTCAAGTTTGGTGTGATGGAGCGAGGGATAGGAAGCCAGCAAATACATAAGCAGGAAAGTCTCAGACAGTAATTTACACTCTTCATACTCAAGACAAAGCAATCTGATGGGGAAGGTCTAGGTGATCCAGGAAGACTTCTTGGAGAAGGTGGCCTTTATCTTATCCGAGACCTAAATGTGATCAGACCAGAGCCAGCCCAGAGAAGGGTGTCCCAGGCAGGAGGAATTTGAATCCTTGCAAGGTTCTCTGCACAGTGCCTGGCACACAGCATGTGATCAAGAGATCCCAGCTCACTCACTCACTCACTCATTCATTCATTCAACAGGCATGTATTAATCAGCGCTCAGCACTAGGGACACAGCAGGGAACAGAAGAGACATATCCCGCATTCTGAGGAGCTGTCATTCTGGCAGAGCGAGACAATCGTAAAACATTGGACAAACAAATACATAATTTAATGTCAGGTGGTGATAGTGCTACCGGGAGAAATAAAGCAGGGTCACTCGTTGTCACTTTTATTCTCCATCTGGCTGCTTGTTTTGCATCTTCCTGGAAACTCAGGGGCAGGATGGACCCCTGATGCCCCATCTCTGCCAGGGGAAGGCGGGAAAGGAGCCCAGGTTCTTTGGAGTGGAATTCTATCATCTTCTCTTGTTCATCCCACCTGGGGCCGCAGTGGGTGTGCGCATGTAACTCCTGAACCGATCAATACCCTCTCCTTTTGTTTCGGTCCCAAAATAGTTACATAAAAAAATCAATAGAGTCCAGTTGGATTTGCTGTATTTTATTACTGAGGGGGATGAAGAGTCTAGAATTGCCTGGCGCTTCTGAGCCCGGCTGTTTTGCGGTGTTAACCTAAATTAACCTGTTGGGGGACCTAACTCACCATGGCTGCGCTTCGGAGCCCAGGATTCAGCGCCTCGGAAGGGTGACTCAGTAAATACTGCATCTCTGATGTCTGCTCTGTGCTTGGAATGCCTCCCACCAGGGCTCTTAGTGCATCGGAGCAAATGGACACATAAAAATGCTGCTGTGGCTGCAGCCCTGGCTCGCGGGGCTGACTCTGTGGCCCTGCTGGAGGGTCCTGGTTTTCTTTCCAGAACTCTGGAGTGCCGGACTGGCCCTGCCCGGTCTCCTGGCTCTCAGAAACCCTGGCTCCCTTTGTTTGCCCGGTCTCGTCCGTGCCGTGTTACTTGTCGCTGGGTTTATACCCTTGGATCGCTGCGTCCCTCTGCATTTGTGTCATCTGCGGCTGCAGGCTCTCCCGGTGAGCTGATGGGGCCAGGTGAGTGGGGATGGGAACACCGGGGCAGAGGGATGAGGAAGCCGTGGCCCGGTGGGAGGGACCTTGTTTTCCTGCAGTCTGCTCCGAGACGGCAGGGGGAGTGGAAGGGGCGGGGCATGGTGTAGATGGAAAATGTTGTTTTGCCAGGAAAAAGTTGTTTCTAGGGTGGCAGTGCAGAGGAACTTGCCAGGCCAGTGGAGAGCCGCTGGCTGCCTTTGGGCCATATCTGGTCTGCAGGCTTCTCTTGTCAGTTACCAGCATCTAAAAAGTGGGAGAAGTCAGTATCCAGGTTTCTGGCTTCTCTCAACAAACTGGAAGATCTGGGAGCACTGGTGTGGCTCCTTGACCTCTCTGAGACTCAGTTTGCCCATCTGTAAAACGGACCCTGCATCCCCTGCTGGTGATCTTCGAAACCTCATCCCAGTCTGCTTCCTTCCTTCATTCTGCGTTAGTTCACGGACACGTGTTTTCTCGTGCACCTGTGCTGTGACAGGCATTGTACTTGGAGCTGGTGATACAGCAGGAACAAGACAGGCAAAGGCCCCTGTCCTTGTAGGGTTAGCATTAAGGCGCGGGGAGACAGAGACTGAGATAGCTAAATAACTAAAATACATTGTTTATTAAATGGTCATAAGTGCTTTGGGGGAACATGAAGCAGGGGAGCAGACAGGGAGCGCTGGGGAGGGATGTTTTGCCATTTGAAATAGCGGGTGTCACTCAGAAAGGTGACATTTGAGCAAAGACCTAAAGAGGTGAGGGAGCCAGCCAGGGGGCTGTGGGAGAGAAGAGCGTTCCAAGCAGAGGGAATAGCCAGTGCAAAGGCCCTGAGGTGGGAAGGTGCTTGGCAGGTTCACAGACAGAAAGGAGACCAGTGAGGCTGGGCTGAGTAGTAGATGAGGTTAGGGACCAGAGCCTGAGAAGGACTGTGTGTGGCTTTTGCTCCGAGTGAGGTAGGAGCCATCGGCAAGTTTGAGCAGAGGAGATGGTGCTCTCACTTATGGGAGCAGAAGCAGGGAGAGCCCCAAGGGGCTACTCAATTGTCCAGGCAGGGATGATGGGGGCTTGGATCAGAGTGGCAGCTGGAGAGGAGGTGAGAAGTGGTGAGATTTGGGTGTAGTTTGAAAGTTGCGCTATGGGGTTTGCTGATTGATAGATTCGTGCCATAAATATTTATCGGGAGCCAACTATATGCCTACCCCTGTATTGATTTGGGGGCCAAATCAATATTTGTTAGTGGTGGAATTAGCAAACAGAACTTATACCTGTGAGTTGGGCTTCTGCCTTTTATGTGCTCTTCCCAACAGCTCTGGGGAGAAGGTTGGGATGGATGAGCCCGTGTTTCTGCATCTGTGAGATGGACATAGCGACATCATTAAGGAGAGTAGAGTTAAGAGGATCCAATGAGACAATAGATGCAAATGCTTCTTAGCAAGTACCCAGCACATACTAAGTGCTCAATAAATGGGGGCAACTATTAATAATGTTGGTAGGACAGTTGAGGAAACCAGGGCTCAGATGTACTCTTTGCCCCCTGTAAATACATGGAGGAGGAGGTTGGATCTGAGCTGTGGCCTGTCAGATTTAGCTTGGGGTTCATTTTTCTTGCTGGAACCACTAATATTCTAAGAAAAAAATTCCTCCTGTCTTCACGATGTGATTGTTCTGGCATAATTTATTATCGCTAGGTTGCCAGTGCAGGTGTACTTGCTTCATTTAGTAGATGTGTAGGTGAAAAGTTGAGTGTCAATCAAATTCTATTTTCTCCATCCAATTCCACAACAGTTGAGAGAAGTGTAAATTCCATCTGACCCTGTGCTGGCCTTGGCTCCTGGGTTGTTGCTTGTTATTTTCTGTACCCATTAAATCAGGCATCACCAGGCTATGGTCCATGGACCAAATCCGGCCCTCGACCTGTTTGTGTAAATAAAGTTTTATTGCAACACAGCTATGCCTGTTTGTTTACTTATTGTCTATGGGTGCTTTCTCACAACAAGGGCAGGGTTGGGTAGTTGTGACAGATCCTATGGTCTGCAAAGCCTCAATAAATTACCTACTATCTGCCTCTTTTAAAGACAAAGTTTGCCTTAAATGGTCAAGCAGTGGTCATGTAAATGTGTGTTTATAGCACTCTATGGTCAAGACAAGTACCCGCTTTTAATGTCAAAAAAATTATCCAGCTCGTCTGAACGAGAAGAATTGTGGGTTTGTTATCCCTTGGTTAAAAAAGAAAAACATATTGATTGAAAGTTGCCATCAATTCAGTAATGCTCTTGAACGAGTGGGTTTTGGTAATTACAGTAGCATTTATGTAGCGTTTTAAAAATAGTAGCACGTGTGTGGGAGATAGATATTACTCTGCAGGCAAAGCTCCGTGGCTCACAGCTCAGAAGACCCCTTGGAGGGATGCTGCTGGAGGGAACTAGTATTAAAGGAACCTACTGCGTAGTTATGTTATATTCAGAATGACTCCAATCAGTGGATCTCTTTTATGACCTTGTGTTTTTTCCTATTTGGTTGTTTTAAAGATGAACGTATCCTTCTCTATTTTATCTGTGACGCCCAAGTCTGTGATATTTTAAGTTTCCAAATTTAAGATTTTAAGTGCATTCATGGAGGTGATGTGTCAAATGCAAAGGTATGTCGATGGATTAAATCTGGATTCTCACAGTTGCAAGGGACAAAATGGGGAACTTACTAGTCCCTGAAGGTGGGACGCTTGAGGAAACAACTTCAGGCATGGCTGGATCCAGGGGCTTACTCTCCTAACGAGAACTTCCGCTCTCACTCTGTCTCTTGGTTCTCTTTTTCCCTGTGTTCACCTCATTCTCAGACAGGCTGTCTCCACTTTATGGCAGAGTTGGCCACAGTTGGCTCTAGACATTCCTCTGACCAGCAGAAATCAAATGTCTCTTTCTTAATTGTCCAGCAGAAATCAAATGTCTCTTTCTTAATTGTCCCAGCAAGAATCCCAGGACCGACCTTTACTGGACTAGTGTGGGTTGTGTGCTGACCTCTCAACTAGAGACGGTGGCTGTGGGGATGGAATCCTGCCGCTGATCAGTCACACTTAAGTGTCTCTGGAGCTGGAATTGGAAGCAGGTTGCCAGAGAGATAGGCAAGGGATGATTTCCCAGAGGAAAATCTGGGTGCTTCCAGTAGAAGGAAGAAAATTTTACTGTGACAGGCTACCAGGTGAGGTGGGGACCCCCACCCCCAGGTCAGGAGAGCCCTCATGCCTAGATTGACACCTCTGGTGCCCCTCCCCCAAGGAGTCAACACTCACCCCTCCCCTCCCGCCCTTTTGTGGGTTCTTTCTTGGCTGCTGTCCAATCTCCTGGGGCTTCTGTTTTGTACATGTGACCTCTGATCCAGTCCAGTGATCTCACACATGTCTTAGTTGCTTTGGTTGAAAACATGGACTATTTGGAATGTAATTTGCTAATATATATGAAAAGAGAACTTGATCTGTGACCCAGCAGTCTCACTTCTGGGAGACCTATGTTTTCTAGAAATAAAAAGCACCACTGTTAAGGTTGTATGTTCACGGATATTTATAGCAGCATTGTCTGTGGTGGTAAAAAAGAGATAAAACCCTAACTTTTCATCAGTAAAGTAGTTCTGGACTAAATGGTGGTATTTCCATGCTTGGACCACCAGGTAGCGGTTAAAAACAGTGGGTTGGACATCCCTTGTCCTGGAGGGATGACCGGGGCTTATTGTCAAGGAGAAAAGTGAGTGTCAGGGTACTTTACCCTGTGCAATGCCATTTTAATATAAACAACCAACCAAAAGTCTCCTATGTGTATAAAGTAGCTATATTTATATAGTGCTTTCTGTGTGCCGGTCACAGTTCTAATATCGCTACACATATTCTCAACAAGCCTGGGAGGTGTGTAGGTATTATTATTATACCCATTTTAAAGAAGGGGAAGTAGAGGCACCAAGAGGTTAAACAACGCTATGTAGCTAACGAGTGGTGGAGCTGGGTAGTTTTAATCCAGGTAGTTTGGATCTTAACCCTCACTCCATGCTGCCTCTTACACTGCCCACCCCAACTGCATCCCTTCACACACATGCCTTTATATTATTTTATTAGTGTGGAGAAAGGTGTGGCTGGACTACTGACCTCAGTGAAGGAATGAAGTGGGTGGTACTGGTGGGGTGGTGGGAAAGGAGTTGGTGGGGACTTAAAGGGAGGAAACCAGGAATGTTTGAGACATTTCAGCCACAACAATGCTGATTTTTAAGTAGAGAGCCCAGTTCTTTCTCTTAGGGTTTCTGGGTCCCTGTTGGGGCTGGTGAGAATGCCTTAGTGGAGACCCTCTGAATTTGCTGCTGTGCTTTGCTGGTGCCGGGGGCTAAGGTGCATGGAACTCAGACCCAGGAGGGATGCTGCTTGGTGTTTCACTGGGAGAAAGGAAGACTGGGTGTGGTGTGATGGGCATATTTGTTGCAAATGGGCTCATCAGTGAAAGATAGAGAAGTAAAATAGTGATGGCTTGGGAATTCCTTGATGGTCCAGTGATGAGGACTCTGAGAGCACGGGTTCGATCCCTGGTCAGGGAACTAAGATCCCAAAAGCTGCACGGGGGGGCCAAAAAAAAAAAAAAAAAAAAAGTGATGGCTTAAAAAGTAGGAGTTTATTTCTCTCCCAAGTCAGATTCTAGAGCTCAAAAGCCCAGGACTGTAGGTTGTCTCTGTTCCATGAAATCCTCTTGGACCCGTGCTTGCTTTTACCATTTCAAGGTTGAGGTCTTTGTCCTCATGGTGTAAAATGGCAGGTACCGGTGCAGCCATCGCATCTTCATTCTAGGCACCGGGATTGGGGTGCAGATAAAGAAAGGGTAAAGGATATGCATCAGGTGTCTTTCACAGAAGAGTCCTAGAAGCAGCCCCATGATGTTTCCACTTATATCCTATTGGTTGCGACTAAGTCACATGGCCACATCTAGCTGCAAGGAAATCTGGGAAATGCAGTTTTTTTTCTTTTAATTAATTTATTTTATTATTTTTTAAAATTTTTATTTATTTTTGGCTGCGTTGGGTCTTTGTCGCTACGAGGGCTTTTGCTAGTTGTGGCGAGCAGGGGCTCCTCTTCATTGCGGTGGCTTCTCTTGTTGTGGAGCACGGGCTCTAGGCACGCGGGCTTCAGTAGTTGTGGCACATAGGCTCAGTAGTTGTGGCTCGCGGGCTCTAGAGCACAGGCTCAGTAGTTATGGCGCACGGGCGTAGTTGCTCCGCGGCATGTGGGATCTTCCCGGACCATGGCTCGAACCCATGTCCCCTGCGTTGGCAGGTGGATTCTTAACCACTGCGCCACCAGGGAAGCCTGGAAATGCAGTCTTAAGTTGAAGTTGCTAAAAATCAAAAGTTCTGTTACTCTGAAAAAAGGAGAATGGATATTGGGGGGATAATTAGTAGTTGGTGATGAATACCCTATCAGGGATAGCACGGCATTTGAAGAGAAGGTGTAAACAGTCAGGATCTTTTATAATCATACTGTGAGTGTGTGTGTGTGTGTGTGTGTTTGTGATTTTATTCTGCCTCCTAAGGTGGGAACCTGGGAAATATAGTTTTTCTGAGTGAAAGCAGTTTTGGTGACTGCATAACATTATCTCTGTCAAAGATGTGAAAGTGGGGACTTCCCTCGTGGCACAGTGGTTAAGAATCTGCTTGCCAATGCAGGGGACATGAGTTTGATCCCTGGTCTGGGAAGATCCCACATGCTGCAGAGCAGCTAAGCCTGTGCGCCACAACTACTGAGCCTGTGCTCTAGAGCCTGTGAGCCACAACTACTGAGCTCATGTGCCACGACTACAGAAGCCCGCGGCGCCTAGAGCCCATGCTCTGCAACAAGGGAAGCCCCCGCAATGAGAAGCCCGTGCACCACAATGAAGAGTAGCCCCTGCTCGTCGCAACTAGAGAAAGCCTGTGCACAGCAACGAAGACCCAGTGCAACCAAAAATAAATAAATAAAAAAAGAAAACGATGTGAAAGTGGTTTAAAAAATATGAGAGATATGTCTGAAGTCCTTTTTGAACAATTTGATATCTTTCCAAAAGGTAAACTACTCTTTATCAGTTTGCTGTGTATTTTTCCTTGTAGGAAATATGTGTATATATATATATATGTATATATATATATATAAAATTTAATGTTTTAAATTTGCTTTTTTTTTTTTTTTGCGGTATGCGGGCCTCTCACTGTTGTGGCCTCTCCCGTTGCGGAGCACAGGCTCCGGACGCGCAGGCCGAGCGGCCATGGCTCATGGACCCAGCCGCTCTGCGGCATGTGGGATCTTCCCGGACCGGGGCACGAACCTGTGTCCCCTGCATCTGCAGGCAGACTCTCAACCACTGCACCACCAGGGAAGCCCTAAATTTGCTTTTAATAGTATACATCGTGTTTGTTCCCCAATATCCATGTACATATAGAACTATCTTATTTATTTATTTTATTTTTGGCTGTGTCAGGTCTTAGTTGCAGCACACAGGATCTTTGTTGTGGCATGTGGGATCCTCTGCTGTGGCACATGGGCTCCAGAGCACGTGGGGTCTGTAGTTGCGGCAGTGGGCTCTCTAGTTGTGGCCCAGGTGCTCAGTAGTTGTGGCTCGCGGGCTTAGTTGCCCCACGGCATGTGGGATCTTAGTTCCCCGACCAGGGATCGAACCCACGTCCCCTGCATTGGAAGGTGGATTCTTAACCACTGGACCACCAGGGAAGTCCCTAGAACTGTCTTATTTTTTTGAATTGCTGCATGGTATTCCATGGCAGGGAAATATCAAGGTGTATTTAGTGATTTTCCACTGCCTCAGAAGATGGAGGATTTCCCAGACATAGAAAGGAGGTTTAGAAAGATTTGCAAATGGCCTTCCTGCCCAGCAGGAACACTGCAGAAATTAGCATCCAACCAGGATCTGCAGACATTTGAGGAAAGACAGGATGTGACTGAGTGATAGTGGATGGAAGAACTGACACTTGAAGAAGTGGAGTGAACAGAGAAACGGGGATGAGGAGGCCTGGTTCTTAGAACCCAGGCCTCTTGCCAAGAGCTGCTGCTTCTTGATGGCAAGGACTTGCCGATGCCCAAGGCTCCATTCCCAGTGGTTCCAGCTGTGGCTGATCCCCAAAGGACTTGGAGTGCCAGCCCATCTACTCATGGCATTTCTCTAGCTTCCGGAAGCTTCAGTCTTAGAAGAGAGACATCTTCTGTCCCCCAGTCTGTGCCTCCATAGCACTTACCACAAACACATTTCTTTCTAATGCAAAAGGCTCTTTAGGGAGCACCATGAATTTATGATGAATTTTTAATTTCCCTATGATATTTTTTTCTCCTTCCACCCACTCTCCCCCCCACGCCCAGCCCAGTTAAAGTGTTTTTCTCTTAAATTTATGGGCTGAGCTGTTAAGAGGGTCTGTATATTTCAAGAGGAAAAGTGTTGGGGGCGGAGGTTTTGGCTTTACTGTTTGCACCAGCTTCACTCACACACGCTCCAAAGTGGCCTCATATTCCTACCTGATGAGTTTGCCTGTCATCTCAGGTCGTTATGTAAGGGCGACTAAATTCTGCTTCTCTTCATTGTAGCGTGGAGGGCAACATGAGGGAGGAAGCTGCTGGAATTTCTTTTTCAGTCTTTCCCATCCTGCAAGGTTCCCTACCTCCTCTTATTCTCCATCTTTTTTTTTTTTTTTTAAATATTTATTTATTTATTTGGTTGTGCCAAGTCTTAGTTGCGGCAGGCAGGCTCCTTAGTTGTGGCTCCAGGCCTCCTTGGTTGCGTCACGTGGTCCCCATCTTTCCTTGTGAAAGTGTTTAATAAGTGTTTGAGTGAGGGAATGAACTTCTATAGCATCTCCTGTCAGCTTTCTATCTCTCACTGGTTGATTAGATATGCTTTGCTCCTCTGGCTGCTCTCACAAACTGTTTCGAGCAGGTCTTTGAAATTAAGGGCATGAACTCAGGTGGCAGACTGCTTGAGTTCAAATTCCAGCTCCACCACTTGCTAGCTCTGTGACCTTGGGTGAGTTACTTAACCTCTCTGTGCCATAGCATGTTCATCTGTGAAAGGGGGAAAGTAGGAGCTCCTACTCTTCGGGATGTTGTCAGGATTAAGGGAGATGTTGTGTAAGAATTCAACACAGTGCTTAAATCCACATGGGTCTGTAATAAACGTTAGCCCTTGTAAATCCTCTTCTCCAGCCATTGAGTGTTTAGTTGAACACCTGCTATATGCCCTGGTGCTCATTTTTGTGGTTTCTCTCATCTCTTCTTCCATATCACTTCATACCAGATCTTGCGGTATGATAGTGGTTGACTGCTATTTTTTTTTACCTTTTTCTGAGAATAACACCCTGATTTTATTTTGGGGAACCATTGTTCCCCTGCTTTGTGGTCTGGGTATTGCTAACTTTCTCCTCCTCCTCCTCCACGGGTGGGCTCATGACTAGTGCCTGACCAATCAGAACAGCTCATCTCCTAGGCTTCAAGGACTGGCTCAGGTGTGGGCACATGACCCAAGCTGGGCCAATGAGAGCCAGCCCTGGGATGTTTGTTGCAAGCATGGGGAGGGGTGGGGGAGGGCTTCCTTTTCTGTTGCAGTTGCTAAGCTGGGAGGATGGGAGCCTGAATGTAGCAGTTATTATTGCTGTGTAACAAATTGCCACAAACTGATGACTTGAAACAACCCACATGTATCATTTCACAGTTTCTGTGGGTCAGGAGTCCAGGCACAGGTTAGCTCTGCTTCTGGATCTCTCACAAGGCAGCATTCAGGGTGTTAGCCAGGGTTGGGCTCCCATCTGAAGGCTGGACCAGGGAAGAGTCTGTTTCTGTGCTTACATGGTTGTTGGCAGGATTCAGTTTTTGTGGGCTCTTAGACTGAGGGCCTTGGCTTTTTTGACACGTGGTCCTCTCCATATGGAGGAGAGTGGCTTCACCAAAGGCACTGACAGTCTCTTGTGACCTAATCACAGAAGGGATCTCCCTTCCACACTGAGGTAAGATATTGCTCAGAAGGAATTTACTCGAGGGGAGGGGACCACGCAAAGCCATGAATGCCATCAGGTGGAGAATACTGGAGATCATTTTAGAAGCCACCTACCGGGGAATTCCCTGGCGGTCCGGTGGTAAGGACTCTCCGCTTGTGCTGCAGGGGGCCTGGGGTCAATCCCTGGTTGGTCCGAGAACTCAGATTCCTCAAGCCGCACAGTGCGGTGTGCAAAAAAAAAAAAAAAAAAAAAAAAAAAAAAAAAAAAAAAAAAAAAAAAGGCAGCTACCTACCATTCTGGATCTGTGTGAGAATGAAGCAGCAACATGGGGGAAAACAGAGCCGAGAGGGGGAGAGGGGGAGTTTCCTTGTGACCATACTGGAGTACCCCCAAAGTAGCTGCTTCTGGTAAGAGCTTTATCTTGAATTTTCCCAGTACAAGACCCAATACATTATTTTTCCCCTCAAGCTACTTTGAGTTGGGTTTCTGTCACTTGCAAGTGTCCCAATGAAGTCCTGGGAAGGCTTCTCACATTTCCTTGCCTGGCAGTGGCTGCCCCTCCTTGGAAAGCCTTTGGCATTCTGTGTGCTTGACTAAAATCTAGAAAATGCCACATGCCTTATCTCTCCTCTAGGCTGAGCTCATGGAGGGCAGAGTTGCATGAGTTTTTTTAACCCCTCTTTCTTGCTTTAATGCTGTCAGACACAGCAGATGCCATCTGCCAGTAATTACCAGTATGAGAGGCTCTTCCTCCCCCTGCCAATCAAAAATGTCTCAGAAATGATCTCAATTGTCCTGCACCTGGCTTAGGGTTGGGATCCTGGGTGTCAGAGGCGAAAACATCTCTGATGCTACCCGCCAGAGGCAGCACACATCTGCACACAGAAATCGCGGTGAGAGTGTGAATTTCGCAGCGTTGGGTGGGTCACAACCTAACATGAATGACAAGTCACAAGCAATAGAACTGATCAGAGGTGTTGCTTGGCGGATTCCCTTAACATTTCGGATTTTAACTGATGACTTTTAGGGTGACCCTGTGCGAACTTTTACTGATATCAACACATTGCTTTTTTTAATTCAAAAAGTTAAAAAAAATTGCAGTGCAGTTGACTTACAATGTTGTGCAATCTCTGCTGTGCGGCAGAGTGACTCAGTTTACACGTGGAGACATTTAAAAAGATATTCTTCTCCATTATGGTTTCCCAGGAGATTGGATATATATAGTTCCTTGTGCTATAGTAGGACCTTGTCGTTTATCCATCCCAAATATAATAGTTTGCATCTAGCAACCCCCAATTCCCAGTCCATCCTGCTTTCTCCCCTCACCCTTGGCAACCACAAGTCTGATCTCTATGTCTGTGAGACTGTTTCTGTTTTATAGGTAGGTTCATTGGTGCCATATTTTAGATTCCACATGTAAGTGATATAATATGGTATTTGTCCTTCTGACGTACTTCACTTAGTGTGGTAATCTCTGGTTGCATCCATGTTGCTGCAAATGGCATTATTCTGTTCTTTTTTATGGCTGAGTAATATTCCATTGTATACACGTACCGCATCTTCTTTATCCATTCCTCTGCCGATGGACACTTAGGTTGTTTCCATGCTTTGGCTATTGTGAACAGTGCTGCTACCAACATATTTCTTTTTAGTGATAGGATTTTATAATTTTTCTAGGGTTAGTGGAATTTTCTTGCATAGCCAGAATGTATGATCTCCTATTGGATGCCAATATATAAAAAATACATGCTTTTTCCACAGAACCATTTTAATATGCTTTTCATTGATGTGTTCAGCCCATTGCAACGGCCCAGCCTCGGAAGTCATTCAGGGTCACATCCGAGTGCATTTTTTTCACTGGAGGCTAGCCATAATCCAGGCAAGGGGAACCTGACTCCCCCTCATGATCGGAAGAGTGTCAAAGAATTTGCAGATTTATTTTAAAGCCATCACAAGTGCTTTGGAGAAAGATGGCTGCAGGCAGAGGGGCCTCAACAAGGATTAAAAAGCGAATCGTCTAACAGACCTCTGACCAGTGATGGATGATGAGTGACCTCTGGTCAGTGATGAGCCTGACTAATGAAGGAGTGATGGGGTGGGGAGAGAGGAACGTCTTTGCTCCTGGATTCGGGAAGGCTGTGCTGTGATTGGTGGGATGGAGGGCGGGACTGCCTGAACCCCCAGCTGGGAGGCAGTGGACCTGGTCCCCTTTCCTCTTAGTTTTTCTTTTTCTTTTCTTTTTTTTTTAAAGGAAGTTTTTATGTATTTCAATTAATTAATTAATTAATTTGGCTGTGCCGTGTGGCATGTGGGATCTTGGCCCTCCAACCAGGGATCCATCCGATGCCCCCTGCAGTGGAAGCGTGGAGTCTTAACCACTGGACCGCCAGGGAAGTCCTCTTCTTAGTTTTTCTTGCTGTAATAATGTCCTGCTGGTCTTCCTCAGAGGCACCAGATGCCCTGAGCCCTTTTCTGGTGATGTGCCTCGGGGGCCTGTGATTTAAACGTGGTCCCTTATAGTCTCTGGCCTGACTCCTGGTCAGCAGATTTGGTGCGGGGTCCTCCACCACTAGGCCACTAGCCACAGCCGCAGTGGCCTTGTGTACCGTATATCCTGGCGGTGGCTTTGGTACCCAGATATTTCTTCTCCACCTGCCTCTGTCTCCCTCTTTATTCATTTGCTCATTCACTCCTTTCAAAGGGATTCTTTGGGAGTTCTTAGCATTCCCGGACGGTGCCGGGGCTATACCTTCCTCAGTGAGAGAGCCTTGAATTGAAATATTAATTTCGCCTGGGGCTCTGGCTATACCTTCCTCAGTGGGAGAAGCTTGAATTGGAATATGAATTTCACCTGGGGCTCTGCACATTGTTTCTGTGTCGAGCACACATTTATAAGGAGAAAAAATGTAATTGGCTCCTTCCTCCTGTAGGTCTTCCACAAGCCCCTGGGGGAGTGAATGGGAGTTTGTAGAGTTTCTGTGCCCTGCTGGTTTCTCCATGCAGGGTTCTGGAGCTTCCCGTCCCGATGCACACGTGGAAGGAATCTTTGCTACCTCCTGAGCCAGAGGCTGTAAACCAGTATCTCATGGCCACATACAGCCCGGGAGCATATCTGTTTGGCCAGCCCCGTGCTTTAATAAGTTTTGAGCTTTTATTCAATATCTGGAAGATTTAGTATTAAAATCTGGATTTTCGGCTTCTCTTTGGAGGGCAGCCGGGCTGGTCCAGGGAGTGACAAGTGGCTGCAGTGACATTTGCCGATTCATTTGCCGAGTCATTCATCAGATATTTAGTTGAGCACCTTCTGTGTGCCAGGCACTGTTGTAGGTGCTGGGGATGCAGCCCCTATAGTCGAGGAGCTTCCATTCCATCTAGAAGGCATCGTTCATTTATGTCACCTGTCTGGTCACTGTCCTGTAGAACTTTCTACGGTGATAGGAATGTTCTTCCTCTGTGCTGTCCAATGTGGTAGCCACTAGCCACGTGTCGCTGTGGAGTGCTAGAAATGTGGCCAACTAAGGGACTGGACTTATGATTCCATTTCATTAGAATTAAAGTTTAAACAGTCATACTTGGCTACTGGCTAAAGTATTAGACAGTGTGGCTCTAAGGAATTGCATTTGCATCTTCCGCTCGTCAACTAACCCAACTCCTTCATTTAAAAGTTGGGGAAACTGAGGTACGTGGATTGTGCAAAGCCAGGATTGGAACTCAGATCTCCTTGATGGCTCACCTGTGATGTCCAGTGTAATGAATACCAGTTAAACGGTGAATGGGTGGGGATGACATTCGAAATAGTTGGAGAGATGGCGGGGGCTGAGGTTATGCAGGGCCCTGTAGACTAAGGGGAAGAATTTGGATTTTTTTGCTGTACGCGGGCCTCTCACTGTTGTGGCCTCTCCCGTTGCGGAGCACAGGCTCCGGACGTGCAGGCTCAGCGGCCATGGCTCACGGGCCCAGCCGCTCCACGGCATGTGGGATCTTCCCGGACCGGGGCACGAACCCCTGTCCCCTGCATCGGCAGGCGGACTCTCAACCACTGCGCCACCAGGGAAGCCCAAGAATTTGGATTTTTAAAAAGAGAATTTATTTCTGTGAGAGTCACATACAAATTAACTGTTTTAATATGCAATTCAGCGGCATTTAGTCCATCCACGCTGTTGCACAACCATTGCCTGGAAATGTCCCCAAACATCTTCATCACCTCAGCAGAAACCCCATATCCTTTATTTTTATTTTTTGGCTCTGCCG
This sequence comes from Neophocaena asiaeorientalis asiaeorientalis, assembly GCF_003031525.2. Lineage (NCBI taxonomy): Eukaryota > Metazoa > Chordata > Mammalia > Artiodactyla > Phocoenidae > Neophocaena > Neophocaena asiaeorientalis. The sequence goes on along the minus strand of NW_020174645.1, from coordinate 3,823,258 downwards.
CACAGCTTGCACGACCCCGGTTCCCCGAGCAGGGGTTGAACCCGCACCTTCGGCAGTGAAAGCGCAGAGTCCTAACCACTGGACCGTCCAGAAACCCCATACCCTTTAAGCAGCCGCTGTGGCCACCGTCCTCCCCCTCCCCCAGCACCTGGCAACCACCAATCTACTCTCTGTCTCTATGGGTTTCCCTATTCTGGACATTTCATAGAGATGGAATCATACAATGTGTGGTCTTTTGTGTGTGCCTTCTCTCATGTAGCCTCATGTTTTCAAGGTGCGTCCATGTCGTAGCAGATGTCAGTGCTTCGTTCCTCTTTATGGCTGAGTCATATTCCCCGGCACGCATGAAGGAATTTGGACTTTGTCTGAGAGCAGCGGGGACCCACACAGGGTCTCTGGCAGGCGGGTCGTGTTCTTCTAAGCGTTGCCGGAAGAAAGTCCCCGTCCTGCAGCCCAGTGCTAGACAGGGCTTCCTTCCCTGGGTTCTCTGAAGCCAGTTTTCAGCTTTGCGTCTGGGGTCCCAGGCGCGGGGCTGTCCCAGCCGCCACCCCAGATCCTCACACGTCCCTCACCCTGTCACCACGAGAACCCTCCTAGGACCCCCTTCTGAATTAATTTGAGCTTTGAGAGGTAGGAGGTCCCTTTCCACGTGCCTCTTGCCGCTCAGATGCCCGCCTAGGCGCAGGTCAGTGACTCACATGAGACAAATTATGTTTGGAAAATCGATTTGATTTGGGAAGGGAGCTCCACACTGAGGAGAAGGATTTGTGCTCCAGGTGGCCTTGCCTGGGAAGTGGGGGCCAGTGGGTGGCGGTGGCAGGCTTGGGGATTATTGTATTCCCATCTATTTCTCCCTGTGTCTCTTAGTATTTGTTTTATATACTTGGGTACTCCTGTGTTGGGTGCATATATGTTGATGGGTGTGATCCTCTCCTTGTACTGACCCTTTTATCATTATATAGTGTCCTTCTTTTTCTTTCTTTGTAGCCTTTGTTTTAAAGTCTATTTTGTCTGGTATGAATATTGCGAGCCCTGCTCTCTTGTCATTTCCGTTTGCATGAAATATCTTTTTCCATCCCCTCACTTTCAATCTGTGTGTGAGACTTGGGGATGAAAGAGAGGAAAAAGGAAAATGAGACCCTCCATCCAGTGCAGTCTGAACAAGCATGAGAGGCGTCTGTCCCTATAACCGAGTGCTGTGCCTGTGAACATTCAGACCCTGGCCAGCCCAGTGCAGCTAGCCAGCGCCAGGTGGGGCACAGGCTCAGGGACCCACTTTCCCCGCCGGTGGCCCGGTGGCCAGCTGGGCTTCCTTGTGCTTCCTCCACAGAACAGACGTTGGTGTGGTAGAGGAGCGTCCTGGCCACGGGGACAGAGCTCTTCTGGGGGCAGGAGGCCACCAGGTTTCTGTCCAGTTGCCCCATCCTGGGGGGTGGAATCGTTGGGGAGGGGGCAGATACTTGGTTTGCCCTGCCCCAGTCTCTGACAGAAGGGCCAGGCTCAAGGACCTCGGTCTCCTCTCAGTGCCCCTCTTTTCCTGGCCACCATGGTGCTGGTCACCCCTGGAGCATGGAGATACTTGTCCCTTGATTGCCAAACCCTGATGGTCATAGGTCTGAGCCATTTGGTGGAGCTCAGCGTCTCGGCGACTCAGCCTTCTGGTTTGTACGGTGGCTCTTCTTTTTCCCACGAGTTTTCTTTTCTCTTTTACACTATGCAGTGCAATGGCTATCGATTTTATTTGAAAAATGAAACGATGAAGTTGTATGTGTATATTTTCTCCTAGTCGAAAATGAAAACGTTCCCCAGTCCTGAATGCTCTCTTCCTTCCCCGGAGATGACTCTACTCTTGGAATTGTCTTTCCAGATGTTCTTCTGTGAGTCTCACCTGTATTCATTCAGCACGTACTAATTTATTGAGTATTTATTCTCTGTGTCGGGCACCGTTCTAGACTCTGCAGATGTATCAACGAAGGAGGAAGACAAAAATCCCAGCTCTGTCGAGGGTTGGAGATTCTGGGGGGGACGTGAGTGCTATGGGGAAAAACAGCAGGGAGGGGTTGGGGAACCCTGGGTTGGGGGGTTGCCATTGAGAGGGTGGTCAAGGTCAGAAGAGAGTTGGCTGAGAAGGTAATGCTTGAGCAGAGGTCCTGGGGGCATGAAGGAGCAAACGACGTGACTGTCTGGGGGAAGGGTGCTCTCGCCTGTGAGAACAGCAAGTGCAAAGGGCCTGAGGTAGGAGATGCCAGGTGTGTTCATGAAACAGTGAAGAGATGGGTGTGACCAGAGGGTCCATAGAGCAGAGGAGATCAGATTAGTGATGAGGCTGGATCACATAGGGCTTAGCGATCCCTTATGGTGCATTTGACTTGTATCCGGCATAGAAAGGGACCCATTGGAGAGTGAACAGCAAAGTGACCTGGACTAATTCCCATTTTAAAAAGTTCCCTCTGCTCTGGTGCAGGAGACAAGCTGATCCGGGTTGGGGTAGGGTGGGGGGGTCAGGCAGGAGACCAGGGAGGAGGCTGCAGCAGCGATGAGGTGACAGCAGAGGTGGGGAGCAGGGTGGGGCCGGGGATGTCCCTGAGATTCTGGCCTGAGCTCCTAGAAGAATTGATTTGCACCAAGTCAGCTCGGGGCAGTCTGAGGGGGGCAGCGGTTCGGGGCTGCGTTGGATTGGAGATGCCTGTTCCCAGCAGAGGTGTCAAGTGTACTGCGGGATTCATGGGTCTGGCATGGAGACCTTTACCTGCCTCCCGCCCCAGATATTAATATTTGTCCCCCAGCCAGCCCTCCATCACTGTGTCGTCTTCTCCTCTCCCCAGGATCACCCTCCAAGTCTGTAACTACCCTGAACGCTGCCGCCCCTCCCTGCAGACCGCCTCCCCCTGGCCTGGGCATCTGAGCTGTGTCGGGCCCGGAGGCTGAGTCCTGGAGGGAGAACTCAGGGCGGGACAGGTGGAAAACCAGGGGATCCAAACAAATAAGTTAAAACACCGAAGGAAGGCAGCGGGCCCATGCCGGGAGCCCCCTCCCCCTCTTTCCCCCTCCCTCCCAACCCTCCCATCCCTTCTTCGCAGGCAGCCTGGCTTCCTCTGTCACCAAAAGGAATAAAAGTCATGATTTCCTGGCTCCTTGCTGGCGGGGGTGAGTGAGGGATGCCCCATCGCTTTGCTGTGTCGGCCACCCGCGGACTCCTCCTTTGCTCCTGCCCGCAGAGAGGGCCTGGGGGCAGGGCGGGGGGCTCGGGCGGCGTGGGAGGTGAGCACCATTGTGAGATGCCCCCAGCTTCATTCATTGATGGGCACTAATGGCCTGTAATGGAGACCCAAGAGAACCTGCAGCGCGCTTGTTTGCACAGGAATCGGAATTCGTGAATTGGGCTGGCTTTCTTCCTAACTCTCTAGAGCCCTTAGCTACCCGTCTCCCACCTCCTCTGCAGAGTCTTCCGTCTGCACCACCACAGCCAAGGGGCTGCCTGCTCCATCTCTGGTCCCCATGCATGGTGGGCTTGGCTTTGTTCTGGATGGCAGGGGTTACCTCCTAACCCAGGGCTTCCCTACTCTGCTGCCTTTAGAATCGCCTGCAGGGAGGGAGGGAGGGAGGGAGGGAAGGGGGAGGGGTTTCCACTTTTGGGGGGAGGGGGCGGGGTCCGCACCTGCTGAATCTCCGTGGATGTGGCCTGGGTACCTTTTCTGTTTTGTCTTTCACATATTGAAAACTCTGTTTAATGCTTCAGTATTTTTTTGCGTGTGACCTGAAGTATCAACATAGAATTAAGGTTTATGGAACTTACTGGCAACAGGTTCTAAGTAGCTAGCTCCACTATTTTTCTTAAAAATAGAGGTGAAATTCATGTAACATAAAATGAACAGTTTTAAAGTGTAAACAATTCAGTGGTTTTCAGTACATTCACAGTGTTGTGCAATCACTGCGTCAGTCTAGTTTCAAACTATTTTCATCACCCCAAAAGGAAACCCTGTACCCGTTAGCACTCACCCCCCCATTCCACCAGGCCCCATCCCCTGACAGCCACCAGTCTACGTTCTGTCTCTGTGGATTTGCCTGTTCTTGATATTTCCTATAAATAGAATCATACACCATGTGGCCTTTTGTGTCCGGCTGCTTTCCCTTAGCGTCATGTTTTTGAGGTTCATCCACATGGTAGCCTGTGTCGGTGCTTCATTCCTTTTTAATGGCTGAGTCAGGTTCTGCTGTGTGGATGGATCACATTTTGTTTGTTCATTCGTCTGTTGATGGACATTCAGGTTGTTTCCACCTTTTGGCTACCGTGAATCGTGCCGCTATGAACGTTCGTGGACAGGTATTTGTTGGAGCACCAGTTCTCCACTCTTGTGGGTCTACCTGGGTGTTTTTAAAAAGCTCCGTATACGATTCTAATGGGTAACCCATGTGAGAACCACTGGAGCCACTTTTTTATTGTTAGACAAATGGCTTCTCACTGGTCACTCTGTGGCTTCTTGTCCGGCGGTGCCTTCTCCAGCCCAGGCTCTCTCTATAAACAACCACCCTGTTTGATTTTTCTGCTGAGCCTTTGTCACCATTTGAATGAATCTCTCTTTGTTGCCTGGATGGATGGTTTACTTGTATATGATCTCGAGTCTTTTGCTTTAGACCAGAGTGTGGTCTCCATGGGAATAGAGACCAGGGCTACCTTGCTCAGCCCTGTCTTCCCAGCACCTAGAGGGGTTCTCGGTGAACAGCGTCAGGTTAGAATCTGCTTTAACTGCTTTCTGAAAATGTCAGAGCCTGCTGCCAAAACTGCCTTTGGAATAACTCACGCAGCCACCGACCCGTTCATCCATCCATTTGGTCACTTGACAAATAGTAATGCTCGCTCCGTGCCTGGCGGTGTGCTTCGGTGCTGTGCATAGAAAGACAATGCCCTTTCCATCAACGAGCGCTTAGTCTGTTGGAAGACAGACAGGTCCCCATATAGTGCAGGGAGTTAACACCGTGGAGGTGTGAAGCGGCAGTAGGAACCATTAGGGTTAGCTCCAGGAAGAGGTGTGTTAGTTAGGATTATCTTGGTTGCAGGGAACAGAAACCTAATTCAAAGTGGTATAACTAAAAGAGAATTTAAAAAAATTATTTTATTGGAATGTCCTGTAAGGGCTTCAGGTACGGCTTGATCCAGGGCCTCACTTGATGTCATCAGGACTCAGTCTCTCTCTATCTCTCAGCACTAGTTTCTTCTTTCGTGGCTCTGTTCTCAGGCAGGGTCTTTTCAAAGATGGACAGTAAGTAGGGCTCTCATCCTACCAGCTGAGCAAGCACAGTGAGGAAGTGACCATCTCTTTCCAATGGTTCCAGCAAAAGCCCCAGATCTGACTCTCACTGGCTACGACTGGGTCATGTGACAATCCTTGACCCAATTGCTCTGACTCTGATTGGCCTAGGTCATGTGGCTTCTCCTGGAGCCAGGGAGGGGATAGGACTACTCCACCTGTACCATTTGGACAGGGAGTAGAGGGGGTCCTGCAAAGAAAAACTGGGGCATGGCCACCACGGGAAGAGCCAGAAACACAGGGGCCCCTTCTGAGAGTCAGGCTGAAAAGAACTAAGAAGAGCTTATTGTGCTTAAAAAAGGATGTGCTGGACATTTCTTGGTTTCCTCCACTCAGATTTGTTCTGCACCGTCTTTGCCCTTCCCTGTCCCTGGGAAGCTGGCCCCCAGGGCTGCATCGTCTGAGGCCCTCTTTGTTCTTCAGCTTCCAGTTGGATGTGGCCAGTGAGAGACCAGGCTGGGGATTCAAGGGTGGGGCAGGAGAGGGTGGAGGTGTCTGTTCCCCGCTTCTCTTGCTGTGTCACCAGGTTTCTACCAGGAGCTTCATCTCCTCCTGTTCCAGTGAGGAAGCCTCGCCTCCCAGATGTGACTGCCACTGGCTCCACCACACTGTGCTCTCTCCTGGTCCCCTGAGGCCCCGGAAAGTAACAGCTTCCCGCTCCTGCCAGCATCTCGGCGCCTCACCACTGTTGCTGTCTGCTTGTGTCCTTTCATTGAAATCTCCCCATTTGAACCATCCTGGAGGGTGAATTCTCTTTCCTGCCAGGACCCTTATGGACTTTTGCTAGCACGTTAGTTTCCTATTGCTGCTACAACAAGTTAGCACAAATGTAGTGGCTTAGAAGGACTTGAGTTTATTATCTTACAGTTCTGGAGTTTGGAAGCTCAAAATGGGTCTCTCTGGGTCAAGGTGTGGGCAGTGCTGTGTTCCCTCCGGGGGCTCTAGGAAGATTCTCCAGGTGAGCTCCCCTGCTTCCTTGCCCTTTCTTCGTTTTTTAATTAAAAAATTATTATTATTATTATTTTTATTTTTGGCCACACCGCGTGCCTTGCGGGATCTTAGTTCCCCGACCAGGGATCGAACCCGTGCCCCCTGCAGTGGAAGCATGGAGGCCTAACTGCTGAACTGCCAGGGAAGTCCCTTCTTGCCCTTTCTATCTTCTAGCAATGCCTGCCTTCCTCGGCTCGTGACTCTTTCCACCATCTGCAAAACCACCCCAGAGCATGTTCTTTTCTCTCTGACCTCTGCTTCCATCTCCTCTCTGTGACCCTGACCCTCCTACCTCCCTCTCATGAAGGCGCTTGTGATCACCTGGGGCCACCTGGATAATGCAGGACAGTCTTCCCATCTCAACAGCCTAAACTTCATCACAGCTGGAAAGTGTCTTTTGCTGGGTAAGGTCAGATGCACGGGTTCCGGGGATTAGGACACGCACATCTTTGGGGAGAGACCATTGTTCTCCCTTCCATAGACACCTTTGTCCATTTCCTCTTAAAAACCTCTTTGACCTCTGAACATGGGCTTCCCTGGCAGCCTTGATGCCATCTGCCTGCTGTCGGGCTGTCATAGCTTGCTTGGGCTGCCATAACAAAATAGTACAGGTGGGTGGTTTAAACAGCAGACATTTATTTTCTCACAGTTCTGGAGGCTGGAGGTCTGAGATCAAGATTTGGTTCCTGGTGAGGACTCTCTTCCTGGCTTGCAGACAGCCACCGTCCTTCTGTTCCTCATGGAGGCGGGGTGGAGAGAGAGGGAGAGAGGGAGGGGGGAGAGGGAGTTGTCGTGTTCTTCTTACAAGGACACCAGTCCTATTGGATCAGGGCCCCACCCTTATGACCCCATTTAACCTTAATTCCTTCCATAAAGGCTCTGTCTCCAAAAGCAGTCACACTGTGGGGCTGGGGCTTCAGCAAATGATTTTTTTTGGGGGGGGACACAAAACTCAGTTTTTAGCACCTCCCCTCCCTATGCTTCTTTCTCTGATCCTCAGCCTTGAAGGCCCTCTTTGTGTCTTTGTCAAGAAAACAAGAGCCGAGATCCCTTTTCAGTCTTGCCTCACCCTTGAAATTACTCTGTTACGTGGCTGGCTTCTCTCTGCTCTGTGAGTGGGGGCAGATTGACAGGATGTTAAAGGATGTTCCAGAAAAGGTCACTGATAACAGGCCTTTGAATCGCTTCTTAGAAGAGGAGTCGGTGATTCCTCTCCTGGGCTGGAACGAGGGGTGCAGCCTGAGGCTGCACAGATGTCCGGACAGAAGGGGCCTGGCTGGGTCCACCCCGGGGCTGTGAGCTTACGGGAGGCATCGCACCTCCTCCACCACCCGAGCCGGCTCTGCGTGGAGGATGCCGTGGCCGCTGGCTGTGATTCTGGCGTTTTGCGAGCTGCAGCCGTCGGGCCCCTGAGTCGCTGAGCTGCACAGATGCTTTCTCTGTACACTCTGGTTTGTAATTAAAACACACCTTGCCACTCTGATTAGATTGAGCAGTTCAGTTCATCTGGAAGAGTTTTTCATCTGCACTGTGTATTAGTAACATGTGATGCTTGTATTAGCTCAGTTAAAAGTTACGGTGATTAATATGGATATCAAAGCAAAACCATAAATCAACAGGTTCGGGGCACTTGGAGTTCAGGGGCTGGAAGGCAGAGAGCCAGCCATGGCCCGGCCCCGGGGAGCATGAGTTGGATGCAGCGTGGCCGGGCACTGGATGGTGAACAAGCAGAGGCTGGAGTCTGGTACCCGGCTGGGTTATGCCCGACATCTCTGAATCTCAGCTTCCCCATCTCAAAAGTAGGGGTACCAACACTTGCCCCTCGGATCGTCCTGGGATATGTTTTGCGTATGATCTTTTCCCCTCTCTTCAACCTTGATTCTAAAACGTGCTGACAGGCATTATCTATCAAAATTAAAAACCATTCCTCCCTTTCACCCAGCCACCCCACGCTGAGATATTTATCGTTCAGATACATTTCCATATGTGCAAAAATGTGGAACTTGTGCTAATAGTCACGGCAGTGATTGTTCGTCACAGGAGAGATTTGGGAAGAGCCTAAACTGATTAAATAAATCATGGTATACCCAAGCAAAGAAATACTTTGCAGCTTGTAAAAAAACAAAACGCGGCAGGTCCATTAATAGTGATACAGAACTGACTCTAAGAAGTGCTGCTAGTGGAGAAAGCAAGATGGAGAACAGGGAGTGTAGAGTACCACCGTGTGTGTGTGTGTGTGTGTGTGTGTGTGTGTGTGTGTGTGTGTGCGCGTGCAAAAGAAAATACATATGTGTTTACAAATGTTGATTCCCATGAAATTGGCAGCTCCTCCTGGGAGCGGAAAGGGTTGTCTGGGGGACAGGAGGGGAGGTGACAATTCTTGCCGTGTATCTTTTCAATTTGGTGCCGTTGTATATTTATTATTTATTTAATTAATTTAATTAAAAAATATTTTAGAAGAAAAATTAAAAAAAGCAACCAACCAACCCACCTTCCCCCGCTAAAATGGGAAAAAAGTGTGTAGTCTAGTACTTGGTACAGATTTTCTCATTTAGTCCCTGTGACAGAGAACTTTCAGAGTAATTTCTCTTTGCTGGGAATTGTAACATTCTGTATCTGTGTTCTAGAGTTTTAGTACAGAAATGAAATCTAAAAATCTCAAACACCCGGGACTCCCCTGGTGGTCCAGTGGGTAGGGCTCCACGCTCCCAATGCGGGGGGCCTGGGTTCGATCCCTGGTTGGGGAACTAGATCCCACATGCCGCAACTTAAGAAGTCCGCATGCCACAACGAAGATCCTGTGTGCTGCAACTAAGACCCAGTGCAGCCAAAAAATAAAAATAAAAAATAAATAAATAAAAAAATAAAATAGAAAAGAAATACGTAGCCTGAATAGTGAGGTTTCCGGCAGCAGCTCAGGGACTTGTGGCAGAGATGGAGGAGTGCATTACCAGAGTTTGGACCAATATTCTGACGATGCTGACAGCCCATTACAGTCTTTGCTCTCTGTCATATTACATAGAGGGGCTTGTTTCTTGTATATCCGTCTAGAGTTTCTTTGTGCACATCCAAGCAATTACTAATATATTTTTTTATTTTTTCTAATTTTCTTAAGGAAAAGAAGCCTCCTTTTGCGTTGCTCTGTGGCATGCTTAGCAGTGCATCTTGGTGAACGGAGGTTATTTTGCGTGAGGGTTTGGGAAAGGGACTCCTTCCTTCCTCCAGACATCTTTTTCTGAACCGAGGCTTGTCCTAACCTGCATCTGTGTGAGAACCCCGGGCGATCCAGCCTCACTGCCTGGAGATGTGTAAGGAGGTCTAGGGGATCTTGTTCGGCTGCAAACCTTTAACAAGCCTACAAGATGATGCTGTTTCATGGAGGCCCAGCCAATCCTTAAACAAGTGCAGATTAAATCGCTGTGTATTCAGTATTGATTTGATCTGGGCGTCCTGCCAGTCTTGGAGGAAGCCAAGATGGTGATGCAGGCCCTTCTTTCTCAGCATCTCCAAGAGGTCTGGGATGACAACACTGACTGGGCTTGTGTTTTCTGACAGTGGGTGGGGGCAACACCGGCCTCCTGGCTTTGATGTTTTCTTGGTTGGGAGGCAGTCAGCAGGCCCTGGAGGCTGCAGTAGCCTCCTAGTGGGTCTCCCTGCTTTTTTGCTTGTCCGTCTGTGTTTGGTTTTCAGATCGTAGCCAGAGTGAGCCTTTTAAGATGTTCAGTCAGTTCCTGTCTCTCCTCTGCCCCAAGTCCTCCTGTGGATCCCAGCTCACTAAGTGTAAAAATCCAACGTCATGAGCACAGCCCCCAAGGCCCCATCCCCTTACTTGTTATTCACCAGCCACTGGCCTCATTACCGGCCCTGAGAGGCCAAGCGCACACCTACCGCGGAGCCTTTGCGTGCAGTGTTCCATCCATCTGGAATGCTCTTCCTTGACATTTGCATGGCTTACTTGCTCAGTTCAACATAATTCCGGTCATATGTCATCATATCAAAAGGACATTTTTTGACCATCCTGGCTCCAATAGCACCCAACCCTGTTCCTCCTTTCTCTTGCTTTGTTTTCCCTCAGCGTTTATAGTCACCTGCCCCAGAATATAGTTCTCAGTTTATCTGCGTTTTGCACTAGGGTGTCAGCTTCATGAGAGCAGTGACTTCCTTTGTTTAGTTCATGGGTGTATCCCCAGGACCTAGCACAGCACCGGGCACATAGTAGGCGCTCATTAAATACTAGTTGGAAGCATATTTAATGAGCACTTACTTTGTCGTGTACTTGGCACATGAGGATTTAGTGAGAATAAGACATGCCCCTTCTCTTCAAGCAGCTTAACGTCTAGTTAGAGAGGTGAATGGAATCATTTTATCCGTGTGTTTTACAGGCACAGTGCCTTGGGCTCACTAGCGTCTCTGGGATTATACCTCAGTGAACCTGGAAAAAACTTACAAAGTAGTTACAATAACCAAGTGTGTATTTATAGCTTATGCTTGGTATTCATACACTTTGTAATCCGCCCTCATTAATTTTAACGAATCAGAGGACATTAGGGTTGTTTTCTGACTTTTCGCTCTTCTGTACACAGAGCTAGAAATACCTGTTTGGAAATAAATTAGAAAAAGAAACAGACAAAAGTCTGAGACCTGAAAAAGTTATTGGTTCCAGAATATGCAAAGAAAATGGTAATACCAAAGCTAGTGTTCACACAACCACAGAACATGATATAAAGTTGAAACATTGATCGGTCATCCTCGGTTTGTGTCGAGTCATAAAATAATTTTATATAGTTTGGGTTGCAGGAGCATTGCAATGCGCTTAGTACAGTGGAAGCCTTGAAAAGGAAGAAGCCTGGAGAAGTCTTAAAAGATGCTTTGGAGATAACTGGCCTGCCTGAAATAAAGTTATTAAACAGAGTGTAATTAACCCCTGCAGGAACAGTAGAAACTCAGAGAAGAAGGGAGAGCCAGGGGCAGTTCCGGGAAGACTTCCTGGAGGAGGTGTGACTTGAGTTGGGACTTGAAGGTCTGGTAGAATTCGGATAAGTTGTGGTGGCAGGGGAGACTGGAAGGGGGGAGTCGATTTCCTGACTAAGGCACCTTGGCCAAGCCAATGAGCTTGGGACAATGGCGACCCCTCATGGAGTGGTCTCCCTGCCAAGGGCTGCGGCTCAGACTTGTGGGGCCACTGCAGTCTGTCTTTTGAGGTGTGTGAAACTGTCTTGATGCGGACCCATGTAAAATCTTCCCTCTGAACATCTGTATAAGAAAAATTGTATTGCGGGACTTCCCTGGTGGTGCCGTGGTGAAGAATCCGCCTGCCAATGCAGGGGACACAGGTTTGAGCCCTGATCTGGGAAGATCCCACATGTCGCAGAGCAACTAAGCCCGCGAGCCACAACTGTTGAGCCCATGCGCCACAACTACTGAAGCCTGTGTGCCTAGAGCCCATGCTCCGCTACAAGAGAAGCCACTGCAATAGAAGACCATGCACCGCGACGAAGAGTAGCCCCCGCTCACCTCAACTAGAGAAAGCCCGCATGCAGCAACGAAGACGCAACACAGCCAAAAATAAAATAAAATAAAATCTTAAAAAAAATAGTGTAATGCTGGGATGGGTCTGTGTCAGAAAAATATACCAAGAGAGACTGAGCGTAAATTTGGCCTGAGCATCCTGGCAGCCAGGGCAACAAAGGAAATAATTGCAGGAAGCAGGCTTTCCATGAGCACAGGGTCCCGATACAGCAAAGTGGATTCTTCCTCGTGGGAAGATTCCTTATCGGAATTACTGCAGTTATGTGGTTGCCTGGGAATTCAAAAGTGTCATAACATGAAGTGCTTTCCAATGAACTATTTATAAATTTAGCTTCTAGTCAACATTTTTCTAGGGCAGGGTTTCTCAGCCTTGGCGCTCTTGACATTTTGGGCTGGATCATTCTTTGCTGTGGGGTCTGTCCTGTGCATTGTACGATGTTTAGCAGCGTCCCTGGCCTCGACCCACCAGAGGCCAGTAGCAGACCCTCCCCACCCCCCCAAGTTGTGACAACCAGGAGTGTCTCCAGACATTGACAAATGTCCCATGGTGGGAGGCAAGACTGTCCCCGCTTGAGAACCACGGCTCTCTAGTGAAAGGTAATGTTTATTCCCACCCATCCCATTATATCAATATCTTTGTTGAAGGATTGGGCAGGAACTGTAGATTCAATACATTATAATGAACTGTAAAATCAGTGCAGGTCATAAAGTAAAATCGCAAGTCTTGCAAGAAATGTAGGATTTCAGGATGTCAATGAAAGTGATATTGGCGAGTTGCCAGAACCGCAGCAGAACCATGGACCAGTGAGGAACTCTCAGAGTTGGAGCAGTTAACGCCTGAAGAAGAGGAAATTGACCAAACTGCTAATTTAATGGATGCTTCAAACTAGAATGATTTGAGCTTCAAAGGATTAAGAAATGACCTTGGGGAAATTGATGATGCCCTAAAATGTTTTAGCCAAACCATGCATCTTTATGATCATGTTACAGAAGTCAAATGAGCAGGGAAGGACATTGCATCCTGCGCTTCACGATTTTGTTGGATGAATTAGATGATTGCTCTCAACTGTTTACTCATGCTTTGGTCTAAGGACTGGCCCATAGTTGCATTTATAATTTACATTTCGTAAAACATAAGAAAACAGTCTTATTTATTTGTAAAAGTTTTATTTCGGTTTTTTTTATATATATAAAAAGTCCTAGTCATGCATGCCTTTTTTTGTGGTGGTAAAATTCACATAATATAAAATTCACCATTTAAACCATTTTAAAGTGTACATTTCAGTGGCATTTAGTACATTTACAATGTTGTTACAACTATCACCGCCGTCTAGGCCCAGAACATTGTCTTTTGTGGCTGTACCGTGTGGCTTGCAAGATCTCAGTTCCCTGACCAGGGATTGAACTCGGGCTCTGGCAGTGAAGGTGCTGAGTCCTAACCACTGGACCGCCAGGGAATTCCCTAGAACATTTTCATCACCTCAAAATAAAACCATATCCATTAACAGTCACTCCCCATTTCCCTTTTCCTACAGCCCCTGGCAACCACTAGTCTACTTTCTGTCTCTATGGATTTACCTTTTCTGGACACTTCACATAGCTGGAATGATTGATAGAATATTTGTTTTTTTGTGTCTGACTTCTTTCACTTAGCGTAATGTTTTTTAAGCTTTATCCATGTTGTAGCATGTATCAGTACTTCATGTCTTTTTTCTTTTTTTTTTGTGGTACTCGGGCCTCTCACTGTTGTGGCCTCTCCCGTTGCGGAGCACAGGCTCCGGATGCGCAGGCTCAGCGGCCATGGCTCACGCGCCCAGCCGCTCCGCGGCATGTGGGATCCTCCCGGACCAGGGCACGAACCCGTGTCCCCTGCATCGGCAGGTGGGCTCTCAACCACTGCGCCACCAGGGAAGCCCAGTACTTCATTTCTTTTTATGGGTGAATAATATTCCATTGTATGGATAGACCACATTCTGTTTGGCCAGTCCTCCATTGATGGACACGGGGGTTGTTTCCACGTTTTGGTTATTGTAGTTAGTGCTGCTATGAAGATTTGTGTACAAGGTTTTGTTTGAACACCTCTTTTCATTTCTCTTGGGTGTATGCCTAGGAGTGGAATTGCTGGGTCATGTGGTAATTTTATGTTATATGCTAACTCTATGTTAATTACGATATGGTAATTCTAAGTCATGATTTTTTTGTTTTTTTGGCTGCGTTGGGTCTTCGTTGCTGCGCGGGGGCTTTCTCTAGTTGCGGCGAGCAGGGCTACTCTTCGTTGCTGTGCGTGGTCTTCTCATTGCGGTGGCTTCTCTTTTTGTGGAGCACAGGTTCTCGGTGCGCGGGCCTCGGTAGTTGCAGCACGTGGGCTCAGTAGTTGTGGTGCGTGGGCTCTAGGGCGCGCAGGCTTCAGTAGTTGTGGCGCACGGGCTTAGTTGCTCTGCGGCATGTGGGATGCTCCCTGACCAGGGCTTGAACCCGTGTCCCCTGCATCGGCAGTTGGATTCTTAACCACCGCGCCACCAGGGAAGTCCCGTCGTGTTTTTTTTAAATTGGTGGAATTTCTGCTCTTAGCTTGCTGTCAATCCAAAAATCCCATTTTTACCATGTGATGCATATTGGGGCTGCTTCCAGTCTTTGCCTTCTGTGGAAAAAATGTAGTGTGCGTGTCCTCATGTGTTCATCTTTGTGTGCAAGTTCAAATATACCTGTTCGGTTTTCATTTTAATGCAGCAGGAACAACTCCCCATCCATTTAGTAGCTTGCTCACAGATATGGGTGTCAAAGTTGCATATGACGGAGTCCCACATAGATGTGTCAGACGAAATTAAGGGGCTCGAACCTGGGAGTTAGCACCCTGGCTTCCAGCCCCAGCTCCGCCTTGGACCAACTACTAAACCTCTTCGACTTTAATGGGGTTGATAATAATATTAGCTGACATTTCTTGAGTACTTGCTATGTGCCAGGCACTGTTTTAAGCTCTTTACACAGCGATACATATAATCTTCACAAAAAACTTCTGAGAAAAGTACTTCTGTCTGTCCCGTTTTGCAGATGAGAAAACTGAGGCACAGACAAGGTCAGCAAATTGCCCAAGATTACATAGTTAATAAATGTGCTCCTTAACTAGTAGAGTGATTGGGAGGGTCTAATAAAAAGGCTGTATGGGTGCGGTGGAAAATGGCTAGCCTCAGAATCAGTTATGCCCTTCCTTGAGTCTCAGTTTTCTCATCTGCAAAGTGGGAATAAAGTTTACCTAGCAGGGTTTATTGGACTGGTCATTACTCCATTTATTCGTTCAGCCAGGACTAAGCCTACACTGGAGGGTGATGGAGAATTGTTACAAGGTCCCGGCTCTCACAGGACCCACAGTCTAGAGGGAAGGTTCCCTAGCATTAGAGCGAAGGCACGTTTAGCTCCTGACTACTCAGTGCTTTGTAAGCCCTTGAGGACTGGTAGTTATAATAATGGGTAATCACATGTGTCATAAATGTTAAGTCCTGTACCAGTGTCAGGTAGAAACGGTATTGAAAATTCTCTTGTCTCTTAGAAGGTGTCTGCATGGAGCAGTGATGAGAAAGGTATGGGGGAGACCCAGGTTCCTTGGGACTTAATATGAGTTACGTTTGTCAAGGACTGAATTTGTATCAGATCTGGACGTACGTTACATATATTAATTCATTTAATCCTCACAAAAACCCCACGGGGAAAGTACTATCATTATCCCCGTTTTACAGATGAAGAAATCGAGGCACAGAGAGATAGCGTAACTCACTCAAGACCACACAACTCCTGAGTGGCAGAGCTGGGGCTCAGATCCAGGCAGTGTGGCTCTAGACCTGTGATTCTAATCATTTTGCTCTGTGGGGCTCCTGCAATGGGTCTGGAGTACTGGGGTAGGGTAGGGGTGCCTGCCATGCCACAAGGGCAGACTCCTTCCAGGCCAGGAGGGGCGGCGTTGCAGATGCTATAGGGACTCACCTGGGATGGTTTCCTTGTGATCCCAGGACCACCTCTCTCACAGGATCTTGCAGAATCAGCAGCTCTGAGACCAGGGCAAATTTGACAAGTTTAGAAGATGCTGTGGTCCCTGCCCTCACCCCTCGCCACTACCATGCTGGTCCAGCGTCCTACCACTGACTCCCGTGGGTTTCCTCTGGCCATGAGAGACCCTCTGCTTGTGTGTAAGGCTGATCAAAGGTGCCTGGAAACAATGAATTCCAGGAGTCCAGCTCCTTGGGATGGGATAACACTGAGTTTTTCCTGCACTGTCTTCCAGGGCTGCCCAGCAGGATGGAGCCCAGTTGGTCACAGTGCACCGTGCTATATCAAGAGTGCTCTAGCTTGATAACACTCTCTTTATTGACTCATCTCTGCCTCACTTTTAACTTCCCGCCCAATGTTTCCTGGGGTCACCTCCATCTCCACTCTAATTCTTGTCTCAGATCTGCTTCTGAGGTTCCCAAAAGTTGCTGGGGTCAGTTCCGCCATCATCTGGAACCAGCGGCGCGGGAAGCCCACCCCCGCCCCTGCCCTTGGGTTCTGAGCCCCACTGCAGGACCATGAAGCTTCACGGAGGTTGGACCGGCGGGAATTTGCATGGCCTCTGGTTCCCCGGCCAGCTGCCTTCATTAGCACCTCAGCGGCTCCCGGGACCAGAACACACGTGTGTGAACAGCTGCAGATGGTCGGCGTGTGAGGAGGGATTTGGCATCTGGATCTTGATTAATGGGGAATTGTGGAGGTTGGCACCTTTGCGGTGGGAAGGCAGCAGCAACTCTCTCGGCTGCTGACCCTGAAAAGATTTTGGGGAAAAGTCAGAACAGTTTGGGCCTTGATGCTCTCCCGACCTCAGCATTTCTTTTTTTTTTTTTAGATGCTGGGGGTAGGAGTTTTATTAATTAATTAATTTATTTTTGCTGTGTTGGGTCTTCGTTTCTGTGCGAGGGCTTTCCCTAGTTGCGGCAAGCGGGGGCCACTCTTCATCGCGGTGCGCGGGCCTCTCACTATCGCGGCCTCCCTTGCTGCGAAGCACAGGCTCCAGACGTGCAGGCTCAGTAGTTGTGGCGCACGGGCGTAGTTGCTCCGCGGCATGTGGGATCTTCCCGGACCAGGGCTCGAAGATCCCAGACCAGGGCTCGAACCCGTGTCCCCTGCATTGGCAGGCGGATCCTCAACCACTGCATTTCTGAACCTTTTCAAGCTTGGAAGGCTCCCTTCTGTGGTTGGAAACCTGTGAGGGGGTTGGTGGCGCACAGCGGCGATGGCTAGAATATTCTCTACCGTAGACATCCCTGGGAGCCCCCTCAACAGACCGTGTCCCTTCTCCTTTGTGGCTAGAATAATATTCGTTCTGGAGATGACGGGCCCCCATGAATCCTGATTGGTCTAAGGCTATGTGTCAATCAGCTCCTTCTTTGCCAGTGATTGGTCTAGAACTGGCCATGTGACCAGGTTCTAGCCAATGAGATAGAAGAGCAAGTGTGCTGAAGGCCCTATGGAAAATGCACTCCCTGGGGAGAGGGGAGGGTGGGTGCAGAAAGTCCTTCTTTGCTACACGCTTCCTTCCTGCTTGGGATGCAGTCGTGTGAGGACGTGGCGTAGCCGCGGTGCCTTGGCGAGCATGCTCAGGAAGGCAGAGCAAAGAGCTGGAAGCACGCCGGGTCCCTAAAGACATCACCGAACCTCTGAAGCAGTCCTGCGGCCGCCTACCTCTGAATTTGTCTCCTTAAGTAAATAACACGCCCTTATGGCTTAAGCCACTTTTAGTTGGGCTTTCTGTTATTTCAGCTAAACACCGTCGTGACGGATAAGGTCACTTCTGAGAAGTCTTTCTGGGGGATTCTTTAGTATTTCAACACTTGCTCCAGGACTTGTTTTTGAACCCTCAGCACTTTACAGAGTCAGAACTTATATTTTTCTCCCTCCTAGAAGACTGTATTGACGTCTGTATTAGTCAGGAATCTTGGGGTTGCTGTGAAGAGAAACCCAACTCAAATGGGCTAAATAATCTATTTATCTATCTTTCTGTCTATTGAAAGAATTGATGGGCTCTGCAATGATAAAATCAAGGCACAGATTTTCTAATGTTGCAACTTCAGGTATAGCTGTATCCAGGGGCTCAAACTGTATCATTGGGAATTTCCTTTCCTTCTCCTGGCTTTGCTTTTCTCTTGGCTATGTTCCTGGGCAGGTTTTCCTCTTGAGGTGTCAGAATAGCTGCTGATGCTTCCAGATTTGTCTGTGCCCATCCTCCCAGTTTTGCAATTCTAGTGGAAAGAGAAGGGCTTTTTCTCAGTAATTTCACAATTTCTCTCAGAATTTCATCGATGGGGCCCAGCTAGGGTCCAACCTGGAACCAATCACTCTGCTCAGGACGACAGAGGATGCCGGTTGGCCTGGGTCAGGTGCTGGCTGGCATCAGTCTCCCCGAACCCCATGGGCTAGGAAGAGGGGAGGAGGGCTCCCAAAGGAGAGCTAGGAGTGATGAACAGGAGAAGGGGACGGGAGCCCAGGCAGGCGGCAAAAACAACAGATGTCTCCTGCACAGTCTAAGGTATTTTGGGAGGAGAGGAGACACTGCAGATTTCCTCTAGTTTCTTTTTTTAATTGCTAGTTGTAGAGCCTTTTGTTTTAAAAAAAAATCTTACATGTGAGGCCAGCATGTAAAGGAGAAGGATGTGGTGCTTTTCAGCCTCTGCGGCTTCTGGGAGGGGGTTGCAGTGGGTTGTCATCTGTTTGAATCAGTAGAAGAGTGCTTCTTAAAGTGTGGTCCTTGGGCTGGCAACTTCAGCACCTGGAAACCTGCTGGACATCCAGATTCACAGGTCCCTGCCCTGGACCCAGGCAGCCAGAAACTCTGCATGTGAGGCCCAGGAATCTGTGTTTTAACAAGCCCTCCAGGTGAATCCGAGTGTGCTAAATTTTGACAACTACTCAATAGGGAATGTAGAGGTGGAAACCTCTTTTGGTTTGGTTGCTGGTTTGTGACCTATCAACACTGCTGTTTTTTTTTTTTTTTTTGCGGTACGCGGGCCTCTCACTGCTGCGGCCTCTCCCGCCGCGGAGCACAGGCTCCGGACGCGCAGGCTCAGCGGCCATGGCTCACGGGCCCAGCTGCTCCGCGGCATGTGGGATCCTCCCGGACCGGGGCACGATCCCATGTCCCCCGCATCGGCAGGCGGACTCTCAACCACTGCGCCACCAGGGAAGCCCAACACTGCTGTTTTATCCTCTCTCTTCCTTTTGTGAATTGTGTTAGTTTCCTAGGGCTGCCACAACAAATTACTACCAACCTAGTGGCTTTAAAATGACAGTTCTGGAGGACAGAAATCTGAAATCAAGGTGTTGGTCGGGCCACACTCCCTCCAAAGGCTCTAGGAGAGAGTCCTTCCTGGCCTCTTCCAGCTCCTGGTGATTGCTAACCTTCCTTGGCTAGCAGACCCATCACTCCAGTTTCTATCTCTGTTGTCACCTGACCTTCTCCCTGTGTGTCTCTGTCTCCTCTTATAAAAACACCACTTATTGGATTCAGGGCCCACCCTAATCCAGTTAGGACTGCATCTTAACTAATTACATGTGCCAAGACCATAAATCGAAATAAGATCACATTCTGAGGCTCTAGGTGGACATGAATTTTGGGTGGGGCACTGTTAAACTACATGGATTACTAAGCCCAGAAATGCGACGTTTTAGACCACATCCATCCCTGAGGCTTGAATAAGCCGAACCTTACTTTAAGTCCAAGCAGGAAACCTTGGGCACATTTTTCTCAGTAAATAACAATATAAATAAGCTTGCACATTTACACTGCCCTTGTTCCAGTGGTTTTTGAAATATATTTTTTAGTGGTGGAACTCTTTTATCCCTGCAAAAAATATCGTGCAGGAGCATGGGCTATAAAACACAGCAGCCCTGACTCCAGCCAGGTTAGAAGCTCTGCCCACTCTTTGCCCAGACGTAGTTTTTTCTTTTCTCATTTATTTAAAAAATTATTTTATTTATTTACTTTTGGCTGCGTTGGATCTTCGTTGCTGCACGTGGGCTTTTTTTAGTTGTGGCAAGCGGGCGCTACTCTTCATTGCGGTGCACGGGCTTCTCGTTGTGGTGGCTTCTCTTGTTGCAGAGCACAGGCTCTAGGTGCGCAGGCTTGAGTAGTTGTGGCTCGGGGGCTCAGTAGGTGGGGCTCGCGGGCTCGAGAGCGCAGGCTCAGTAGTGGTGGCGCACGGGCTTAGTTGCTCTGCGGCATGTGGGATCTTCCTGGACCAGGGCTCGAACCCATGTCCCCTGCACTGACAGGCGGATTCTTAACCACAGGGAAGTCCCCAAACATAGTTTTTAAATTCTAGGATTCCAGAGAACAGAGTTTGAAAACAATTGCTTATACATTTATAACTCATATCAATCGCTGTTAATACCTTTTTTTTTTGGCTGTGCCACGCGGCATGTGGGATGTGGGATCTTAGTTCCCCCGCTGGGGAATCGAATTGGTGCCCCCTGCATTGGGATCACGGAGTCTTAACCATTGGACCACCAGGGAAGTCCCTCCTTCTTAATACTTAAAAATACACATGACTTGGTAAAAACAGGTCAAATAGTACATAGTAATAAAGTTATAAAATGAAACCTCTTGGCCTTCCCTGGTGGTGCAGTGGTTGGGAGTCTGCCTGCCGATGCAGGGGACGCGGGTTCGTGACCTAGTCTGGGAGGATCCCACATGCCGCGGAGCGGCTGGGCCCGTGAGCCATGGCCGCTGAGCCTGCGCGTCCGGAGCCTGTGCTCCGCAGCGGGAGAGGCAACAACAGAGAGGCCCGCATACCGCAAAAAAAAAAAAACAAACAAAACTTCTTGTGTGTTCCCCTCCCCCCAATTCAGTCTTTAACTCTAAAGATACCATCTGTCATTCCAGAAAAATCCTGCATGCACGTGCAGTCAATGTGTGTGTGTGTGTGTGTGTGTGTGTGTGTGTGTGTGTGTGCTTTTTCGTCTGTGTGAAGGAAGGCGTAGTGTATACACTCTTTTGTACTTTGATTTAAAAAATTCACTTATATTCTAGAGCTTTCCCCACAAATGCACATATAGATCCGCCTTATCCTTTTAATAGCTACGTAATATTCCACTGCCTGCATATATTATAATTTACTTCAAAAACCTCCCCGCTGATGGATATTTATGTTGCTTCCAGTTTTTTCCCCCACTATACACAATGCTGGTGTGAATACCTTTGCCTTTCTCATGCATTGTTACTCACTCACAGTTCCTTTGCTAGACCCTGTCTTAATTCTTTCTAGAGCTTCTCCAGGAGAGGGCTTCACATTTGAAGGAGATGGAAAGTTGAAAGTGAGGTGATAGCCCCACATTACAGGCATTTGATTTCTTAAATTTCCTCTGCCAAGAATTTCTTCTTGAAAAAAAAAATCAACAACTTCTCGTTTTTCTAACTGTTTTTTCTTAAGATTTTTTTTGATGTGGACCATTTTTAAAGTCTTTATTGAATTTGTTACAATATTGCTTCTGTTCTATGTTTTGGTTTTTTGGCCATGAGGCATGTGGGATTTTAGCTCCCTGACCAGGGATTGAACCCACACCCCCTGCATTGGGAGGCGAAGGCTTAACCACTGGATTGCCAGGGAAGTCCTCTGACTTTTCTAACTTTTAACCTACTTCTCCTTTCTAGACAAATGCCTGCAATAGACGGCCCCTGATCATGGAATTTTCCTGATGTATTCCCAGCCAATAAACATCTCCTGATTAGTTGATTTATAAATGGGCTTTAGGAGAATGTTTTAGGCACCAATTAGAATTGACACCTGCTTGCCAAGACCGACAGGGATATGCTGTAAATATTGGGCCAGGGTTAAACGTGCAAAGTCACGTTATGCATTTTCTTCCCTCTCATAAATACATAAATAGCTCCCATGTTGTTCCTAAGGACTCAAGCTTGACTTCTTTGGGCAATTAATTAATTGAGGTGTTCAGCGAAGTTGTTTTGTTCTTTTCTGTTTTTAGATCTGGCAAAAGTATTATTATGGACTCCTCTAGTGAATGAGCAGACCTATCTGATGAAAGTTACTTTAATATAAGAAGTCCTAGCCTGGAGAAGTTGGGAAAATCTTTTTCCTTCTGAGGGTCTCAGTTTCTTCATCTGTCAGATGGGTTGTGTGGATCAGAGAGCTGACAAAACTTTTCCAGTTCAGCTATTCCATAGCTCTTTGAGGGTCATACTGGCTTGTATATATATCTGTGATATCACTGACTTTGGGTGGGTCAGTGTGTTAACCTTGGGAAAGGAGACTTATCCAGACCGGGAACAGGATTCTTACCTAACCCAAGTGTCTGGTAAAAGTGCTTACTAGGCCTTTAGTCATCTGAGATTAGGTTTGGCTGTCTAGAGCAGAGGAAATCAAAATAATAAGGGCTTAAACATGGGAGAAATTAATTTTCATCTCTCACCACTGGTGTGGTGACTCCATGTATCAAAAAATCATGGGTTCCTTCTACCCTTTGCTTTGCCATCCTCGGCTTGTGACCTCATGGTCACCTCATGGTCCAAGGTGGCTCCCAGAGCTCCAGCTATCACCTCTACCTTCTAGGCAGTGGCTCGAGGAAGCAGGTGCCTCTGCTTGCTGTTTTAGCTCTCTTTGAATGGTCTCCTCAGAAGTCCCACACTGAGCTGATAAAGTTTTTTGCTAAGGACCCTTTTCACGGAGACATAAGCAGTGTCTCCAAGTCAGGGGACCTGTCTTACACAACCACCTCCCTAGGAATCTGGCACAGTTCTGGACAATAGCAGCCATTTAGTAAGTACTTGTGGTTTGGTAATTGAATTTTCTGCTAATTTAATAGTGCATTGGGAAGTCTTTTACTGATATTATTATAGAAGTATGTGTAAGGGTCTGTCTTTCCCGCTAGGGACCAAAGGCTCTTGCAGTCGGGCATGTGGACACTTTCCCTGGGAATCCCTTAGCACGGTTTCTAGCACATAGTCAGTCCTCTGCAGGTATTTATTTGCTATGGTCAGCAGGCTACTTTTCAACCAGTGCTGATCTGTAGACTCCAGGGTAAGAACGTTCATTGTTCTGTAACATCTATGATCAGGTGAGGACATTTCTTCCCTTTTGGCCCAGAGCTGGAATTATTTTCATCTTTCCCATCTTGAATATGTAGATTGATATGATTTTGGTCTTGCCTTTGCTGATGCCAGATGTTGGGGAGGACCCATGTGATCTAAGCCTGTGGTTCTTGAGCTTTGCCGTGTAACATCATCTCTTAGGTACTTGTTAAAAATGCAGAGTCTGGGGCCCAACCAATGTGATTCAGAAGGGTTAGGCTGGGGCCCCGGAATCTGTATTTTCAGCAAGCAGTGCAGGTGATTCTGATGCAGGTGGCTTGGGGCCAGCAATCCGGGGAACAGCTATCCAAGCGCTGTCCTTGGTCCTGACACGGGATCAGACAGATCGCTGCAGTGTTCAGGAGAAGGTTGCCTGTGTCACCTGGTGTCCGGATGCACCAAAAAGATAAGACTTCTCTCCTCTGTGGAGGAGAAAGTTCCTGCTCCATTATTAACATTACCTTTACATTGCTGTTGCTTTATCAGGGGTGAGGGCTGTGATGGGGATGGACACATCCCAACTCTGATCCTCCAAACTCCAGGGAGGCTGCCGCTGCTTTTTTTTTTTTTTTTTTTTTTTTTTTTTTTTGCGGTACGCGGGCTTCTCACTGCTGTGGCCTCTCCCGTTGTGGAGCACAGGCTCCGGACGCGCAGGCTCAGCGGCCATGACTCACGGGCCCAGCCGCTCCGCGGCATGTGGGATCTTCCCGGATCGGGACATGAACCCGTGTCCCCCGCATCGACAGGCGGGCTCCCAACCACTGCGCCGCCAGGGAAGCCCTGCTGCTGCTTTTTGATGGTAGTGGTGGGCAGAGGGCGGTGGGACCCCTGGCAGTGGGTACATTGTATTTCTCACCTATACAATAAGGGGTTAATAGGAAGTTCAACTCAGGTCAGGTGGCAAACAAAGGGAGAGCCCTGCTAGCTCTCACTTTGTGCTGTGCTCAAGTTCGAGGCCAGCCTGGCAGTGCCAAATTATGATTCGCAAATGGTCCACTTCTCTGTGTTTCCCTGTTGCCCCCTCATCCAAGCCACTGCCGTCTCTCGCCCGGAAGATTGCTGTCCCTCCCAGCTCCTCTCCCCGCTTTCCCTCCTCCACCCAACCTGTGCTGCACCCATGAGCCAGTGGAATCATCTCCTTCTCCTTCAAATTTCACATAACATGAACTTAAACAGTGAAAACTGAGCAATGCAGTGGCATTTGGTACATTCACGCTGTCGTGCAACTACCACCTCTGTTTAGTTCCAAAACCTTTCCGTCACCCCCAAAGGAAACCTTGTACCTATTAGCAGCCACTCCCCATTCCCTGTCATCCCAGCCCCTGGCAGCCACCAATCAGCTCTCTGACTCTATGGTTTGTGTATTCTAGGCACTTCATATAAATGGAATCATACAAATATGTGACCTTTTATTTTCAGCTTCTTTCATGTAAGATCATTTTTTAAATACATTTAGTTTTGGCTGCGTTGGGTCTTTGTTGCAGTGCACAGGCTTCTCATCACGGTTGTTGTGAAGCACGGGCTCTAGAGCACAGGCTCAGTAGTTGTGGCGCATGGGCTTAGCTGCTCCGCGGCATGTGGGATCTTCCAGGACCAGGGCTCGAACCTGTGTCCCCTGCACTGGCAGGTAGATTCTTAACCACTGCGCCTCCAGGGAAGTCCCGAAGATCATTTTTTTTGGAGGTCCAGGTTGTGGCATGGATCGACACGGCATTCCTTTTTTATGGCTGAATGATATTCCATTGTACTGACGGACCACATTTTCCCAATCTGTTTATTCACTGATGTACACTTGGGCCATCAGAAAAGATTTTAAAAGGTAGTGTCATGCCTCTCCCCTGCTTATGACTCTACTTCAGTGCTTCTCCTCCACTGTCTCGGTCCCCCGTGCTGCCTGTTGACCCATCTGACACCTGCCAAAACACCACCTCATGCCATCTGTCCACTCCCTCCCTGTCCACTTCCCTGGCCTTTCTGTTCTTTGAAAACCTGAGGTCTCTGACTTTGAGATAGGCTGTTTGCTTTCTTGTAATCTTTTCATGGCTGTCTGAGTTTGTATCTCCCCAAAGGCAGACCTTGAGACAAAGATTTGGGTGCAGGTAGGTCATTGGAGGGGTGATTGCAGAGAGTGGGGAGTAGAGACAGGGAAGAGAGGACAGGTAATCACAGGTGTGCTAGTGGGCAGATCACAGGGCACCTGGGGCTAACTCCCCCTGGGTGACTGGGTAGAACACACCTCTAAGCAGTCCAACCCGGGCGCAGAGAAGCGGAGATTTATCACCTCCTTTCCATCCTTCTTGGCTGGCACTGCCCACACCAGGCTGAACATGCTCCAGGGGCCAGGAGAGCCTCAGGTAGAGAGAGGTGGGTGTTCCGGGTAGAAGTCACCAGTGTCTGGGAGCCGCCCGTCAATGCCGTAGGTGACCTCCAGGGGGCGCCCAGAGGACGTGGCTTCGCTTTGATGTCCACGCTTCTGGCAGGCCTTCTCTGGACTTCCCGTTAAGTTCTCTCTCCTGGTATCCTGTTCATCTCCTTCACAGACGTGATTTCAACTTGTTAGTGTAAGTTGGCATACTTACTTAAGTCAAGTTCGCCTCCTGGCTGGAGGCAGCTCTCACCGTTGCTGGTTGCCGTATTCCTTGTGCTTAGCAACAATGTTGGCACACAGTGGATGCTCGGTATATATGGTCCAGTGAGTGAATCAGCGGCTCCAACGTCCGCTGATCTCCCCGCTGACTTGTTCAGAAGGGCTGTGGTTGAGGAGCAGGTTTTGATGTCCCAAGGACCTAATCTTTGGCGCTTTTCACCTGAGAATGCACAAAAGCCTGAGATGCAGGAAGCACAGAGCAACTGAGCATATTTGTTTTTCAAAACCAGACTTGATTGTATTTGGATTTTGTGTTCCTCCTTTATCGTTTTTTCCTAAAGGGATTGGCTTCTCAGAGTAAAGACGTTGGGGAATTTCTTGGAGGTTATTACATATTTTCTGTCACGTGGCCGCCTCTGCTTGTCAAAAGAATTTCAAATTTGAGCTTTGCTTTCTCTGCGTTATGCAATTTGGTTTCCTTTCCCTGTCCCTTCTCTTTCAAGCTTCGGGCTGTTCTGCTGAAATTAATTCCCAGGAGTGTTAGGTGTTGATTTTATATTTGTTCATTTCTTACAGCGCATTCAAAGAGCGATTTTTATAAGTCAGGGGTTCCGTTTTCTGGGCTTGATTTTTAAGAAAGATTTTGTTTGGAAAGCTCAAAGTCAGAGAGATGTATGGAAGAAAAAGATGAGAAAAGGTGATTGAGATGGCTAAGAAAAGTGGAGGGTTGGGCTCACGTGGGAATGTTATAGTTTTGCAGACCACTATTGATCTGTTTCCTCTCAAAATGCTGGTGTTTATTTGCATTTAAAAGTGTTGAGAATAATTAGAAGGAAGGGGATCAGGGAGTTGTTAAGAAAAAGGGGAGGTAAGGCAGACAGTAGACCTGAAGGAGATGCGTTCGTTTCTTTGTTAAGAAAATATCAGTAGAACCCCCACGCAGTCCCAGTCTCTTGAGTTAGTGCTGGGAATGGAAGATGAAAGATACAGACCCTCACTCTCGAGAGACTTACATTCTCTAGAGGGAGACCGAGTTTCAGTCCAGCGTGGTATTATGGTAGCATGTGCCCAGAGAGAAGATGGGAGGGCAGAACTGGGATGCCAGGCATGGGAGGGTCAGGGAAGGCTTCCTGGAGGAGGTAATGAATGGGCAATTCAGTTTTGTCCATTCAGGAGAGTGACAGAGAAGGGGGAAGATGAGCTGAAGTCTCAGGCTTAGAAAATGTAAGCGAGGAGGAGTGAGAGATTTATAAGTGTTGATGATGCAACCAGACCAGGGGGTTCTGATTTGCTGTGGCATGTGTCCCCAGGGATAGACCTAAGGCTCTCTGGCCTTGGGAGTTGAAACCAGAGTCATAGACAGGATTCTTTGGGTTGTAGGAAACAGAAACTCAAGTCAAACTGCTTAAGGAAAAACAAAAGAAAAAATTTCCCTCCCATTTGGGTATATAGAAAGAAAAACTTCAGAGGGCTGGCTTCAGGCATGGTTGGATCCAGGAACTGAGAATGTTTGTTCCATCGGAGCTTGGTCTCTTTCTTTTAGTCTCTTGGCTCTGCTCTTTTCTGTGTTCTTCTCACAGTGGCAGGATGACTGTCAGTAGTTTCAACCCACATCCTTGCGTTTCTGTAGGCCCAGCAGAACATCATGCCTTTTCCTCGATGGTGCCAAAGTCCCGGAATTGAGTGCGAGTTGGCCCAGGTGCACACACTTGAGGTTTGGAAGGTGGAGATTAGGGAGAGCTACCTTTTTTCCATTTCTCCAGGCAAGTGTCATGGCGGAGGTGCCTGGCTTTTCTGGGGCAGAGTCAGCAAAGCCACTGCCTGCTCATGGCTTTGAGGGGGTGGAGAGGCAGGCGTGGGGACCAGTTTTGATGGGGTGGACTGTAGCAGGCATGGTGCCACAGTGGCAACCTGTAGTTTGTGGCTTTTCTGGATGGTAGTGGCTTCCTTGGGGTACTGGCTTCCAGATGGTGGCAGAGGTGGTGTGATTCTGGAGGGGGCAGCTGTGGGTGATTTCCCAGTTCAGCTGGTGGCTTCCTCATCCTCCAGGGGACAGTACCTCTTCTGTGCCCTGGATCCTCCATATGGCTTGGAGGGTCCTTTCTGAAATATTAACCTGTAGAGCCTGCTTCTTCAACCTTCCCAATGATCCACCGTAAGCCCTTTGCTTCCCTCTAAGACATCTCTCTCTGCTTCAGCTAATGGCAGTGGATTCTGTTGTCTGCAACAAAACCCTGACCGACACGTTTAGTGGCTGAGGCCGTCACGCTGGAGCCGAGGGAATGCACTCCCAAGTTGGTTTGGGAATAAGTCCCTGTCTCTTGCACGGTGTCAGTGGTAGAACAAACGCCCCAGGATTGCCATGCTGATTAGTGGCACGTTTCTCAGCTGTTTGCTCCCTTTGACAGGACCTGTTCTTCAAGCTGACATCTTCCCAGGGCTCACCAGTGCATGTCCCCAGCCCTGCTGAGCTACCTTGCAGCTAAGGCCTCACTCATGGACCTTAAAAAAACCCCACATAAATGAAGCTTCTGACCCTGGATGGTCTAGAGTCAAAGGGTAGGCGTGAGTCCTTGATACCCTCGCTTGACCTCCTCCAATTTTTCTTTTGGGCCACGCTTTGCGGCTTGCGGGATCTTAGTTCCCCGATCAGCGATTGAACCCTGAACCCGGCAGTGAAAGCACCAAGTCCTAACCACTGGACCGCCAGGGAATTCCCCAGGAGACCATTTTTAAAAGTACACGCACCTACTTCTATAACGGCGAATTCCTGGGAAATTGAAAGCAGATCTTTTCAGTTAAAACGCCACTTCCTGGACTGCCTATCCTTCTTCCAGACCAGGTTCAGTTTCCCCCTTGCATCTCCCTTTGGCCCCTCTGTGCTTTGTTTTCATGTGCTCAGCTCATCATAGTTTGTAATTGGGGATGTCGAGGTGTGATCACTTGGGAGACGTCTGCTACTCCCGCCGGGCTGGAAGCTCTGAATGGCCAGGACGCTGATGCTGACTTGATATAGAGTATGGGCTTGAGACACCTTTGCTGAATGAGTGATCCCGTGAGCGCATGGCGGGGGGAGGGGTGTGTGTAAATGTCTCCAGAGCTTCCAAAGTAGGCAAGTGATGGTGGGCTGGGATAGAGCAGCTTCCTTTAAAGCAAGGATTCTTAGCCTATTTTGCACCCTGGGCCCCTTTGGTAGTTAGGCAAAGCTGTCTCAGGAAAATGTCTTTACATGAATACCAATTTAAAAAATTGAATCACAAAGGAAACCAATTTTATTGAAATCCAGATATCAAAATACGAGAAAAAAAGGAATTTAGTACATTAGCAATGTTGCGTAACCATTACCACTGTCTACTTCCAGAATTTTTCATCACCCCAAAGGAAACCCCACACCCCTTGAGCGCATCCTTCTTCCTCGTCCTCCCCCTGCCCCTTAGCAACCATTTACTCGCTGTCTCTGTGGACTTGCCTGATTTGGACATTTCATGTAAATGGGATCAGACAACATCTGGCTTTCACTTAGCGTCACGTTTTCAAGACTCACCTATACCGTAAGCACGTGTCAGAACTTCATTCCTTTTTATGGCTGCATCCAATTCCATTGGAAGGATGGACCACATGCTGTTTATCTGTCGATGGACATGTGGGTGGTTTCCACCTCTTGGCTGTTGTGAATACTGCTGCTATGAACACTCACAAGTCTTTGAACACTGGTTTCCAATTCCTCTGGGCGTGTACCCAGGAGTGGAATTGCTAGGTCACATGGGAACTGCAGGTCTAACTTACTGAGGAGCCCCAGCCTGCTTCTGAAATGAGAATGGACGTGGGCTTGAGCTATCACTGTGGTCTCAAGGGGATGGTGGCACAGCTCTTCGCAGCCCCGGTCCACCCATGATCTGCTCTTGCCAAATCAACTCCCATGTGGCGACTGAGGCCTGCCCTCATTGGCATGGCCAGGCTGCATCTGTCCCCAGCACCCTTTGTCCCCATCACCAGCCTAGTGCCACTGAAGCAGCTTCTGCTCATCTGACCCGTGGTCAAAAGAGCTTCCTCCCCCCACCACTTCACTCAGTTCACTCAGGTGACAGCGAGACCCCCCTGGAAGAAAACCTTCAAAGCCTGGGAAGTGGCGATACTTTTCCTCATGGAAGCAGTCACTGCAGGATGGCTTTAAAATGAAAATTCCACATCTGTGAGTCTAACTCTGTTTTGTAAATAAGTTCATTTGCATCATTTTTTCTAGACTCCACATATAAAAGATATCATATGATACATGTCTTTCTCTGTCTGACTTACTTCACTTAGTATGATCATCTCTAAGTCCAACCGTGTCGCTGCACATGGCATAGAAAACAAACTTATGGTGACCAAAGGGGATAGTGGGTGGCAGGGGGAGATGAATTAGGAGTTTGGGATGAACGTAAACACACTGCTATATGTAAAATGGATAAGCAGCGAGGACCTCCTGCACAGCACAGGGAACTATATACAGTATCATGTAATACTCTGTAATGGAAAAGAATCCGAAAAAGAGCATACGTATATATACGTGTATAACTGGATCACTTTGCTGTACACCTGAGACTGGTACAGCAGTGTGAATTAAATTAAAAAGTTATTAAAAAGGTTGATTAGAGTCACAGCGATACAGAACTATCAATAACAGGCTTTTGGGTGGAAGTAAGCGTGCACGTTGACTCAGAGGCTATTTCTCTCTTTCCAAGAGCTGTGTCAATGTGATGGGATCTGTGCATTTTGTTAATTATATGATTCCATTAGATGAAATGATGGTCACATTTAAAAAAATGGAAATGCCCTTCCTAGATGTGAGTGCTGATGGAAGTTCATTAGGCCCTGAAAGAGGCACGGGGAGTCCGAAAGTGCCCCCCAAGGAAACTGCCAACAGCCCCCACTCCTAACATCTGCACCAAGTCACTGCCGTCTCTCAGCTCTGCCCTCAGTTTCCCCATTTGTGCGATTAGGGGATTGAACCATTTTAGTGTTTCCCAAATTTCAGTCAGCATCAGCTGTCTCTAACTCATGTTTCACTGAAATATGTTTCCTTCTGACAGCAACCATACACCGGTATTAGCACGAATGGAAAACCAGTGTCCCTTGAAATAATTCGGAGGCAACAACTAAAGTACTTTCGTCGGCTTCCTTTTGTTTTTATTGGTTTTCATTTTTCCTTTCATTTTAATAGTTTCTTTTTGGAATCCTATTATGAAAGAGCCGTGTTGCAAACCAAGGCCCCGGAAAGAGGGTTCGAACCCTTCCTTGTTCCTGGCAGCCCCTGCCCTTCCGCAGCCGAGCCACGATGCAGTTATGGGGGTGGCTGGAGGGCTTGATACTCTTGCCCCGACACTGCCTGCCGGGAAAAGACCCCTACTGAGCAACCCTGGCCCTCCCCTTATCCACCCCTGCGAGTTAATCCTGGTTGCAGGAAGCCGTGGTAGGAACTAGCATCCTTCGGGGTTCTGACCCTGGAAGGCGTGGCCAGGGCACGGTCTGTGGAGAGCTCGTCGCACTCCAGCTGGGGGTCCCTTAGTGCCTCGCGGCCAGAGGACCAGTTGCCAGGATGGGGGCCTTAGTGGGAGCTGGTGCAGGTCGACGCAGCCAGACTCGGAGGGCCAGCAGTCATTTCTGGAACGAAGAACCAGCGTCAGATGTGGCTGATTGGAGCACACGCACCCTGGCTCCCTGCTCACCCAGAGCACGGGAGGGACCTGGCACTGGGCACAGGCCTCAGTCCTGTGGGTTCTTCTGCCAGGTGTGCAGACCACGCAAGTGGGGACAGCTGGGCAGGGGGCACAGACCTGCTCAGCCTCTGGCTTGCTCTGCGTCGCAGCCTTGCAGGTGCCACGGACCTGTCCCACTGCCCTGCCCGCCAGCTGCACCTAGAGATCCAGGCTCTGAAGTGGGATCACCAGCTCTCAGACCAGGCCTGCTTTGAGGTACCTGAACTGACTTGCCCAGACATCTCTGTGGCCTGCTGCAGGCTGGAGGAGCCACAGTCACGATGACCAAGGTGATGCAAACTAGGAGGTTTGCTCCCACAAGGCAGGGCAGGCGTAGCCATGCCACTGACTGCAAGCAAGTGCCTTTTGACTGTGGGGACTCTGGCTCTGGCAATGACCAGTGGCACCTCTCCTGTGATCTAATTGACTTTCTGCTTGGTGACAAGGGATAGCTCAGGATCGAGTGGAAACTGCTGGGCTGAATGGAATGTCAATCCCGTTAGATCATGAAACCCCCATCGCTGTCAATGTGAGCTTGGGCAGCGCCCCTGCTCTCTCCCACCTTTCCCGCCACCACCGGATTGAGAGCCTGTTTGGGGTTCGGGAGCTAGCTGATCCGTGTGAATAACGCATCGGATTATGAATATGAATAGAGCACCCGCTAAATCCACGAGGAAGTCAGCTTCGCGGGCTGCATCTCTCGCCCTGTTTATTGACGTGCTATCCCAACTCGGATGCCGTGTTTCGAAACAGAGTGCCGGTCTTATGATTGTGATTGCTGTTATTATTTGTGTGGCGGCATTTGGAGGTCCTTAGTAAGTGATCCCCATTTGCTTCGGCATGAGTACACACTACGTGAGACCTGGGGACAATTTCGGTGTCTCTGGCGCACACAGTGCCGTTTAAGGAAGAAGCCCCAGATTCCAGGGTTGGCCTCTGTGTACAAACAAATACTGATTTTTCCATTTCGGGCCCTTTTGTGGAATGTTCAAGTGCTTTGATTCTTAAAGCGGAGCCGGCTCTCAGGCGTGTTTCATCCTGCCCTTTGTTCCCTTGGATGGAAGTGATGGATTTTGCAGAGGCTGGAGGAATCCGTCATTTTGGCTCCATCTGCTTGTTAAGCATCTCTATTGTCTCTGATGTGACACTCTTTGGAGTTTTAGAATTTCATCTTATCTCCCATCGGGAGAGCCTGGGTGGATGGTTGAGGGGGGCAGGGGACAGTGTTTTCCACTTGTTTTAAGTCATTACCGTCTGGGCATGGGCTGGATATTTTTAGGAGACATTAAGTCAAGTGAAAGGAATATGAGAGGTTCCCTGCCCCTATGCAGGGACATGCCTTCTGTGTGCTTCTTGATTGCTGCCAGTGACGAGGTGCTCACTACCTAGAAAGGTAACTCAATCCATGAAAGCTCAGATCTGGTGGTCATGGCTTGCTTTTTTCTTCTTCCTTTGTGCCCATAATCATCCACCCCTTTGAGTGTCCAGAGTTGTTCTGAACAAGTCTAACCGTGCTTACCTATTTGACAAACATTCTCTCCCTGCTGCTTTTAGCTTGCTGACAGCTTGCCTGGGACAGTTTCATACAAAAGGCTCTATCTAGTCCAGAACCTCCCAGGAGATCAGTTCTGGGGGGTCCTTGTGGGTTCCCCCAAGATTCTGCTTGTTCACAGAAGATGGGATATGAGCTAGTCTGTTATGCCTCAGCCAGCCCTCTCCTGTCTGCATTCTGCTGAAAGACATTCCTCAAAGGTTTTGCTATGTGGCTGGTTCCCAGCCCTGATATTCTTGCCCCCTCCCCAATGATCATTTCTGGTCCTGGGGCGCTGATATACCTTTAATCCCAGGGAGGCATGTGACCAATCAGAGATCACATTCTGGCCAATCAGAGCAGAGCATCTCCCCCAGCCGCTGTCACTGGCTCTGGGATGGACCTGCCCTGTTGGACCATCTCAGAACTTTTACTGGGACAGTGCGAGAATGTGGTCTGTGTCATCCTCCGTCCCCCGCCCCCCGCCAGAGGGCATGAAGTAGAACTTCCCACTTGCCTTTTCATTTCCTTCAGCCAATAAACTCCCTTTTCCACTTAAGCCAGCTTCAGTTGGTTTTCTGTGATTTGCAGCTAAGAAACGACCTGAGGCACTTAGTGTTTCAGGGCACATCCTTCAGCATTACTTTGGATTTGCACATAGATTCTGTGCAGCCAGGATGCACAGCAGAATACTTTAAAGAAAATCCCAACCAGCATGATTTTTATTCCCAGAAGCAAATCTTGGAGATGGTGGCCAGGAAGGAGATTCTGAAATACCATCCACAGGCATGTTGATACCCGCTGCTAGTAGTTTAAGCAACGGTTCTGCAGTTCTGGGGCCCCTGATCTTATCTTCCTGCAGGGGGAGAATTAGGAGCTGGTGGGAGACACATCTAAGAAAACAGAACCTCAGAGACACCTGAAGAAGCAGCTTTATGAATGTAAACCAGATTACTTCAATCTAGCCTTATTTAAATATCTTAGAGCTCAAAACGGGTTTATCTCAGAGGAGAAAAACAGAATGAAATCTCTGACTGGAGACCTGAATTATTGTAATATTTTAGGTAGGTTACCAGGGGCCATCAATTATTACGTTGCCACCGGTCCTTTACTACACCAACTTTATTACCTTTATCTGGGTTTATACAGCATTTGATAGAGTTTATATGGCTGAATGCATAACAAAAAACCTTTCAGTGTGCTCATGGCTTTGTGTCTGAGTGTGCCCCGTGGAAGAGCGAATCAATTATAAAGCAATCTATCTGTTCCACTTGAAGGTATAAACCCAGTTGATTCAGGCTGTTTTATTTATATTTTGGGTATGCTTCAAGCTGGTGTTTACCGTGGGAAGGAGCCTCATGGGGGGAGGGGCGGCAGAAGTGGGGGAGTGTCTGCCCAGAAGCTGTTACAGTCAGCCATCAGCTTGTACCATGATTCCCCTTCTGCCTCTGCCCACTCCTGCTCCCCCTTCCTCCCTTCCACAGGTGCTCTCCCAGGGATACACCCCAATAACCAGCCTTCAGTATTCCCCCCATCACAGTCTTCTTCCTGGGGAACCTAACCTGTGACATCTCCCTCTTACTAACCAGCTACCTGGCCCCCAGACTTCCTCCTTCACCCTCACCCCCAGGTCACATAGCTCATAAAGGACTTAGTGCCACTTAAACCTCACCTTTGCCCTAAACCAGTGGTTACCAGTCTGGGGGCCAGGCAGGTAGTTAATAAGAGGGAGTTGTCTTAGTTTTGGCTGCTATAGCAGAATGCCATTGACTGGGCAGCTTAAACAACATTTATTTCTCACAGATCTGGAGGCTGGATGTCTGAGATCAGGGTGCCAGCCTGGTTCTGGGTGAGGGCTCACTTCCTGGCTTGCAGAAGGCCACCTTGCTGTTGTTGTATCTTCGTAAGATGGAGAGCAGAGCAAGCTCTTCTTAGAAGGGCAGTACTCCTATTCATGGGGGCTCCACCCTCGTGACCTAATCACCTCCCCAAGGCCCCACCTTTTCATTGTATCATACTGGGGGCTAGGATTTCAGCATATGAATTTCAGGGGGACACAAACGGTCAGTTCATAACAGGAGGTGTTGCAGGTTGGGTTCCCAGGAAGAAGACTCTGGGGCAGAGGTTAGAGTGCAGGATGTCTAATTGCGAGTGTCCCCACTGGGCTGAGATGGCTAAGCTTTCACACCCCTGGCCTCTATCGGTCATTAGCTGTGGGTCACCCTGGGAATAGGTGTGACCTTGGGCTCTGTGGGCTAAGGCTGTGTGTAGCCCGTACTCACAGGAGCTGGGGCAATGAGGCTCTCATGGCAGGGGGATCTGGGCAATGTGTCCCTGTGGCCATCACAGGAAGTGGGGGGCAGGATGTGAGAGCCGTGGATGAGGTTCCCGATAAACTAGTCCTGATATTTCAGGAGCCTGCAGAAAACTGGCTCATTTACCTGCAATTAAGTCCCCGTTGCATAAAGAAAATGTCAAGTCGTTTTGGTTTTGGCAGAAATAGTTATCTCGATGTTCTATCTTGTGCTTATCAGATCTTCTCTGGCTCCTTGGATGCCCTGGTCCTGGGCCCCGCTGACCTCACAGCCTCCTTGTGCCCCCTCCCCCTCTCCCTTCCCCCTAGTCTGGGGAACCCACTCAGTGTCCAGGCAGGAAGCTTCACTCTTACTCATTACATATTCTGTCAAATCTTTTGTCGAAACACAAGGGTACTGAGTGCACCCCATGAGGCACAGGCTTTTGAAACTCAAAAGCTGAGCATCCATTCTTCTTTGCTGAGCTCTCTTTAGGTCCCTCCTTCCCAGAGGCAGTGAACACAGAAGACCCAGAAGA
Source organism: Neophocaena asiaeorientalis asiaeorientalis (assembly GCF_003031525.2). NCBI lineage: Eukaryota > Metazoa > Chordata > Mammalia > Artiodactyla > Phocoenidae > Neophocaena > Neophocaena asiaeorientalis. The sequence continues at coordinate 3,787,635 of NW_020174645.1, read as the reverse complement.
CTGGATGGGAAAGGGGGTGCTGAGAGTGAGAACGATGCTCTGGGCCTAGCAAACACAGCGATTTCTGTTGCAGAAATATCATCCCGACTTGTCCTAAGAATGGAGGTGTTGGATATGACGGCGTGAAGCCGGTGGGGCTGCAGGAAGAGATGAGAATGATGCCTAGAAGGAAGAGGTTGATATACTCAGAGAGCACAGAGAGAGGGCGTCACCACATGGCATGTAGGGCCGTGGGGGAAGCACCAGGGTGGCCAGGAGGCAAAGAGGGGCAGGAAGGAAGCTGAGAGCCATTAGTGGGCTTTCCACGGGAAAGGTCAGGCAGGGCAGAGTGAACACTTTGGGATTGGCTCGTTGGAAGAGTTCCCGTGGGTTCTGGGCTGCAGAGGTTGTCTCTAGTGGCGTGGCACCTGGCTCTGGGATGATTGAGGGCAGGGGCAATACCGGCTTGGTGTGAGAGTTAGATAAGGAGGTCATTGGGAGTATGGACTCGGGATTGGTTGGTTTGTGAATGAAAGGTGCGTTCATGGCAGGCTGTTACCATCTCTGGGAATCAGCCAGCCCCAGAGAGGCAGCCTCTGACCGGGTCCGTGAGGCTTCCGAATGCCGGAACATCAAAAATACAGAAAATAAGAAAATATAGTTAATATCATTGGCTGTGTAATGAATGGATGCCAAATAGACCAAAACGGTGAATCTAAGAAAACACAGTTAAACACATCCGCACTCACGATCCTGAAGGGTTCCCCCTGAAATCTGCTGGGGAAACGGCCGCGGCTGTCCTCGCCCTTTACTTCCTGGAAGTCTGGGTCTCCATCTATTCCGTTAAGAAGCCCAGCATCACACGCTGTCAGTTCCCAAGGTGACCTTTCAGCATTTTCTGCTTTAATGCCTCCGTCTCCTTATTTGATTTTGTAGTAACGTTTAATGAGGTTTCTCTGTCTACAAAGACAAGAGCGTTTCCAACAATTGCTAATTTGGCACTAAGTGCAGTAGTAACGCTCAGGAGTGAGTGGGGTCTCCTTTGATTTCTTTATTTCCACACCGCCTGTTTCAACAGATTTCAGTAGGGCACAGGTATCTTCCTGGGGCTGGCCTGGGAGTTTGAGAATTGAATGGCATGGAGGAGAGGGTCTTGCTGCTTCAGACATAGTGCATTTGGCTCAGAAAGTGAGACTGGTTTTGAAAGTATCAAAAAGTATCTTTAATTTGGGCTGAATGCAGCTAGTTTTTAAATTCAATATTAAATACTACGAAAAAGCGTTTTAGAAAAAAATAACTGGTTGGGAATGTATTTTGCGACTTGAGATTTTTCATCAAGGATGGGCCTTCAGATATAGTTGTATCTAGGTCCCTGGCTGGAAGCAGCTACATGAGCCTTAAACCAAGGATTGCAAACTCAGATACCTGCAAGGGCTCAGGCAAGAATGCAAGGGTGAGAGTCAGGCTGGGTGGAAGAAGCTTGCTGCTCTCTGCCTACCTTTTTTTTCTTGTTTGGATAGGGAGCCAGGTACAGATAAATATTGCTCTACTCTAGGAAAAACAACAAGTGTGAGCTTGCCGAAGCAACTGATAACCCAGACTCCGGGCTGGTGGGACAGTAGGGAATGGAGAGGGCTGTGGTGAACTGGAGACCGCGTGCCCTAGATGAAAGCGGTGGGGACAGGTCATCTCCGCTCTAGCGAGTCAGTTCCACGTAGGAAAACAGGGGCTGACTTTTTCCAAAAGACCACACACTTGGATTTTCACGTGAAACCTTCCAATTTTACAAGGAATTACGATAAAAAAAAAAAAGTGGGTGCACAAAACCAAAGAACAACAGCAAATGGAAACACATCTCTGCGCCACAACTGGTCTAAAGGCCTCTAGTATGACCTCAAGTTTTCTAGAATTTGCTGGAAGGATTCCTAGGATGTGCTAAATTCAACCTCCTTAATTTAGGAGAGTTATGTGTGCAGCCTTCTTACAGAGAGGCACCTTCCTCTAGAATACTCCGACTGCTGGTGCGCTCACTACCTAACGAGGTAGAATTCCCGTTGTTGACTGGCCAGAGTTGTAGTAGTAAATTCTCCTGGGTGCTAAGGCACGGAAACCAAGGCAGCACGAAAGCTGTCCTGTCAAGCCTCAGGGCGGAGTGCACCCAGGTGGGCCTCAGGAAGGGCCCTGGAGGTCAGGAAATGGAAAGTCGCCAGAATCCTCTCCGCACCCTTGCTTTCCTCTTTTCCCGCTCCACGGCCTGCTTTTCACCTGGTTCGCTGGTCCCCCTGGCAGGATGTGGCTGCCTCACAGCTTCTGTTCCAGCTTCCCACAGAGACCCGCACTCCCTGTCTCTGGGTCTCAAGTCCACACGCCCTGGAGAGAGAATCTGATTGGCTCACCTGGAGTCAGATGTCCAGCCCTGGTCCTATCAGCTGTGGCCACGGGGCAAGTTCACACAGAACAAAGATGGCACCTCAACGCACCGGGCCAACGGCCTGGGTGCACTATTCTTGTGATGCTCAGAACGGCCAGAACGTCTTCAAGGCTCATGTAACTGCCTTGCAGACGGGCTGGAGGTGCAGAGCGTGTCCGTCTGCTTCTGTTGAGCTAAGCTTTGTTTCAGGGAGATTGTCTTCGTCCCGCCTCCCGTGGAAGCATGGAGCTACCCCTGCCCATCACTGGGGACTCCTCTCCCTGGAATGTTTGCCTCCTGGCTTGATATTCGTCGTCCTTCCACCTGGTTCCTGAACAGTGAGTCTCAAGGTCCTCCTCTGCCCTGGGCGCTCCCTCAGGAAAAGCTTTCGTTGGTCCAATTTTTCTTGAAATGTGCCATCAGATCCCAACCCAGCCCTCTGGGACAGTTGCAAAAATAGTGACATTCCTAAGAACTCAGAGGTTTCACCAGGAGATGAAAGCAGCTTAGAGAAATCCGTTCGCTCTGTGTGTGGAGCCCCGTGGAGCTAGGCAGGGGCAGCTGGCCTCTCCTGCGAGATGCCGAGGTGGCATTGTGAGCTGCCTGATTTTGAAAAATCCATCTGTAATCACGAAGAAGCTTGGCAGACGAAATGACCCCCTGGGGGAGGCCGCCTCTGACGCCCTCCTCCCCAGGCAGAATTAAACACTCTCGCCTCTGTGTTTCTCGAGCACTGCGTCTATCTTCTCAGGACGGCTGTGTCCCTGTTGTAGCCTGGCCATTCGTGATGAAAATAACCGAGTTCACATTTATGGAGCGTTCACTATGTGCCTGGCCCCCATTTAGGTCCCTCACAAGGAGTAGTTGGTTACTTATATCCAACATGTGTTAATCAAATAATAATAACGATGGTGATGATGATGACTTTATAGTGACCACGGCTCTAAGCACGTATACATCTCATCGCCCATCCTCATAATAACCTCCTGAGGTTGTACTATTATCACCTCCGTTCTAGAGCCATAGAAAGATAATATAACCCATTCAAGGTCACCCAGCCAGGAAGTGGTGGGGCTGGGATTTGAACCCGGGTCTGACGTTGGCATTTGCACTTGGCATGGCTATCTCCTACAACTTTGTATTCGTCCTTGTTTCTGCGGGTCGTTGCCCACGCGAGGAGCTTGAGAGAAAGAAGGGATGGAGGGAAGGAGCAAGAAACCAAAAGTAACTTTGGGAAGAAGGGCAAAGTCAAAACCTTGTAGGTGACCCCGGGGGGAGAGCTTGTTTGGGAAAATTCTGAAGTGGACTTAGACCAGGCTCTGTCCGCTTTGCTCAGCCAGCTTAGACCTGAAAGCAGCAGATGTTTCCTTGAGGTGTTTGCTTGTAAGTGGTTAGTTTTGCCTGACAAGCTAAGCGAGCTGACACTCTGCCAGGGGCATCTCTGTACCCGTCACCCCCAAAGGACCTGGGGAGATTGTCCTTTATCCCTTCAGGGGCACTGGGATCAGAGATGGAATTACGTTTTTGGTTAAGTGCATTTCTCCCTCTCCTGGGGCCTGCGACTGTGCTTACAAATCTCTTCCTACTTTAATTTTATTTAATTATTTTTGGCCGCACCACGTGGCATGCAGGATCTTAGTTCCCCGACTAGGGATGGAACCCGTGCCCCCTGCAGTGGAAGCGCAGATTCTTAACCACTGGGCTGCCAGGGAAGTCCCTCTTCCTACTTTTAAAAGGTGGGAACTATGACAAGGAAATGACAGGGAGCCCTCATCCTCTCTGATCCGATGGAACGTGCGGAAATGAGGGGAGCTGGCTGGAGCATCACTTTGCGTTTCAGTGGGGTTAGCGGAGTCCCACGTGACGAGTCCCCACCTTGGCCACCCCCCATCCCTAGTTCAGAACCAAAGTGGGGGCCAGGGGTAGGGGTAGCAGCTTGCAGAGCAAACTGTGTGTGACAGTGTGTGTGTGTGAGTGTGTGTATGAGAGTGTGTGTGTGTTGACGGGGGGTTGTCAAGCCACAGTTGCCCACGGGGGCGGCATGGCTGTGCTGTAGGCTTTAGGCAGTTATCAGTTCTGTCTCTAATTCTGTTCAAGGTGACTGTCAAAAATCCACACAAGACTCTTGTTATGAAATGGAAAAGCGTGCAAATGTATCCTCCCGCATACAGATGCCTTTTCTTTCTATCGTCCAATAATTGCTCCCTTGGGTTCAGCTTCGTGGTATGGAGGGGTCTTCTCTTGTGCAACAATTAGTCAAAACGGTCCACCCTGGGTACCTTCTGGAGTCTGGACCTTGGAGGCTGCCACACGGGAGCCAGGGCCTGGGAATTAGGTCTCTGACCTTGCTCTTTCTTTCCCTTTTTACTTTATTTCTGTCTTACAGGGGTGGTTTGAACACTAGTAAAATGAGATGTTCTTGAGAGTGGATATGTCTGAGGGAAAAATAACATCTTTCAACAAGTCAAGATGAAAAGGTGGCCCCGAAAGGACATATTCTGGTTGAAGTTGTCACAGCAACTGACTGTGGGTTTGATGGAACTAGTGTCTAATGCTGGGGAACAATTAGCACGTTTACCTGGGTGCTGTCTTAGGCTGCCGTTGTCAACCTTCATCACTGAGTTTTAAGTCATCTGGTTGTGTGTGCTTTTCTTTACGCCCGCATTTGAATTTCTCATCGCTTGGGTGTCACAGAAGCAATGCTGGGTCAGTCAGTTCATTCACGTCCCGGCACCTGTCATCCCGCCCCAAAGATCTTGCTGAAACTGAAGAATGATTAGTTTTTGCTGCAGCGAGGTGGAGGCTAGCTTCAGGAACAGCTGCTCTTTTCTCTCTGATAGCCATGCCAGGAAACGGGGAGGTAGTTTGGAAATCACAGTAGCATTTTTTTTAAAAAGAAGGAGTGTGTCAGTCCACAGGATTCATATATTTTTAATACAGCCTCAGTGAAGGAATCGCAAAAGCGTCAGCTGCGCTTTGAGGAAGGTCATGTCTGTGGGGATGCTGCAGAGCTTGTTCTGAAGGTTTGATCGCCAGTGAGGTTGGAAGGTAAAAGCTTGGACTTAGGGATGAGTTTGGCAAACTACAACCTGTGAGCCTAATCCGGCCCCCAGCCTGTTTTTGTAAATAAAGTTTAATGGGAACACAGCAATACCCATTAATTTACATATTATTTGCAGCTGCCTTTAGAGCTACCGTGTCCCGTCCCCTCGCCGCCATTATACCCTTTCCAAGAGTGAAAATGAAAATCAAGGCGACTAGATCATGCAGCTGGTTCATGGCTGTCGAGGGCCGCTCATTTACCTTTGCTTTACCTTTTTGGGGCGATTTTTTGGGGGGATTTCTGCATCTTGGCAGCAATTCTGACAAGTGGGCTTTGGGGGCAGAAGTTGGAGATCTTTGTCATCATCAGGCCTGGGACTGATTAGAAACTGCAGTTCCTGTAGGTAAAAAAAACATGGTCAAAGAGCAGGAATTTCACATGCTTCAACCTTATACTTGTGCATTTTATACCGGAGGCTTTAAAGGTCAGTGGAGGGAGAATAAACAGCCAAGCTGGCTTTTCTTCGCACGCTTTAATCTCTGTTCCTGCTTCTCTAAACATACAGAGGTTCTGCATTTCTGGGTGTGACATCTGCCACAGGTGTGGTGCTAGCAGAGCCCAGCGGGTAGAAGCTGTGCATGTGGGGGATGCTCTGGGCGCCTGCCGTGCTGCCTGGAGCTGGATCTGCTTTCTTTTTTTGGGGGGGGGCTGTACGTGGGCCTCTCACTGCTGTGGCCTCTCCCGTCGCGGAGCACAGGCTCCGGATCCGCAGGCTCAGCGGCCATGGCTCACGGGCCCAGCCGCTCCACGGCATGTGGGATCCTCCCGGACCGGGGCACGAACCCGTGTCCCCTGCATCGGCAGGCGGACTCTCAACCACTGCGCCACCAGGGAAGCCCTGGATCTGCTTTCTTGGATGGTGTGCTAGGCTGAGTAACGTCCCCTCCCCTCCCAAGATGATCCTCAGTTCTGGAACCTGTGAATGTGACTTTACATGGCAAAGATTTTACAGAGGTGATTAAGTTCAGGCTCTTGAGATGGGAAGATTATCCTAGATTACTTGGGTGGGCCCTAAATGCCATCACAACTGTCCTTATCGAGAAGGAGGCAGAGGGAGATTTAACAGACAGAAGAGAAGGCCCTGTGACCTCAGAGGCGGAGACTGGCGTGATGTGGCCACAAGCCAAAGAATGCCCCACCTACGTAAATTTGGAAGAGGCAGGAACAGGTTTTCCCCAAGAGCCCCCGGAGGAAGTGTGGCCCTGCTGACACCTTGATTTTGGCACAATGATGCTGATTTGGGCTTTTGGCCTCCAGCATTCACGGAACAAATGTGTGTTATTTAAGCCACCATTTGTTGGCTTAAACCAACCATTTGTTGGTTTGTTATTTAAGCAGCCATAGGACACTAATACTACAGTTTTAAACGGTGCAAGTTTTTGCCATTGTTTCCCTTTTTAGTTGCTCAAGAAATGTTTATTGAGAGCCTCTTGTGTGCTAGGCACTGTTCAAGGGACTGTGTACAAAACAGGCACAGTTCCTGCCCCATGGGATGTTGTGCCTCGTGGGTGGGGCAGACAATCAACAAATGAATGAGGTGCTTTCATTTAGTGGTAAATGCCATGTTCCAGGCACTCCTGCTGCATAAGAAATTACCCCCAAACTAAGTGTCTTATAATAACCATTTTCTTACAGTCCCGGGTTCTGCAGGTTGGAAATTTGACCAGAGCACAGTGGGGTTGACTATTTCTGCCCCACAGTGCCTGGGGCCTCAGCTGGAAGTCTGCAAAGTTGTGGGTGACTTGATGGCTAGGGGCAGGGATCGCTGACAACTCCGTTACTCACATGTCTGTCCTCCCCCCACCGCCGCCCCAATGCTCCCGGCTGGAGTGACCTGAAGACTAGAACTGCTGGTCAGAGTATCTTCAGTAGCCCCTGCATGTGATCGGGTTTCCTTACAGTATGGTGGCCTCTGGGCTCCAAGTTGGAGGCAACCTGCATGGCCTTTTAGGACCCTGCTTCCAAAGTCACACAGCGTCTCTTGTGCTGTACTCTACTGGTCAAAGCCGTCACAAGCTTACGCAGATTGAAGGGCAGGGGACATAGGCCTAACCTCTTGGTGGAAGGAATGACAAGATTACATTGTGGAAGAGCATGCCAGATGGGAGATGTATTGCCGCCATCTTTGGAAGGTGCCGTGAAGATGATGAAACAGGATAACGGGAATGAGAGTAACTGAGATGTGGGGGGTTAGTGCTAAGATGCTCAGCCAAGTCCTCTCTGAAAGGTGACATTGAATCTGAATTCTGAATGGGAAGGAACCAGCCTTGGCAAAATCCATGGGGAAGACCTGTCCAGGCCGGGGGAGATATTTGTATCTTTACAAACGTGTGGTCCAGCGTTGACCACTCAGCAAGAACACCATCCATTCGGAATGGATGCCAACCGTGCGTTATGAGGGTGACTGTGCCCGTGCTGTCGCAGGCGGAGAGAAGACCACGGGCAAAGTCCCTGGGGTGAGAGTGAGCTTAGCTTCCCCACCACTCTGTCTTACAGCCCTGTCATCCTACTGTACTGTCTTTGCACTTATCCATTTTCTGAAAGAACCTCATCTGTCCACTTGTTGATGCTTTATCTCTTCCCACTAGATGAGAATGAGGAGGTTGTCTGACATGGAAACCTGCATTCTCAGTGTTCTCTTGGAGCCCCTGGCATACAGTAGGTGTCTGGTAAAAATTAGTTAAGGAAATGATGCATTTCAGAGTGGGCCCACCTCCCGGCCACAGGGCTGCCTGGCATAGAGTTTCTTGTTAGTTTTGACCTGTGGTAGCTTCGGTAATGGTCACCAGATTAAGTAATTAGAGAAAAGCAGAAGAATGTTGTCAGCCTCCTGGACACTGGAAATCTGTCACTGGGTCGAGTTGGAACCCAGGAACAATGCTGTTCACACGGGCCATTGGTCTTTAAAAAAAAAAATTATTTAATTAATTTATTTTTGGCTCCATTGGGTCTTTGTTGTTGCACGCGGGCTTTCTCTGGTTGCAGCGAGCGGGGGCTACTCTTCGTTGCGGTGCGTGGGCTTCTTACTGTGGTGGCTTCTCTTGTTGCGGAGCACGGGCTCTAGGCATGCGGGCTCAGTAGTTGTGGTGCATGGGCTTAGTTGCTCCGTGGCATGTGGGATCTTTCTGGACCAGAGCTCAAACCCATGTCCCCTGCATTGTCAGGTGGGTTCTTAACCACTCCGCCACCAGGGAAGCCCTGGTCTTTTTTTTTTAATAGAAGCCTTTAATCATGTGGACAATACAACCGGTTTCTTTAAAAAAAAATATATATATCTATATATTTGGTTGTGCTGGGTCTCAGTTGTAGCGGCCCGGCTCCTTAGTTGCGGCACGTGGCTCCTTAGTTGTGGCATGCATGTGGGATCTAGTTCCCTGACCAGAGATCGAACCCGGGCCCCCCGCATTGGGAGTGCGGAGTCTTATCCGCTGCGCCACCAGAAGTCCCTCGGGCCATTGGTTTTTTAAATGAAATTCTCTTTCCTTGGTTTGAAAAATTCGCTGAGAATGGGGAGGTAGAGAAGCCTAAGGAGCCCTTCATCCACGGTTTCTGTCATGAATCCCCCGGGACTTGCCAACAGAGGCATCACACCCATTACTTATGCACAGAAATAAAGATAAATATGCCTGGATAACAGCCCTGGGAAGGGATAAATCTTGCTTGTTTATGGGGGAAGGCAGCGCACGGAGACTTGTCACTTTGATGATTCAGGTTCATTTAGATTTATGAGGACACGTATACCGGTAGGAGCTGAGATTTAGAATCCAAAGGTTACGAGAGAGGATGGATGTGTCTGGCCATCCTTATGGCTTCGGGTCGAGCTCCCTGCGGCATCTTCCGGTCAGTTCTTGATGAATCCTGTCAACCCAGAGGAGACCGTCTCTTCACTCAGCAGCCACTGCCCTGGGGGAGGGCTTCTCATAACCACAGAAATTACACTTTCCTTTTGAATGAGCCGTGTTTGCAGGCTAACTTGGCAGAAGCCGCTGATAATCACAGAAGACATTGTGCCAACCAGGATGGAGCTAGGACAGAGAGATCAGAGTTGGTGTTGGTGTCCTGGGATCTGTTTCTTTTGGTCACTTTGCCATCACACGTTTACATGTTTGGTCAACGCTTTTTGAGCTCCAGCTGTGTGCAAGCCTTAGGCGAGATTCTGTGGTTTTCTCAAGGTGAATCTTGGTCCCTGGAGTGTATCATTACGTGAATTAGTTCCAGTGTTTCCCAAGCTGCTGTTACTTCCTAACAACCTTGTCACCATATACCAATGCTACTATGACTTCTTAATATTTATCTTGAAATTGACCCACTTTTTTTAAATTAAAATTTTAAAAATATTTATTTATTTATTTTTGGCTGCACTGGGTCATCGTTGCTGCGTGTGGGCTTTCTCTAGTTGTGGTGAGCGGGGAGCTCCTCTTCATTGTGGTGCGCGGGCTTCTCATTGCGGTGGCTTCTCTTGTTGCGGAGCACGGGCTCTAGGCGCGCGGGCTCAGTAGTTGTAGCACGTGGGCTTCAGTAGTTGCGGCGCATGGGTTTAATTGCTCCGTGGCATGTGGGATCTTCCCAGACCAGGGCTCGAACCCGTGTCCCCTACCTTGGCAGGCGGATTCCCAACCACTGTGCCACAAGGGAAGTCCCAACCCACGTGTTTTTAAACTTAAGTGCCAAGCTTAGCTTTGTCCCAAGTTGTAAATCTTACTGCTTTGTTCATCCTGGTTTGTTGTGCTAGTTACATTTCTTTCTCACTCATATTAAAATAAATAAAATAAATATATGTGTTAAAAATTTCCCTTGTCCACCACCTAAAATAATACTATGTCCTACCCAGTCACCTTCCCTACCATTGTGGTTTGCATATCTCACTTCGAGAAGTAAAATGTTTGCCTTGGCGAAGATCTTATTTCCTACTTTGGCGGCCCTGTGAAATTTGCAACTTCTACCTGTTGGCTCCTATGATGGTTAATTTTATGTGTCAACTTGACTGGGGCAAAGGGATTTCCAAAGCTGGTAAAACGTGATTTCTGGGTGTGTCTATGAGGATGTTTCTGGAACATAACACTTGAATTGGTGAACTGAGTAAGGAAAATCTCCATCGCCAATAAGGGTGGGCAGCATCCAATCTGTTGACGGCCTGAATAGGACACAAGGCGGAGGAAGGGTGAGTTTGCTGTCTCTGCTTGAGCTGGGACGTCTGTCTTTTCCAGCCTCGGATATCGGTGCTTCTGATTCTCAGGACTGGAACTACACCGTGAACCTTCCTGGGCCTCCAGCTCTCAGGTGGCAGATCATGGTCTCCATAATCCCGTGAGCCAATCCCTCAGAATAAAGCCCTCTGTGTATCTATATATCCTCTTGGTTCTGCTTCTCTGGAGAACACTGACAAAATACATCAGCCCAGAAAGAGGTTTCTGGCCCAGGTGTTTTAGGGGCAAAGATAGATCCTGCCTTACGTTCTGTGACTGTTTTCATTGCCCATTTTTTTCTTTCTTTCCTGCAAAACGATGTAAGAAAGACTTTCTCAGATCCCTGTTGACTGACTTCCAGAAAATTCAGAGTGAGTTACCCAGAGTGACAGGTCCTTTTTCACGGACCTGAGGCGCACTATTTTATCCCTCTTGCTTCCATCCTAGTGCTTAGAATGGGACTGTGGACCAGCCGGTCTTAGTTGCTCTGATATCATTGTCTGACTTAAAGGTCTGGCCCATTAAGTTGGACTTCAGTGGTGAGCTGAAAGATAGAGAGAAATGCTGCTCCTTTCATTGGTGGAGAGGCAAACTCATATATACCATGACCATATTTCCTCGACCCCAAATTGGGGTGTGTTATCTAAATTTATTAATATGCAGTGCCTCGCGAGTGTAGAGAAATCAAATTGTTATTAGTTATGCGGTTAATCGGTGGATTTTATTGAAAGAATGACCTTGCACAAACATGGGATGATTTCAGAATATCTGAGTTGTACGGAGGCTGAGTGGGAGATTTCTCAAACCAGAGGAAGGCCAGGAAGGAGGGTTGTATGTGCTCCCGGACACTGGAATTTGCTTCCGTAATCCATGGCCCTTATATCTCCTAAACCAAAGATGCAAAATGATGCCCCCTTGGGCTGAATCTGACCAATAGATATATTTTGTTTTGCTTATGGAATGTCTGAAAAAGAACATAGGTGCCCACTTAAACTAGATCATTGCTCATAAATATCTGAAGTTTTGGTCTGTCCTGAAACAGGGGAAGCTCTGAAAACACTGGCCCTGCAGTCTCACTTGGAAACAGACTGCTGGAGTGGCACTAACTAGGCCACACCCCTTTGGACAAGGCATGGGCTCACACTTTGGTGCAGTCACCAGCACCCCGTCTTGTCTTTTGCGCTGAGGCTGTCATTTACCATTCATAATTCTCCTTGAACCATAGTTTTTCTTAAAGGATCCTTTTCTTAAAGGATTTCTCTGTTTCTCAGACTCTGTCAAAAGCGAGAGGTAATTCCAGAGAGCTGTGTGTTTTGAGAACAATAAGAGAGAACATTTTAGTAGAAGTAAAGATCATTCTTATGTATTTAATATGCAGGCAAGTGCGTTGGCTGTCTCTGTTCTTTCACTGTTGCTGTGTGGTTCCTGCAGGCATTTGACTTTCTGACCCGTGGATTCAGCTAAGAGGTCAAGGAGGGACTCTAGCAGGCTGACAGTCGATTGGGAAGCCCCTTGCAGAGCCTGGTGCCCCCAGATGCAATAAACTGGCCTCCTGGGCACCTTAGGGATGGAGTGGATTGGAGTCTGTTTCATCCTTAATGAATGAATTGAATAGCTCACAGCACGGGAAGCTTTTACCCAGCAGTTTTCCACTTACAACCACCCTCTCCTTCTCTCCTCAACCAAACAACCGAGTTTGCTTTTGTGTGTTATCCTGTGGAATTGAGGGTGGCGATTTTACATCTGTGGGGACCCTGATCCCCCCAGTTTGAGGTCAGATTTTCCTTATATCATGTCTCCGCGCCCTCCAGACATGGAAGGCAGCACAGAGTTTGTGTGGGGCTTCCCTGGTGGCGCGGTGGTTGGGAGTCCGCCTGCCGATGCAGGGGACGCGGGTTCGTGCCCCGGTCTGGGAAGATCCCACCTGCCGCGGAGCGGCTGGGCCCGTGAGCCATGGCCGCTGAGCCTGCGCGTCCGGAGCCTGTGCTCCGCAACGGGAGAGGCCGCAGCAGTGAGAGGCCCGCGTACCTCAAAAAAAAAAAAAAAAAAAAACTTAATGTAAGCGGATCCTTTCTTGCTGGAAGGTGTAGGGAGGTGGATAAAAGCAAACTGCTTGTGATATTGTGCAAAGCTGTTTAATCTCTGTGGGCCTAAGTTTCCTCATTTGTACCATAGGCCTAATAATAACAACACTTATCCTTGTAAGGGTGCTGTGATCAGTGATAAGCTCTTATGTGTAAAGTTCTTAGGACCTGGCACGGAGCAAGGACCATCTGTGTTTGTTCACGGCGATATTTCCAACACACAGAGTAGTTTTGTTCTGTGATGTAACTTCAGCACCTAGAACAGTTCCCGGCCCTTAGTTGTTGGCCAATAAACAGTTATTGCAAGAAAGAATGAATGGATGGTTTCAGGATGATTTTTGCAGTCAGTGTGCATCTGAGATATGGGTACAAAGACACAGTTTGCAAACCAGAAGCCAGGCATGTGGTGTGACCAAGGATTTTGGTGTCCCTGCCAGGTGTGAGAGGTGACTTGGGACATGTAATCTGGTTGTGAAACCCTGGTATTTATGAATTTGTTAATGGTTTATGGTGGGATGGGACCAGATGTGGAAAGACACAACCATCTCAGGGAATTGTGGGGTAAGTTTGCCTTCGTGGCCCTGGGTGCAACTGTTGGGGAGATCTTCGGGCTCATGTATTAGTTTCCTATTCGTGCTGTCACAAATTACTGCAAACTTAGTGGCCTAACATAAGACAGATCTATCACCTTCTAGTCTGGAGGTCAGAAGTCTGAAGTGGTCTGAAGGGCTAGAATCAGCATGTTAGCAGGACAGCGTTCCACCTGGAGGATCCAGGGGAGAATCTGTTTCCTGCCTTTCCCAGCTTCCAGAGGCGCCTGCATTTTCTTTGGCTTGTGGCTCATTCTTTCATCTTCAAAGTGCATCACTCCAACCTCTGCTTCCATCGTCACATCTCCTCTCTGACTCTGACCCTCCTGCCTCTCTCTTATAAGGACCCTTGGGATTACGTGGGGCCACCTGGATAACCCAGGATGATCTCTCCATCTCAAAATCCTGAACTTAAAAATAAAATTAATTTAGTTCATTTTCAAATTGTTTATTTGTAGTTTATAGAAATACAATTAGTATTTATCTGTCTATCTATCTGTCTGTCTATCTGTCTACCTTTGGCTGTGTTGGGTCTTTGTTGCTGCACGCGGGCTTTCTCTAGTTGCGGTGAGCGGGGGCTACTCTTCGTTGCGGTGTGCGGGGGCTACTCTTCGTTGCGGTGCGCGGGCTTCTCATTGCAGTGGCTTCTCTTGTTGTGGAGCACGGGCTCTAGGCAGGCGGGCTTCAGTAGTTGTGGCGCACGGGCTCAGTAGTTGTGGCTCGCGGACTCTAGAGCGCAGGCTCAGTAGTTGTGGCGCATGGGCTTAGTTGCTCTGGCATGCGGGATCGTCCCAGACCAGGGCTCGAACCTGTGTCCCCTGCATTGGCAGGTGGATTCTCAACCGCTGTGCCGCCAGGGAAGTCCCTCAAAATCCTGAACTTTAACCACCTCTGCAAAGTCACTTTTATCATGTAAAGTAACTTTACAGGTTCTGGGGATTAGGACGAGGACGTTTTGAGGGGGTCATTATTCTGCCAGCTGTAGCTAGGTAGGGCCCTGGGGCATCAGAGGGGGTAGGGGTAGGATACTCTGGTGGGGCTGCAGCCAGGAGGGGCCCAGGCGAAGCGAGGTGGCAGCTGCGTCTCCAGGCCCAGGAGCTGGGTCTGCCTTTACAAATGCTGGGAGGGCTTCATGTGTGCTCATTCATCCCCGATGCTCCAGAACAGAAGTTGGCAAACTATGACCTGGAGGTCTTTCTGCTTTGGCTTAGCTGGGGCTGAAGGTCAGGGTTGGCGTGTGGGTTTGAGTGGGGGGGTTAGGCCTTTTCCTCTGCAAAATTGTAGAAAAAAGTCACCCAGTTTTTCTTCTGGTGCTTCTGTGGTTTCTTCTTATTTGATATTTGGAACGTACTTTGGCCTAAGTGTGGATTAGGGCTCCATAGCCACACCCAATAGCTTTTCAGTTGTCTCAACATGAATTATCAAATAATTCAGCCTTTTCTGACTGTTTTGAAGCAAAGTCATTTAAGTTGAATATGTTATCTGGCACTTTGGAATGGGCTCCCCAGTAAGACCCACACTGATGGTACTGGACGTAGGGATGGGCACTCTGCAAACTCAGGGGCCTGGGGGCCAGGCAGGAAATGGACATGGTGAAGCAGTTCCGTATTTTCATGTTCAACACCTGGGAAGATTCTTCCCATTCACAAAGAAACATGCTTTCTCTCCATCTTTGGGACCAAGAGAGGGGCTGAATCATGGCGACCCCAAGATCCAGTGGCTCAAACAAGATAGATAGTTTTTTCTTTCTCATTTCACCATCCCGATGTGGGCAGGAGGTCCCAGGTAGACATTTGCCGTAATCTCTGACATCATCCTGGGATGCAGGGGTTTCTCTCTCTTTGCTCTGGCCCCCGCTAGGGTGGTGTCTGCATCTCATGGTGGAGGTTGTCTTATCCCCATGGCTCATCCCATGTTGGGAAGGGAAAAGAGACAGGAAGTAGAGGGTGGGACATTTCGTTTTCAAAGGATATGACCTGGGAATTGCACACATCACTTTAGCTCATGTCCTAGAGCCTGGACCTGAGCCATGTGGGCACAGTTGGCTGCTGGGAGCCCGGAAAAGGTAATATCTAGCCTTGGGCACAGCTCAAGCTTGAGGGGGTGGGTTCTGTTATCAGGAGGAAGAAGGTAAGAAAGGACACTGGAATTAGCCATTTTCTGCCATACCAGCCCAGTTTTTTGCTCTTACTTCTGATAGGCACATGGTTATAGAGGGCTGCTTCGCTACTGCAAGGAAAGTAACAGTGCAGTAACAGTAACAGGTGGGATGAACATCGGCAACTGAAACTTGCACTCATGGTTGGGAAGACAATAGACAGAGTGGTGGGGACGGCGGCTCCTCCGAGAGCTTGCGTAAGGAGCGCAGCTGCTAGTCAGTGAATGCAAGCTGAGAGGAAATAGACTTGATCTTTTAAGAGAAGCCAGAAATCAGATTTTTTTTAAGTGAGAAATTTTTTGATTTTTTTAATGTTGGCTCAATTTAAGAAGTGCTGTGTGGACCAATCAACATAGGTGTGCAAGGCACATTTGGCCTGCGGACCTCCAATTTACGATTTCTGTCCTAACTATGTCAAGTCGTGACCATATTATCTTCTGACTGGCAGAGCTTGAGGATACATTATCAGCTTCATAAATGAGGAAGTTGAGACTCAACTTTTCTACACTGATGATGGCAGTGCCGGCTCACTTCCTCTGGAGGGCAATTTGACATTGTCTATCAAAATTGCAAATGCAATACACTCCTTGACCCATCCATTCCGTTTCTGGGAACATATTCAGAGAGATTGTACCCGTGCAAGTTACCCTATGCATGCTGTTGTTCACTGCGGCCCTGCGGTAGCAAAAGGCTGGAAGTAACCTGAATGTCCATCAAGAGGGGACTTGTTAAATACATTTTGGTGCCTTCATACAATGAAGCAATAAGCAGCTGTAAAAAAAGAATGAAAACACGCTCTACGTCGGCTGTAACCCTAAGTGAAAAAACAAAACTAGGTGCAGAACACAGGGTATAGTATGCAACTATTTATGTTAAAAAAGGGAAAAGAATATAGATATGTGTGTGTGTGTGTGTGTGTGTGCGCACGCGCGTGTGTGCTTTTGTATGCATAAAATATTTTTGGAAGGTTCATAAGAAACTGATAAGATTGGTTGCTTCTGAAGATTCGAGCGGCTGAAAGAAGGTGGAAGACGTGGTATTTTACTTGAGATTCTCATACCGTTTGAAGTTGAACCATGTAAATAATCTACCTATAAACTAAGATTACAAAACAAGAAAGATCAGTGAAGCTCAGAGAGGGCAGGTGTTTCCCGAGTGTCACAAAGCAGTTTGGAGCCAGGATCAAGCATCCATTTCTGCATGTCCCAGCACTGCGTTTTGTTTCCTTGGCAATCTTCCCACGCTGCTGGTTTTTGCCTTTAGAGATGGTTCAGAAGAATTCCTCTACCTTATTAACTAGCAAGTTGGAATATATTTTACCAGCTGATATAGTTAATTTGGTTCTTTGCCAGAGCTGCTGTTTTCCTCTGCCTTAATAATAACAACCCTGAGGCAAGACCCTCTTCTGCAGGATCTCGGGCTCCAAGAGCCACCTCTGATTATATCTACAGTTACTCTGCAGTTCGCTGAGCACACCTGGACCAGTTCCCATGCGTTGGCTTCATCACCTGGGCGTTGGTAACCTTGGCAACTGAGGCAGGGGCCAGGGGTCCTCTGAGTATTGTTAGAGTCCTGGTAACTTGGAGGGTCCTTGCTGCTTCACCTCCCTCCAGGGGCACCAGGAAAAGTAATGATTTCTTGGCTTCAGAGAGCAGGGTGACAAATGTGGGGCCTTTGTGGAGTGAAACAGGCAGCCTTTCTGTTACCCTGGCAGAGATGCTGTTTAAATGACAGTTTACTTGAAGATGAGAGAGATGTTTGGAGCCACATTGGGACTGGAGCCTGGTAATTAGCTCTTTACCTGTGTCCTGAGGAGTTTCAGCACAGTCGCTTGTCAGGGGAGCTTGGCAGAGGATATACGGTGTTCTGACCCAAAGATGAATTGGAACTTTCTCCTTGTTGGAACCAAATGAGCAATCCGGGTGTCCAGGGATTGTACTGTCACCTTAAATCTCCCTAGTCCCGTAGGATGTAGCGTGGGGTGTGAATGATCACTTAGATTGTATGTGTTAGGTACAGTATAGGTTGGCTGCTGCTAACTGAGGCCTTAAATAATAGTTTATGGAAGATAGAGTGTATTTCTCTCTCATCTGAAAGGGCATAAATAAGCATCCAGACCTGGTACGGCAGCTCCACTGCCAAACCCTCAGGGCAAGTTCCTTCCAGCTCACTGCCATTCCTAAGGAGTGGGTCTCTCTTCTTGGTGCAAGATAGAGCCCCGGCCATCCCTTCCACTGTCCTGGCAGCAGGAAATGGTCAAGGGCAAGAAAGTACATGTCCTTGCTCCTTAAAATGACTTTTAAAGAAGTTGCTTGCAAAACCTCCCTAATGTCCTACTTCCGGAACTTAGTTCTGTCATCTTGACTTCCCCATCCCCACCCCGAGAGCAGATCCTGAAATACAGGCTTATGTTCAGGTGATTTATTTTGGGACCGGATCCAAAGGAAGTTGTGATGGGCTAACTGGGGAGAGGAAGCAGGGAAGGAGAGAAAACCAGTTCAAGGGTGCATATTGAGTTGGTTACCACTTTTGGCAACTGGGGTTCAGTCCAGGAGTAGTGGGAAGGACACCTTGAGATTGTTTGCCCAAGATGGGATAGAGGGGAGTATTTGCCCACAGGCTGCAGTACCCCATGGTCAAGGGTTGCTCTCCGCTCATTAATTCCCTTGCATTTGAATTATTTACATGCACAGAATGGCTGGAAAGAATCTCTGCAGAGACGTTGCTGTGCAGATCCTGTGGCTGCAACAATGGCTAGAACCAAAAGGATGGGTGGAAAGGATGCAAGATGGAGCATTAGTTATACAGCCTCACTCAGCTGCAAAGGCATCTGGGAAATGTAGTTTTTATTCATGGTGGCCCTGAGCCCAGCAAAGCAACAACAACGATGACGAAAACAAACAAAAAAACCAACCAAACAAAAAAAAAGAAACAAAGCCAGGGGGTTTGGTTGTTGTTGAAAGGATATTGGAACACAAATGGTAGAATCTGGCACACCATAATCTTTATTTGTTCCCAAATTAGGGATTTGTCAATCTCAATGATCTGGAACTCAGCTGAGGATATATAAAAGGGCTCTGAGTGGCCAAGGTAGCCATCAAAGTCCATGTACTGGAGCACATATTCAGATGGCCTCTAAGAACCCATATGAAGCCTATTGCCTGTTGCTTTGGACACAGTCTAACAAGCATAGTGGTCTGTCTTCCCCATGGAAGCAGGTGGACATGGGGGCATTGCTAAGGGTCTGTCCACAGATGGAGCCCTAACATTTTCTCTCAACTCCGGTCTGTCCTTTATAGACTTGCAGGGTGACTTATACAAATGCAGAGGTCACTTGCTCCTTAGAAGCTTCTCAGTGCCCTTGGGAGCTGGTTCTTGTCTCTCTAGTCTCTTGCCTGTCTGCCTTGGAGCCACACTCCAGGCAGAATTTCACTCTTCTAACGCCCTCTGCACATGGCGTTTCCTCTTGTGCAGAGTCTTCTCCCCCTCCTTGCCCCGGCCTAGCCACTCCTGGTCATCCTTCAGTTTTTTGCTGAACATTACATTGGCTACGCTTCTCCCACCGGAGGCTCTGATGGCAAATACTGTATCACTATTTCCTGTTCGATGGTCTTTCCACTGTGTGACTGTGTGCTCGGTGAGGGTAGGGAGGGAGCTGTGTCCATCCTGATCATTGCTCTATTTCTAGGACCTGGCACACAGTTGGTGCCAATAAGTCTTTGTGGGATGGATGGATGGAAACACTCTGTATCTCTGATCCCAGGTAACTTCTTTCTAGTGTGTGCCCTTGGTTCCTGGGTGAGAGAGGGTGCAGAGTACATGCCAAGCCTCTTCCACTGCTGGGGTGCAGTTCCGAGCTCATGCCTTATTGCAGGGGAAGGGGGCAGTGAAAGATCAGCAGTGTGGCTCTACTTTACTGTTTATTTATTTATTTATTGGCCATGTGGTGTGGCTTGTGGGATCTTAGTTCCCTGACCAGGGATTGAACCTGCGCCCTCCGCAGTGAAAGTGTCAAGTCCTAACCACTCGACTGCCAGGGACTTCCCAGAGTGGCTCTCCTTTAGAACTACTCCTAATTTCTACTACTCAAGGCTCATCAGAGAGATCTCCAAAAAAGGGAGCTCCATGAATGAATCAATCATCCAACAGGTTAGCCCTACTCAAAGTGGGACACTGCCTCCTGCTGGATTTTGGATGTATTGGAGGCCGAGGCACCTTGGCACTGGCAAGAACTCGTTATCTTTTCAATTTTTACTGCCACCCCTTTACTTTCAATTAAAAATATTGACAAACTTAAGCTATTTCCCCCCAAACATAAAACAAACTCGATGGATATAAAAAACTAAACTAGGGCTTCCCTGGTGGTGTGGTGGTTGAGAATCTGCCTGCCAATGCAGGGGACATGGGTTCAAGCCCTGGTCCGGGAAGATCCCACATGCCATGGAGCAACTAAGCCTGTGTGCCACAACTACTGAGCCTGCGCTCTAGAGCCTGTGAGCCACAGCTACTGAGGCCAGGTGCCTAGAGCCCGTGCTCCACAACAAGAGAAGCCACCGCAATGAGAAGCCATCATACCGCAACGAAGGGTAGCCCCTGCTCACTGCAACTAGAGAAAGCCCGCGTGCAGCAACAAAGACCCAACACGGCCAAAAATAAATAAAAATACATTTATAAAAAACCTAGTTCTTCTAAAAATTCTTAGAAAGCACTCTTCCTCCCAACCTTGATTTTCAAACTCATATTGAAAATTTAGAGCATACAGAAAAATGTAAAGAACTGAAATAAAAACCATCTGGGAAAAGACGGCAGTAATTTACTTTCTTCCAATCTTTTTACAGTCCATATTAACATGCCTGTAAACACACACACACCCCACTTAAGTGATTACCCTAAATGTAAAGGTTTACATCTTGACTTTTTTGCACTTTACATGAGCTTTAGAGCATGTTCTTATGTCTTTTTTTAAAGATTTTTAAATGAAGTTTTATTTTCTCTATATCATTTATTACTACTTTTTCATAAAATTCACTTTGGTGAAATTTATTTTTCTCTTATGTCTTTAAATAGTCTTTAAGAATGAATTTTGAAGATGGCATAGCACTTCCATGCAAGGGCACACCTTTTTTTTTTTTTTTGGGGGTACGTGGGCCTCTCACTGTTGTGGCCTCTCCCATTGTAGAGCACAGGCTCCGGACGCGCAGGCTCAGCGGCCATGGCTCACGGGCCCAGCCGCTCCGCGGCATGTGGGATCTTCCCAGACCGGGGCACGAACCCGTGTCCCCTGCATCGGCAGGCGGACTCTCAACCACTGCGCCACCAGGGAAGCCCAGGGCACACCTTTTAAAGTGTAATCAAGCCCCTATAATTTTGAGCAGTTAGATTACTGGGATTTTTCACTGCCATGGCTTTATTGCAATGAATTGATTTTTCTTGTATCTCTGGTTATTTCTTTTTTTGATTATTTCTTATAGATTCTTAGGAATATAATTCCTGGGTTAAGGGTATGATTATTTTTCAGTCTTTCAATTCATGTTGCTAAATTAGTTTTTAGATAGATTATCTGTTGACATCCCACCAATGATGTCTGAGGGTCTTTGGTTTGTATTGTTTTTATTTTACTGTACCTTCAGCGATAGAGATTATGATAATTTAATAAAGCCAATTTGATAGTCTCCACGTTACCTTCTAAACTTCCAGGATTGGATGAGTTGTTGTGTAGTTGTGATTGATGTGCGAATGAGGCAGCTTTCTTTCCTTATTCAACTGTTTATATGTTCCCTATTTCCAAAACAGGATGTGCTGTAGCTCACAGGAAAAATACAAAGATACAGCACAATAGTTAAAAACAGCTTTTGTCACTTCACATTTTATTAAAACATTTTCATGTGTTAGAAACGTTTGCATACACTTTGCTGTTATGGGTGATAGGTGTTGTGGGAAAGAGTTCTACGATCGACTGGTAATGTCTGCCACGAGTGCGTCTGTGAAGAGGTAGAAGGCTTGTTGCTGAGAGTCTGCTCTCCCTGACCTTTGGTGGTTTGCAACTACTCACAGTTCAGCTTTCAGTGAGAAAAATTTAAACATTTGGTCAGAATGGAGTGGTAAGGGGTCACTCTGGAATTGGCTTTCAGCTTATCCCAACCTCTGCTTCCCTTTTCTTCTGTCTCTGGTCCTCCTTTATATTTCCAACAGACTTGAACTGCAAACGTATTATGTGCACACCTAGTCCCTGAATTGGTAGAAAGGAGCAGAAGGTACACCAAGGAGGCTGTGTTTCCCAAACTTTAGTCTTTAAAATGCATTCCCTTCACATTTTTTTTTTTTTTTGCCATATCTGGGGTATTCCTGTGCTATTTTTAAAAAATGAATTTAGTTATTTTATTTATTTAGTTTTGGCTGTGTTGGGTCTTCGTTGCTGTACGTGGGCTTTCTCTAGTTGCGGCGAGCAGGGGCTACTCTTCGTTGTGGTGCACGGGCTTCTCATTGTGGTGGCTTCTCTTGTTGTGGAGCACGGGCTCTAGGCGTGCAGGCTTCAGTAGTTGTGGCACGTGGGCTCAGTAGTTGAGGCTTGCGGGCTCTAGAGCACAGGCTCAGTAGTTGTGGCGCATGGGCTTAGCTGCTCTGCGGCATGTGGGATGTTCCGGGACCAGGACTTGAACCCACGTCCCCTGCATTGGCAGGCGGATTCTTAACAACTGCGCCGCCAGGGAAGCCCCCCGTGTGCTATTTTAAATTTAATATGTAATGTAAAATTGACTCATTGATTTTGCTTAAATATTTTTATTTTAAAAGCAGTCACTAACACTCTCACAAACAAGCCAGCATCACTTGCCATAAATCGATGAAACTCTTCCAAATAAAGACAATGCAAGCCAAACAATGGTCTTGAATTCCAGCTCGAGACTGCTGCTTGCCAAGGGCTCTCAGACGGAGGCCTGCTGTCTCTTGGTTAACAAGGGCCATTAGCCGTGTGTTAGAGACTCATTAGCACGAAACGGAGGCTTTCTCTTTTTAGGAGAAGGGTTATAGGAGAATTAAGAAAGTAGTAACTTTCTAATTGTGGGATTTAATCTTCCTGAAAACATTTGGTAAATGGCCCTCCACACTGCTGCAGAGACCTAGGAAAGCGCTGGCGAGGGCAATTTTGGGAGGGCATTGAATGCCGAGGTAAAAGAGACTGGTACCTTGGCAGGGAGTCTTCTTGGATACTTTGGGGGATTGTTCGGGGCACAGGAGTAGTGTGTTTCAGTAGCAGAATTATTGATGAATAGGGCTTCCCTGTCCCCTGAAGGGAGATTCCCGTTTAGGCAAACGACTCTCCCTTTGGTCCAGTGCTTGGTGAGAAGCAACGTATGACCCGATGGGCCCACCTCTGTCTTTAAACAGTCACTGAATAGCATCCCTTCCTCCAGAAGTGTCCTGTGTTGCTTGAGCTCCCATGAGTTCTGGGCACAAAAAAAAAGAAAATGGAGTTGGTACCACATCCAAGTGGCATGTGGTGCGGGCTTGTGCCGTTGGATTATTTTTATTTATCATGGCTGATTCACAATCGTCTCCATGGCGATGGGGGAGTTGACGGAGGAAAGAAGTGAGTCATCACGTTACTAAATGACCCAATGAAAGAAAAAAGCTCTTAAACACATTAAGGATTGATTTAATGTCGTGGCCTTGCCTGGCGGGTCATTACCTGTCTCTGCTACAGATGTTGGCATTTCCATTTCCAGAGTGTTCTGAACTGGTGTGGCTCATCTGTTTGCATTTGAATGTCATTCTCAGCTCAAATGCAGCCAGATGCTGAGGGTCAGGGGGGCCACCGGCAAACTCATCGGGAGATGCTGTCTGCCACGGAACATTCGGGATACACACACACACACACACATATATATATATATATATATATATACACGTACATGTATATAAATATGTATACACACACATATATACACACACATATACACACACATATATACACTTATGCATATATATACACAAATATATACATATACATACACACATATACATATATACACATATGTACACACCTATATACATATATACACACCTATATACATATATACACATATATATACACCTATATACATATATACACACCTATATACACATACATATATACACATATACACACATATGTACACACCTATATACATATATACACACATACACACATATACACATATGTACACACACATATACATATATACATATGTATGTATGTATGTGTGTGTGTGTATATATATATATAATTTTTTACAGACTTGAAGAAATGCAAAATCATCTGTATAAATTACAGGTAAGAAATCCAAGCCTACAATGGACACCCAGGTACCTAACACATAGGGAAAATGGTGACATGTACAGGATGACAATATGTCTTGATTTCCCAGCTTTCTCCTTTTCTTAGCAAAACCCTTAATAACATCCCTTTTCATTCTTGAAATAGGTTCGGGTTTGGGTGATAATTGTGTCTACTCGGCTTTTAAGCCTTCTCTGAGCTCCCACCCTAATCTTGTTTCCCTCTCCTTGCACAGAGAACCTCTTTTCCAAATTTTAGTTTCTCATTCCTTTGCTGTTCAATGTTTGCATCCCTAAATGGTCTATTACTTAGGTTTGTCTCTTTGTGAACTCTGAGTGAAACTGTACTCTGAGTTTTCTTTGGTGTCACTTCTCTTCCACTGAATGTTGCATTTCGGAGATGCATCCTTGTTACTATATGTAGCGGTAATTCATCCACCTCTACAGCTGTATACTACCCCATGGTAGGAATGTATCACAATTTATCCGTTTTATTGCTGGCAGACATTTGAATGGTTTCCCGCTGCTCTAATAAACGGCTGCTAGGAACATATTTCTGCGTGTATCCTGATGCACTCCAGACTGAATTCTCCAGGCGCTGTGTCCAGAATTGCTGGGTCATGTGTTCATTGCATGTCCAACTTTACCAGATGATGCCAAACAATTTTCCAAAGTGGTGGTACAGGTTTGTTTGTTTGTCTGATTTTGGGCACGCCACGCATCTTGTGAGATCTTAGTTCCCTGACCAGGGATTGAACCCACGCCCTTGGCGGTGAACGTGTGGAGTACTAACCACTGGACCGCCAGGGAAGTCCCCGATGGTACAGTGTTATGCCCCTACTGGCAACAGGGGCATAACACTGGAGGTGTTCTGGTTGCTCTGCATCCTTGTCATCACTTGCTGCCAGACTGTTCAATTGTTACCGGTCTGATGGGTGCAGGATGCTATCTCCTTGTACCTTTATATCTCCAGGGCTGCCTGGGACTGTTGTGTCGCCAGCCTGCCCAACTCTGCAACTCAGTATGAGGAGGTCCATCTTCCTGTAAATAAGCTCTATCCTCCAATATAAACTTTATAGTAATAAAGTTGATACTTGGATCTATAGCAGCCTTACTTCTTTGTTCTAATTGGTTGAGAACTTGGGTGGGAAAGAGGGATGTCCCTTAAGGGTGCTGAAAAGGAAAAAGCTCTGTGTGTTTTCTCCACTCTCACACTGTGCTTTCAAAACACTTCTACTCCAGATGTGCGGGGGAGATGCCTTTCCCCTCATCACCAGGCAATTCTCTGGCACCGGCTGGGTGTCCTGCAATTGACCTCAGTTCAGACACTGTCTACCTGGAGACAGCATCAGATCCCACGGTCAAGGGTTCAGCCCCGCAAGACCGCCCTCACCTTCAGATGCCAGTGCCAAGTCCGGGTTTTCACCTGTCCTCCTGACCTATAAATTGGAGTTTCCCATGATCCCCTTCTCAGGCTTGACCATTTGCTAGAATGGCTCACAGAACTCAGGAAAACATTTTACTTACTAGATTACTGGTTATTATCAAAGGATACGACTCAGGAATAGTCAGATGGAGGAGATGCACAGGGCAAGGCCTGTGGGAGGGGACTCGGAGCTTCCATGCCCTCTCCGGGTGCACCACCCTCCCGGCACCTCTGCGTGTTCACCAAACCCGGAAACTCTCAGAACCTCATGCTTTGGGGTCTGTATGGAGGCTTCATCACATAGGAATGATAGATTAACTCATCAGCCATTGGCGACTGATTTAACCTTCAGCCCCTCTCTCCTCCCTGGGGGTCAGGAGGTAGGGCTGAAAGTTCCCACCCTCTAATCACACGGTGGGTTCTCCTGGCAACCAGCCCCCTCCTGTGGCTATCTTGGGGCCTTCCCCAAATCACCTGATTAATATAAACTGAGATGTGGTTGAAAGGGGCTTGTTATGGATAACAAAACACTCTTCTTTCACCTTTTTAGCTCTATCACTTACGAGATTTCAAGAGAGTTTTAGGAGCTCTGTGCCAGGAACAGGTATGAAGAATAAATATGTGTTTCTTATTATAAATCACAACATCGCAGGTGTCCTGCAGACCATCACACACACAACTAGCAATGCTATCTCTTATAACTTCCATTTTCATGTGCCTCTAATTCACCTGTCCCAAACCTAGCTAACCTGGAGCTTTCTCTCCTTTCATGGAGCTCCAGCTCATACCAGCTCACATGGCTTACCTGGTCCTCTGTGTTCGTAGGATTTGTTTGTGGGTTTAGCCTTTTTCCTGTTTAATCATATTCTATTAGCCTTTTGTGGGATGTAAGTCTTGCTTCCTTCATCTGAGATCTTCAGAAGTTTTCCTCATCTTTATATTTCCCTGAGGGACTAACATTGTCCAGGCTCATTCTTCCAGGAAATATTCTGCAGATCCCATTGTGTGCTAAGGCTGATGATAATGGCTGAAGTAGTCAAAGATAAAGAAACTGAATTACTTGCCCTTATCAGGGACATGCTTTCCAGAAAAAATGAAAGAAACAGACAAGAGCAATGTGATGTGACTTTGGATAGGATGAATACTCAGATTATTAAAGAGACTTCCTTTGCCAGGAGAAGTTGGATAAATGTTCCCAGATGAAAGGTAACTTTGAAGTGGGTTTTGAAGGATGAGTAGGAGTTGCACAAATGGCCAAATAGCCGTTAGGAATCTGTATTGGTAAATGAACTGTATCTTGTCTTCTTCGCTTTGGGGATTATTGTAGTTTTTTTTTTTTTTAAACATCTTTATTGGGGTATAATTGCTTTACAATGGTGATTATTGTAGTTTTTTTTTTTTTTCATCCTTGGAAACCTTGGCTAGTCAATTTTTATTTTATTAAAAAAACATGTATTTATTTATTCATTTGGCTGTGCCAGGTCTTAGTTGTGGCTCGCGGGATCTTTGTTACCACTTGTGGGATCTTTGTTGCAGCATGCGGGATATTTTATTTTAGTTGCGGCGTGCAGGCTCTTAGTTGTGGCATGTGGGATCTAGTTCTCTGACCAGGGATTGAACCCGGGCCCTCCGAATTGGGAGCATGGAGTCTTAACCACTGGACCGTCAGGGAAGTCCCTGGCTAGTCAATTTTTAAAAGGTACATATATATTTAAAATTTTTTATTTATTTAATTTATTTATTTTTGGCTGCATTGGGTCTTCGTTGCTGCGCGTGGGCTTTCTCTAGTTGCGGTGAGCGGGGGCTACTCTTCATTGCAGTGTGTGGGCTTCTCATTGTGGTGGCTTCTCTTGTTGTGGAGCATGGGCTGTAGAGCGCAGGCTCAGTAGTTGTGGCGCACGGGCTTAGTTGTTCCGCGGCATGTGGGATCTTCCCAGACCAGGGCTCGAACCCGTGTCCCCTGCATTGGCAGGTGGATTCTTGACCACTGCGCCACGAGGGAGGCCCTAAAAGGTAAATATTAATGAAAATTGAAAGCTGTCCTTTCACTGACCGTGGAATCTTGACTCTGGCCATTCATGCATTGGAAATGAGGTGAGAAGTCAACACGAGAGGTGACGTCCATGCATTCATTCTTTTATTTCAATGCATAGTTTGCATCTGTTGGATGTTTGAATAAAAGATAAAGGAAAATAGAATAAACTGCATTCTTAGAACTGGGACTCCCCTGCCTTCTCTCCTGACCTCGCTGGGGTCAGCCGACTCCAGCTGGTGGCAGCAGCTGTCACCACCGAGGTGTGTTCTCTGAGCATTTTTCAGCTGTTTAGCTCAAACTGTGGGTCTCATCACACGTGGCCAGAATTACACAGAGTCACTGTGAGCATTTGGTTAATTAGAACAAAGCCGTCAGGTGAAATGAACGAGCCATCCCAGACTCTGTTCTAACCATCATTAGACGGGATCTCTGATGAGCTGGTCCTGGGCTGCGCTTGATTCCGGGCATCTCAATGCTGTTTGGAGTGTTAGTCAAGGCTGAACGGCTGGGCAGGAGTTGGGAATGAGGTGTTTTTCTCAGGGGGGAAGTCTTGAGAGAGTGTTTGTATGGGTGTGAGTCCCTCATACCTTTGGGGGCTGCCTGTCTGTTAAGCGATGCTTGCCTTGACCCTGGTGCAGCTGTCAGTCAAATAAACAGAACCACTGGCACCTCCCCTGACAGCTGGCGTGGTGACTACTGTCAGAGTGCGGGGAGGTTGGCTTGCCGTCCAGAAGGTGCGCGTGTAATGTTTTAAACTGCAAAGGGGAGGGACTCTCCAAGGGACTGGACTGGTGAAAGGCAGGCAGGGGTTCAGGTCCTCCTGAAAATCCAATTTGGGCAGAATTTTGGATTCTAATAAAGTCGTCTTTCATCACCTTGGCTTAATGTGTTAGATTTTAACGTAGAGTTTGCAAACTGGAGGACCCTGAGTTGCATGTGTGGGTGTCATGGGTTGAATCATGTCCCCCCCAAGAGATATGTCCAAGCATCTGCCAATGTGACCTTATTTTGCAGATGTAGTCTAGTCACAGTACAATCATTAGGGTGGACCCTGATCCAGTATGACTGGTATCCTTATCAGAAGGGGAGAGGGACAGAGGGAGAAAGTCATGTGAGGATGGAGGCGGAGATTGACCGCAGTGATGTGTGACAAGCTAAGGAATGCCAAGGATTGGCCACACCAGCGTGTAAGAGAAAGGCATGGAACACATTCTCCCCTAGAGGCTTCAGGGAGAGCACAGCCCTGCAGACGATTTGGCTAAAGACTTCTGGCCTCTAGAACTGTGAAAAAGGAAAATTTCTGTTGTTTTAAGCCATCCAGTTTGTGGTAATTATTTATGGTTGCCCTAGGAAACTGAGTGGCTTTAAAAAATTGGATTAGTGGCTACCATTTATTTTTATTTTTGGTCGCAGTGCACGGTTGGCCGCGGTGCATGGCACGTGGGCATCTTAGTTCCCCAACCGGGGATCGAACCCATGCCCCCTTGCAGTGGAAGCATGGAGCCCTAACCACTGGAATGCTAGGGAATTCCTATGCCTACCATTTAAAAACAGAGATTTCATGCAAAAATTGGGATTTCTGGCACCTCTAGAAACATCAGATCTGTCCACATAGGGCCAGCATTCTCAGGTGGGAGCTGTCTGGACCTCTGCATTTTACCCCAGTCATCACCACTTCTAGCTGTCTGCCTCTCCTACCTGTGTTTCCCATCGAGCCCTCTAGGTATCTGAGTTTGTGGCCCTTTCTTTCACAATAGGTCTGGGATGGAAGGGTTGAGAAAGGGCCCATCTCTGGCTTTCTGGCTTCTAGAGCAGGAGGTGGCAAACCACAGCCCGTGGGTCAGATCCAGCCTGCTACCTGTGTTAATAAATAAAGTTTTATTGGAAAACAGCCATGCCTACTTGTTTACATATTATCTGTGGTTGCTTTCACACCACGATGGCAGAGTTCAGGAGCTGCAGGAGAGACCATTTGGCCTGCAAAGTCTAAAGTATTTACTATCTGGCCCTTTATAGAAAGAGTTTGCTGACCCCCTTCTGGAGAGTCAAGAAATCCAGATTTTTACATGAATTCTCCTTGTTTTTAAATGAAGGCAGCTAATTCACATTGGTTTTTAATTTCAGAAAACCTAACTGTCAGTCAAAGACATCTTTCCATGGCAATAGATTGAATTTCATCATTAAAAAAACCCATAGAGTACTATGACTTAACCAGTTCTTTATTAATGGGTATGTAGGCAGTTATGTTTTAGATTTATGTGTACTAGTCAGGACTGGCTAAGAAGCCCCACACTTGAGCATTGAGATTCTATTTTTTTCTGCAAATCTTTTTTTTTTTTTGGCCGTGTCACACAGCCTGCAGGATCTTAGTTCCCCAACCAGGGATTGAACCCGGGCCCTTGGCAGTGAAAGTTCAGAGTCCTAACCACTGGATTGCCGGAGAATTCCCAAGATTCTTTTTTTAGGATGAGGAGGGAGTGTGTGATTGGGGTTATTTAATTCAGATGTAGAGAGCCGGTAGACTGTGCCATCATTCTTGTCAGACGTTCATATTTCATTTTTAGGGCAAGATATTAAACACTGATTCTTGCTGTTCACAGAGGACTGCGTGAGAGAGAATGATGTCAACAGCAGAAGGGAATTGTTTTGGGTGTAGGGAGGAAGATTTTTGTTGCTCAAGGTGGTAAATCTTGGAAAGTGTAGCAGAGAGAAAGTCTCTCTGCTGACCTTCTGGGAAGCGACAGCTCTGCCCAGGTTGGATGTCACTCAGGAATGGAAGATCGGGTGACCCACTTCTGCTGCAGCAGGAATGGCTGTCTCTAGCCCAGCACCGAGCAGACCTCGGCATCGTGTGTTGCTCACCAGGAAGGAGTGCTGGGGGTCATTGGCGGTGGGGCTATTTGGCGAGCAACCACCCGTCGCCCTTCCTGGATTGGAGGGCACAGCCTGGGCCAGCTGATCCCACACCCCACTGACCTCCAGAGTTCTCATCTCTGACTGGCTGGCTCCATCCTTCTGTTCAAGGCCAGTTCGATCCCCCCCAGGCTGTGTGGCTGTTTGGAGGGTGTGGATGTGTGAGAAAATGGTCAACATTGTTGATGCGAGGCTGTTATCCTTAGGAAGGTCTGCTTGCAAGGTTGGCTGCTGGCTGGCGTCTGAGAAGTTGGCACTTGAACTGTTCCCTAAATGATACGTGTGGTTCACTGTTCCCAGACTGTATGAACCATGTGATTTATGCTGAACGTCTGCTTTCCTTCTGAGAGTCTGGAATGTGGGCACCTGCTAGGCAGAGGGTGCCTCCATCACTTGCCCCCAGTAGAAACTGTGGGCACTGACTCTCGAATGGGCTTCCTTGCGTGGAACAGCACATGCGTGTTTCTGTGTTTCTGTGGCTAAGAGAAGAGTGAGGTCTGTGTGACCCTGGTGGGAGAGAGACAGTATGAGGAAGCCTGTGCATAGATTTCTATGCACTCTGCCTGTGTCTTGTCCCCTTGCTGATCAGGTTATGCAATAAGCCTTAGCCATAAGGACAGCTGTATGCTGAGTCCCATGAGTCGTCCTAGTGAATCACTAAATGTGTGAGTGGTCTTGGGAAACCCCCAGGCAGGATGAGTTATTATAAACTCAATTCCAGCATTAAAAGAAATTCAGTGCATGCCTTGATGCTAATGATAAAAGTATCAGTGATTATATTAATAACTAATATTCATTAAGGTGCCAGGCGGTAGTCTAATCTTCACAGATTAATTTAACCATCCTCTTAGAGGTAGGTATTACTTTCATCCCCATTTTACAGATGAGAAAACGGAGGCACCGAGAGGTTAAGTGACCTTCCCTTTATCAGCTAGCTCATAAGTATCAGAGCTGAGAACGAAGCCCCCAGATACTTGAGATCCTCCTAAAACACAAGACTGTTCGCAGAATGATGACTGGGGCTAGCGCCTTCTGAAAAACTAGCTTTAGTCTAAAGAGGCTAAATACCGTTTTTATCTTTTCTGATGGAGGGCAAATCGGGGAGGATAAGCTGACATAACAAGTCAGCTCAAAATTTCAATGGATTAAAATAACAACATTTTTTTCCTTGACCAATCTATATATCCATCCCAGGCTGGCTGGGGGCTGTGCTCGGTGTGGTCCTCACTTAGGGACACCCAGGCTGCTGGAGCAGCCACCATCCTCACGGGCTGCTGAGTAACCTGGCAGACGGAGGGTCTGGCATCTGCGCTTGGATGCAGCAGCCCAGCAGGGACTGCTCAAATCTCATTGGTGAGAAGCGTCCCATGACCCCGCCCACGCACAAGGGAGTCTGGACGTGAACCCCACCTCGGACCCGGAAGGCAGAGAGTAGACTCGTTAGTGAGCAGCGCGTGCAATACTACAGCAAGGATTAGAAAAGCAACCACAAAACTTATTTTCCCGGACTCCAGATTTGGGGGAAAACTGCTCATGGAGGGAAGAGCAGGGAGTTGAGAGCAGAGGGGTGGCAGAGAGCTGGTTCTTGTCAAAGGCAGGAGTGAGAAATCTGGGGTGCCGGATAGTTCAGTCCTTTCAAAGCAAATGAAAGTGATTTCCATGACAACAATTCAATTAGAGAACGACGTGAAGTTCTCCTCTGTAAAGCAACACCAAGGAATGATTGCCAAAAGGAATCCGAGTCGGATTGGCCTTCGGGGTGGAGAGGGAGAGAGAAAGTGCCCCAGCGGGGCGCCCCCAGCGGTTCCTGGATGCGGACACGACCCGCTGATTGCGAGGCTCACCCCTGCACCGTGCAGGCCGGCGCCGAGGGAGGGGCGTTTGCGAAATGCAAAAGCAAATGCAAGATTTAGGGGAGTGGGAGTGAGATTAGGAAGTGGGAGAGGGCAGAGACAGGGAGGCACCTGGGTTTTGCTTTTGAGGTGTGGGTCTTGGGAGTACAGGTTGGCTGGTAGGGTCGCAGAATAGGTGTTGAAATGTTCCCCCGCAGAATTAAA
Organism: Neophocaena asiaeorientalis asiaeorientalis; assembly: GCF_003031525.2. Classification (NCBI taxonomy): domain Eukaryota; kingdom Metazoa; phylum Chordata; class Mammalia; order Artiodactyla; family Phocoenidae; genus Neophocaena; species Neophocaena asiaeorientalis. The sequence continues at coordinate 3,755,381 of NW_020174645.1, read as the reverse complement.
ATTCTGACTTGGTGGGAAGAGAGAATGAGGTCCCAGGGTGTGGTGGAAAGAAACCAGGCTTTGAAATCACACTCTCATGGCTTTCAGTCAGTTTTTTATTTTGCTTTCTGTGTTTGAATTTAAGCTCCCCTGAGCCTTAATATTCTTCACTAGGTATGCTATTAGCAGGATGATGGTGAGTAGTAATGTAGTCTTCTATTTGGCACACAGTAGGTCCTCTCTGTAATGTGCCTGTATTTTCCTCTCTTTAATTAGGGATGATGGCAATGAGAGTCCATCTCAGAGCCAAACCGTTCGGAGTAATGGCTCCCTGGAGCCTGTGTTAAGAAGGATTCTGAAGCTCAGTGAGAGAGAATGGTACAATTGCTATTGATGTCTGTCACAGACGTGGGAGGTGATGTTATGTGTGCCACATATTTGCCATCCTTGGTTTAGCCTCTTTCATCTGAGCTCATTTCTTTTTTCTTTAACTTTTGTTTATTTTTGGCTGTGTTGGGTCTTCGTTGCTGTGCACGGGCTTTCTCTAGTTGCATCGAGCGGGGGCTACTCTTCATTGCGGTGCATGGGCTTCTCATTGCTGTGGCTTCTCTTGTTGTGGAGCACGGGCTCTAGGCGTGCGGGCTTCAGTAGTTGTGGCTCGCGGGCTCTAGAGCACAGGCTCAGTAGTTGTGGTGCACGGGCTTAGTTGCTCCGCGGCATGTGGGGTCTTCCCGGATCAGGGCTCGAACCTGTGCCCCCTGCATTGGCAGGCGGATTCTTCACCATGGCGCCACCAGAAGTCCCCTGAGCTTATTTCTTACCCCTCCCTTCTGTGCATCCTTCCTTGCGTTCAAACTGATCAGCGGTCAACTCACTGCACCCTGAGCATGCTCTGTGCTGCCTGCCTTCTTTCTCTCACTCCCCCGCCCATCTAGATCTTTGCTGTCCTTCATGGACTAGGGAAGCTCTACCCACCCAACCCCTGCCCTGGTCTTTTCAGGACCAAAGGATGTCATCTTTTTCTGAATTCCCGTAGCACTCACCACCTCTTCCGTAGCCTCGACATACAGCCCCTAACAGCCTGTCATTTAGGCATTGGTGTCCTTTCCGTGTGCACATTAGCTGGCCTCTCTTGACTCTAAGCTCCCCGAGGGCACCCACGCTGTCTGCTGCTCCATTACCCCTATACCCACTGACCCCAAACTTCACACTGCTTCCCTATGCAGGGAATGGGATTTGGGTGATTGAGTTGGCAGAGTGTGGAAATGTGCTGCTTAGGGGCCTGGGTGTGGCAATCAGGGATTCTGGCACTGCTGCTTTAGGGTGGTGTGACCTTAGCTAAGTCCCTTGATCTCTCTGAACCTCAGATTCCTCTTTGAGTAATACTAAGAGAGTCACTGGGAGCATACAGTGAGATGATGTGTGTCTGTTGCTTTCTTGGATCTGGGCACACAGAAAGCACTTAATATTTGGTAATGGCTATTATTCTCTCTTTTCTCTCTGCCCTCCTCCTCCTTTCCTCCCGTGCCGTGTTTTTTTTTTTTTCTTTCTTTCTTTTTTCGATTTTGGATTTTTGCCTACTCCGTGTGGCAGGCAGGATTTTAGTTCCCCGACCAGCACTAGTGATCGAACCTGCACCCCCTTCAGTGGAAGTGTGGAGTGGACCTCCAGGGAAGTCCCCCGACCCCTGTTCTCATATGACCATCTCACTGCAGATCTTTCACTAGTCTGGTCCTACAGGTATTGATTGGGAGGCACTAGGAGTTGAGATGCCATGGATGGCTGGGTGCAGGAGAAAGAGGATATCTATCCACTGGGTGGAAAAACCCCAAGTCCATGGGAGCCCCCCGGCACTACTTCCCCCCTTTAGGCAGCAGCTGTGTTCTCAAACAACTGTGTGCAATTTCAATTTGATTAGCTTCACCGTGAGCCCCCTTTTAGAAGTCCCAGGGGATAGTTGTGGTGCACGGGCTTAGTTGAAACGCTTCCAATTAGCGACCTTTTTGACAAACGCTTTTGTAAGTTGCAGTCACCAAATTGTTCTGCTATGTGATTTTGGATTCATATATATTAGGTTTCCTTAATGTAGGTACTATTTTAACAGTGAAGCCTCCTTATCATATTCCAGCCCAGTTTTTGAGCTTTGGCAGTCAAAATTGGTTTTTATTTCAACCCGTTGAATATGTATTATATTTCAGAACAGTATTTCCAACTCATGAAAACTAGAGTTATCCGGGTTTGTCTTCTGTACTCGCTATGTGCCGGCTCTTACTGGGGCGTCACTGGCAGATGCTCTGCTGTCCTTGATAAAGGAACAAGAGTGATAAAAAACCAGGAAGACGCCTAGAATGAATAATCTGGTTGAGGAAACACGTAATTACCATGAGTGTCAGTCTCCGTAATGAAGCACTGATAGGGCCAAATGCAGAGCATAAATGACCAGGGAACGGGGGCGAGGTAACATGTCGAGTAGAATAATTCAGCCTCTGAGTAGCTCCCGGCGGCAGTCCCGTGACTCGCCGACGCAGGTCAAGACAAATGCTCCCATGTGGAAATCGGGCGCACGGCCACCTCCCAGGGAGACGAGCGCTAATGACTCCAGCGAGGATGCTGGGGTTGCCGCTCTGTCTGCCACGCTCTCCTGGAGGGATGCTAGATTTTTAGGACAGAACTTGAGATCACCGGCCAACTCATTTTACAGATGAGGAAACTGAGGCCCAGCGAGGGCAGTGGGATTCCCAGAGCCTCCCGGTGAGTCAGTAGCCACAGTGGGTCCCTGAACATCCATCCCATGACTTTGCTTTGCTTTCATCACCTGCACTGCCGCCCGCCCCCCACCCCCCAACCCCAAAGGATGCAGAGCAGAGATCAAGCATGGCTAACAGCCCTGTTTCCTAAGGAATGTGGGTTTCTAGAGAGAGAGACAAGACATATTTTTCCTTCTATGAGTAGACGACATTTTGTCTTGTTATTTATTCAGTTAAATTTTCGGAACAGATGTGCACGTACGTGGTTCAAAGTTCAAAAAGTATATGTTGAAAATGAGGTTTCCTTCCCTCCCAGACCTGTTCCCTGACCTTCCTGGTTTCCTTCTCAGAGGCAGCCGGTATCATCAGATGTTTTATATATCCTTTCTGAGACTTTTCCATGCACACAGGAGCAAACATTTGTTTGTTGGTTCATTCACTCATTCAGCAGTTTATTGAGAACCTTCTGTGTGGCAGGCTCTGTTGTAGGTGCTGAGCTACGGCAGCGAGACAGAGATCGTGTTGCCATGGAGCTGACATTAGACCTCACAATCTCTCCCTCCCCCACCTCTCTCTTATGGTAGCTTACACATAGTTCTGTGCTTGTATTAAAACGTAAACAGGGGCTTCCCTGGTGGCGCAGTGGTTGAGAGTCCGCCTGCCGATGCAGGGGACGCGGGTTCGTGCCCCGGTCCGGGAAGATCCAACATGCCGCGGAGCCGCTGGGCCCGTGAGCCATGGCCGCTGAGCCTGCGCGTCCGGAGCCTGTGCTCTGCAACGGGAGAGGCCACAGCAGTGAGAGGCCCACGTACCGCAAAACAAACAAACAAAAAACAAACTTAAATATATCTTTCACTCTCTTCCTACTAGCTCACAGGGAGTTGCCTCTTTCTTTACAACCATGGTGTTGCACTTCATTGTGTGGATTTACCATAATTTATTGAGCCAGTACCTGACTGATAGGTATTTAGTTGGCTTGTTTTTTGCTATTATAAGCAGTGCTGCAGGGTCCTCCTACGAATATTCCTATAGGCACACGTGGAAGGAGATCCTGCAGTTTATTGACCAATGTGAGTAAAACGTCCACAGGGATCGGTATTCAGGTATGGCTACATCCAGGTGCTTAGACCTATCACTTGGAACTGATCTCTCAGTCCTGACTTGGCTTCATTCTCAGAATAAGAAGCCTTATCAAATCCTTATTCAATACTATTAATTGCATACCTACAAAGGGCTAGATGTTCTAGGTGCTGGGCATATATCAGAGAAGAAAATATACCCAAATCCTGGCCTTCCTGGAGCTGATATTCCCAAGATGCTGCACGCCCATCAGTCTTCCATCAGTCTTCCTGGTTGGGGGAAAAAGAAGCCTTCCTCTCAGCAGTAACAAGTCTCAGGATGGAATCTCATTGGATTAAGTTGGTCATGTGACAATCCCTGACCCAATCATTTTGGTGGGGGCGAGAGTGGAATAAGATGATTGGCCAGGCCAGGACCCCTGGGGCTAGGGGGTGGAGCTGTCATCATCAGAAACCACATGGACTGAGGGTGGGTGAGGGGATTCCCCAAAGTGAAAGGGTTCTGTTATCCAGAGGAAGGGCGGTAGGTTGCGGGTATGGAGGTTCACAGGCAAAGAACCCCAGGAAAGAGCAAGAAGGGGGAGAGGAAGTGAGAGTGAGCTTGGGGCTCAGGCAAAGCCTTTAATGGCTACTGGGCAGGCCCTAGGGAGGCGAAGAAGCTGGGGATGGGCGTCGTTAAAGTTTAGACAAGATCAACATCCTTGAAAAGGACTTTTGGGGTGCTTACTGCTCCTGGAAACCCTGTGCCCCTAGCAAGAGCATTCCGCTGAACACCTATTTACTGAGTACCAGTGGTGGGAAAAAAGCCGTGCCAAACTCTACGTTAACCTGAGATTAATGAGAGTAACGACACTCACTTGTATTGAAGTCATGCTAGTGCCCGATACTTAACACGTATGAATTGACTTCATTCCCACAACAGCCTTCTAAGGTAGGTGTTATTATGATCCTTATTTGGGGATGAGCTAACAGAGGCACAGAGAGATTAATTGACTTGCTGAAGATCACACAGCCAGTAACGGACAGAGCCAGCATTTGCACACGGGCAGTCGGGCTCCAGAATCTGTGCTCTGTGTACAGCCTTCTTCTGTCTGTGCCAGTTTGTGTGTCAGAGAGTGAAATGGAATAGCAGGCCTGAGCCCTAGTTCCGACTGTGACACCAGGTAGCTGCATGATCACTGGTGCCTGTCATTTCAGAATGCTGGGCCTCAGTTCCCACATATACAGAAGGGAATACTGTCTGAGCCCAGAGTTCATCAAGGATCAAATGAAGTAGTTAGCAAAAATACCTTTTTACGGGAAAATAATACAAGTGCCTTTTGCACACGTATTAGGTTTCTCTTGCTACGGTAACAAATGACCTCAAAATGAGTGGCTTCAAACAACACAAGTATAAAAAAAGAAAAGAAAACACAAGTGTATTATTTTACAGTTCTGGAGATCAGAAGCTGGAAATCAGTCTCACGGGGCTAAAATCAAGGTGACAGCTGGGCTGTGTTCCTTCTGGAAGCTCTGGGGAGCATTCATTTTCTTGCTTTTTCCGGTACCTGGAGGCTGCCTGCACTCCTTGGCGCATGGCCCCTTCCGCCATCTTCAAGTCCAGCAGTACAGCATCTTCTAGGCTGACTTTCTCTCTTCCTCCTTTCCTCCTACCCTCTCCTTTCCTTCTGTCATCACATCTCCTTCTCTGTCTCTGACCCTCCCGCCTCCCTCTTACAGGGACCCTTGGGATTACACTGAGCCCACAGGATAATGCAGGATAATCTCCTCATCTCAAAAATCCGTAATTTAATTTAATCACATCTGGAAAATCCCCTTTGCCATGTAAGGTAACGGTAGTCTCAGGGGCTTAGGACGTGGACATCTTTGGGGGAGGTATTTTATTCTGTCTACTTCAGTCCACTTAAGATCATTTAAATTATTTCATTATCTAGCACCTATGTAACTATTTTTAAATGTACCATTGTTCAGCCTTTTAAGACACATGTAGATGGATACTCAGAAGAAAACAGAAAAGGGCCTTAAGCTCCCTGTCTGGATAACCCCAAGGGATAATTTTTTTCCTGTTTTGACATTTAAACAGAAAATGCAAGTAGTATTAGTAGAAGGTTAAAGAGTGCAAAGGACAGAGTGATACAAGATGGAAAGTTAGAGCTGTCTGTCCTCCGCTACCTGCATACTTTCTCCCCTAAGGTAACCACTTTACAGTTTTAGAAGATTCCTTCCAGAAAAGAAGAGACTAATGCATACAACAGAATAAATGCATCCATTTATACCTTCCCTTCTAAACAATATGAGAGATCGTCTTATTCACAGCATTATGCATCTTACCTTTTTCCACATTATTCTCTGTCTTTTAGATCTTTTGGCCCCAGTGGGTAGACATTGCTTTTTCTTTTAAAAAGCTCCCAGCCTTTCACTGGAGCGCTGGCACATCATTTATTCATTTATTTTTGTAACTCGTCTCCTCTTGTTGGTTACTTTTGTGGTCCCCAGCTTGTTGTGAACACAGACACTCTGCATGGGTATGCTTGAACGTCACCTCTAAGACAATGACCGTGACTGTATTTTTAGCATTTTGGGTTTCTTGACATTGGGGGCAGGATAATTCATGTTGCAGGGGCCATCCTGGGCACTGCAGACCGTTGAGCAGCATCCCTGGCCTCTACCCACGAGATGCCAGGAGTGCCCACCGCCTGAGTTGTGACAACCATAAATGTCTCCTGACATCGCCAAATGTCCTCTGGGAGGAAATCACCCGCTTTGAGAATCTCTGTTTTAGGGGAGTTCCTCGCAGTGGGAAGGTGCAAGGGGGGGTGTCTGCTTTAGAAACCTGCCCCACGTGGCAGGTGGCTGGTGGCCCTGGCTAGCTCCAAGGGCAGGTGCCATACAGGGTCAGCAGGAAGCTTGCAAAGGAGACTGTAGCTTGGAGTTGGCAGGTGGGTGACGCTGAGCATCTTAAACCTTGTTGCTGGGAGTTACGCAGTGACTGGCACCCTACCTGATCCTGAGAACTTGTCTCAGCTCTGTCCAGCTTGATCTGGAATGTTCTGTGGGGATGTGTCCTGCATGCCCGGCTTTGCAGTCTCCCCTTTCCCTGGCCTGGCCACGGCCCCCACTCTCTGCTCTAAGCCTGAAATATTTCTGTATTATAATTATATAATAAATAACTCCAAACAAACACATAACCACCTGGTCCTTTGAGAGGATTTCCCCCCCCTCATCCCTGAGATGAGGATAGAATAAATCTCCCCAAAGCAGAGGCACAGTGCACTCCTGGGTGGGCTTTCTTGTATTAATTTGTCATTCTCACAATCTTCCCCACATTATTATCATTCCCATTTGACAGGGGAGTAAACTGAGGCTCAGAGAGGGCGTGTAACTTTTCCCCCAGGCAGCATGACTCTCAAGTGGTGAAGCTGGGACTTGAACCCAGGGAGGTGAGCTCTGGCATCGTCCCTCAACCACTGTGTTAGGACCGTACTGTTCTACAATGAAACGCAGACAAATGATAACAACAGCTGACACTTAACACACGTCTGCCACATGCCGGGCTGTGTTCCAGGTACTATATACGTGTTCACAGGTTCAATCCTCAGAAGAGCCCTGTGAAGGAGGTCCTTTCGTCACCCACATGCTGTAGACAGAGATCCAAGGCACAGAGAGATCAAGTAACTTGATCGATGTCACACAGCTGAAGTGGCCAAGTGTGGATCCAAACCCAAGAGGCTCCAGGGTGCAGGGGCACAGCCATCAGGCCACACTGCCTCTGGACAGATGAAACCAGGATTTCTAAAGCCACAGTGGCCCTGGCCATTGTCACCTTGGGAATAGCCCCCAGGCTTTTGGAGAATTTCTCCACCTAGTCATCCTGGTGACATATCTGGACATTCTCCAATCCCCCAATGATAATCCGTCATGCTTTATGTCCGCCTTAAGTCAAAAATATACTCTATTTGCAAGATGAAGCCTGGAGATGCAACACGTGTTTTTCTAGCTGGTGATTGTCTCTTCGTTAGAATCCACAAAGTTGGTATGTTTTCAAATCCAAAACTGAAACAAAGTGAAAGCCGTCCATGAATCTTCGCTGGTGCTGGGTTGTAATTCATTCGAGTAGCTCATTGTACATCCGAATCACCCAACTGCAGAAGCTTCTCAACAGGCAATTCCAGAGTTTCAGTTTCTCTTCTTATTGATTTATGAAATCTTACTACTTGGAAAATTATGAAATATTCCAGGCACCCAAGGAGATAGAATATTTTAACGAACACCAAGCACCTACCACCCAACCAAAGAAATAAAACGTGTCAGTTACAATCAGTGCTTCTGTGTACTCCTCCCAGATCTCATTTCCTTCTCTCTTTCCCCAGAGGAGTTCACTGCCTGAATCTAGCATTTTTTCTCATTTGCTCTCCTTTTAGGTAATCATGAGCTACATAAAGCATGGGGCATGTTTATAAACTATATAAATAGCATCTTATTACACACATCCTCCTGCGACTTGTTTCCCTTGCTACGTTTGTGGGAGTCGTCGTGCTGAGACACATGGCTGTAGTTCGTTTTCATGGCTGTATAGTATTCCGCGGCATGACTGTCTCACGCTGTGTTCATCCATTCTCCGGCTGATGGGCATTTAGGCTGCTTGCTGTTTTCCACTATGATAAGCAATGTTGCAGTGAGTGTTCTTGTACGTCTCCTGTGTATAATCACAAGAATTTCTCTGGAGAATATAGGTAAGATTGGAATTGCCAGGTTCTAGGGCATGTGTGGAAGACAGAATTGAAGATGGTATCCAACTTGCCCCACCCCCTGATGTGGATGTCCTGTATGATTCCTGGGACTATGAATAGGAGGGATATCCCACTCCTGACATTAGGGTACATTTTATGGCACAATTTTTTTTTTTTTTTAAGAAAGGGAGATTATCCAGGTGAATGTGATCTAATCAACAGACCCTTCAAATCAAGGTCTATGGGTTAGAGACCAAGAAGTTTGAGAGATTTGAGGTATTAGAAGGAGTTTTCACAGGGGGAGTCTCCACTGCTGGCTTTGAAGATGGAGGGGGCATGTGGTAATGAGCACAGCCAGCCTCTAAAAGCTGAGATCAGCCCCTCCCCACAGCCAGCAAGGGTACCTCAGTGCTACAACCGCAAGGAGCTCCATTCCGCCAGCCACCTGAGTGAGCTGGGAAAGACCCTGGGCTCCAGAGAAGGACACGGTCAGCTGACACCTTGATTCCATCCCTGCGAGAGTCTGAGCAGAGAACTCAGACACACTGTGTCTGAACTTCTGAGCTATGGAAACGGAAATAAATTTGCATTAAAACAAGGTTGTTAGGCCGTTCCACGTGGCATGCGGGGTCCTAGTTCCCTGACCAAGGATTGAACCCACGCCCCCTGCAGTGGAAGCACTGAGTCCCAACCGCTGGACCACCAGGGAAGGCCCAAACTTGCATTTTTTATTGTGGTAAATTTGACCATTTTTTAGGTGTACAGTTCAGTGGCAGTACGTACGTTCACATGGCTGTACAACCATCATCACCATCCATCTCCAGAACCTCTTCATCTTCCCCAAATGAAACTCTGTCCCCATTAAAATTGGCATTGTTTGAAGTTGCTACGTTTGTGGTAATTCGTAAACAGCAAGAGAAAACTAATACAATATCCACAGCCATGACACTTTTACAGAAATGATTTTACCCGAGTAGTGTCCGTCATTTGCCTGTGCTGAGTATCACCGTTCAAGTCTTCCCAGGGTGCAGCTATCACCAACATAGAGAAGAATAGCTCAACCTTTGTGTCATTCTCCTGTGGAGGTTTCACGCAGGTAGCCACTTCAAAAAGAAATGGAACTTGTTTCTAACTAGATTAGACCTGCTAATTCTCCTCCCCCTCCCCATTACATAACTTGTTGCTTAGAAACACTCTTATTCCACCATTTTATTTTTGAAATTGCTGTGACAGCATGCATGGGAGGGAGATGTTAGGCGTTAGCTTGAAAGGTTTTATGAACTGGAACAAATGTGAAATGTTTCTGTTTCTCTTGTTTCGGAACTGGTGGCTTGCAGCCAGGGAAGATTTTATTTATTTATGTTTTGGGATAGTATGGGTTGATGTGGGGTGTAAGATCAAGGCCAAGGAAACAATGATGATGAGACACAAGTGACGGAAACTCAACTCGAAACTGGCTTAAGGAAAGGAGAAGATTGGCTCACAAAACTGTAATATCTCAGAGGTACAGCTTCAGGCTTGGCTATACGTATCCAGGGGCTCAAATGAGGTCATCAGGACTTGGTCCCTCTCCGTCCCTTGGCTGCTGGCCTCTTTATCAGGCTGCCCCTTCAAGGAGTAGCCTGTGACAATCCATAGTCATGCCATCCTTATAGCTGGTGATGGAAAAGAGCTTCTCTTTCCCCGTTGTCTTAGCAGAAGTGACACGATAGACTCTCACTGGATTTTTTTGCGTCACGTACCTGCTCTGAACTCATTACTGTGGCCAGAAGTTTGGACAGTGCTGATTGGCCGGCTCTGGGTCACATGCCCAACCAAACCAAAGGAAAATTGAGATGTTGTTAATGACCGTGTGGGGAATGGTTGCTGGCTGTGCAAGGACAATGGCTGTTTCATTCAGCCAGGAGTTTTAAAGCCAAGGTCATGGGTTTGATTGTTTTGAGAGCTGGGGCGCTCTGTGCTGTGGCCTCCAGCCGGACCCCTGCTGGGGCCAGCCTTCTTATGAACACACGTCTCGATGGAGAGAAAGTCATGATAGTGGGGGATTCAATCCGAGCTCTCTCTCACTGTTGGCAAAATCTACCAGACTCTGTTCACTCGTGATTGCTTATTACACATAAGAGGATGTGTTTCCCTCGCATTAGTTTATTGAGCCAATTCATAGTAAAAGATACGCAGCAGTTTAAAAAACCTGTCACACGTTTATGACATTCCTCCCGAGGAGAGATGTGGGGTGTGTGTCTCCTCCCCTTGAATCTGGGCTGACTTGTGGCTATACCTTGCGGTGGAAGTGATGCTGCGTAACATCTGAGTCTGGGTCCTTAAACGCAGCGTGGTTCCTGGAATTTCTCTGTTGAGATGCTTTTGTCTCAGTTGCCATGCTGCGAGGAAGCCCAAGCCACATGTAGAGGCCACTTATAGACACTGGTTGACAGCTGGGCCCAGCCTTCAGCCACCCAAGCCCAGGCGCTGATGTATAAGTGAAAGAGCCTTCAGATGAATCAGGTCCAATTCTTAGAGTCAGCCCAGCCATTCAGGTCTCCCCAGCTGAGACTGCCATCTCTGTGAAGCAGACGGCCCACCTCCTCTGTGCCTGGTTTGACTTCCTGACCCACAAAGTCCGTGAGGTATAATAAAATGGTGTTGGACTACACCACTAAATGTGAGGCGGTTTCTTAGGTCGCAAACAATGGAACAGGCATGCTCGCATTGCTGGCAGTATCTGTGGACAAAGCCAGAATTGGCAGAGTTTTCAGTATTACCCATATACTGCTTGGCCCAGGGTTTCTACTACTAGAAATCTATCAGAAGGAAATAATCTCAAATGTGAAAAATGAATCAAGCATTATGCACAGAAATGTTCATTACAGTGCTCTTCATAATAGGAAGAAATGTAAAACAACTTAGTTTTCTAATGAGGGGGATATGATTCCTTGATAAAATAAGCTGGCTCCCATTGGGTGCTTGATGTGTGTGTGGCAGGAGAATGATTTAGAAAAGCTATGGTAAAACCATTCAATGGCATATTAGGTGGTCTTTATAAATGATGTGTATGAGGAATTTTTAATAATAGAAAATGTTTATGCTCAGTTAAGTGGGAGGAAAACTGCAGAAGGAAAGCTGTATATTCAATAAGATGTCAACTGATTAATACTATGTAGAGAAAAAGAGCAAGAAGTGTAGGATTGTGTGCAGAAGAGACACGTTAAGCTTTTCTGTATCTTAACTCTTCTACTGTAAGCAAATGCTACAGAAGACAAAAGCTCAAAAAGGATGCGATCAAAAGTTAGCAATATTTAAGCCTAATTAAACAATGAAATGACAAAAGAGAGGTAAAGTTGCTTGTTAGTTTAAAAAAAAAAAACGATTGCTATGACCATTGTGTTGTGCCTCTGTTCTGTAAGTCGAGTGGGGGAAATTTTTGTGTCTGGGCCAGGGTGGGAGGACCCCCGAGCTCTGGGCAGGACTGCTTCCTCCAGCTAGGGTTCCAGGAAGGAACGACTGCTAGCATCTTGTGTAGCCACAAGAGGGGGTGGGATCTAGCCTGTTGGGGCAGGAGCTGCAAGGGAGCATGGGAGGAAAAAGATGGGACGGAAACACACATCATGGGATGGAGGAGAGATTCTGGGAAGGTGTCGGTCACATGGGCTGGCTGTCTCCCCCTTGAGCCTTGTATATGTGTGTGTGTGTGTGTGTGTGTGTGCGTGTGTGCACGCGCACACACATGCACATATATTCACGTGTGTGCGTTAGAAAGAGGCAGACAGACTTGCTGTCTGGGGAAGACTGCTGTACTGGGACCATGTCTTGTGTCTCCTTAAACGTCTCCCTTGGACTAATTTCTGAGAGTGTGCACTAATTACAAATGTGGCCCAAAGTGTGTTGTGCTTAAGGCTCGGATCTGAATCTGAGACTTGACTCCACCATGAATTAGTGGCTTGGCCTCGGGGAAGATAGGATAGAGCCTCAGTTTTGCCTTCTTTGAAATGGGAGCAAGGATGCTACCTTATTCACAGATTCATCTCCAGAATGAAATGAAAATGAAGTATCATGCAAATGGGAAGCACTTCGCACTGCTGCTAAAAGACTGTTGTTGCAGGTAGTAACACAGATTGTAACGGTGTTATCCATGGTTGGTGGTAGCTGCAGAGTCACCCAGAGCAGATCTGTCCACAGAAATACTATGTGAACCTCGTATGTCATTTAATGTTCTCCAGTAGCCACGTTTAAAAAGTAAAAAGAAATAGGTGGGGGAAAAAAAGAAAAAACAAAACAAAAAACAAAACAAACAAAGAAATAGGTGGGGTTTTAATCATGTATTTTGTTGGTTATAACCCAGTCTATCCAAAATGTTATTTTTCCAACATGTAATCAATATGAACATATTATTAATGAGATATGTTACATTCTTTTTTTATCCTCGGTCTTTGAACTCTGCTGAGGATTTTATATGTATATCATCTCTTGACTTGGATGCCCACTTTTCACCAGAAATGTGTGATCTCTGTTGAGGTGGCATAAAATGTATAGTTGAAAAAGTAGATTCACACTCAAGTCCCTCTAGTAACTGAATCGAATGTCAGTTTGCAGATTTAAATTAATTGAAATGAAATAAAATTAAACTTTCAGTCCCTTAGTGGCGGAAGCCACATTCCAAGTTTCAATAACCACACATGGCTAGTGGTGACCATATTGGACAAGCGTAGGGCTGGAGATGCTCCTTGTGGGCTGCAAACCTAGTCTGCCTCGGATCCAGTCTCAGATCCACTTTCCAGCTGTGTGACCTTGGGTGAGTTACTTAACCTCTCTGAGCCTCTGTGTCCTATCTGTAAAACGGGGATAGTAACAGAAACATCAATTCCTAAGGTTGTGAGAATGAATATAAAGCCCTAAGAATGGTACCAGACACATGTAAATGTTGCCTATTAGTCATATGCTTTGCAAAATATGTGTCAAACTGAATTCTAGCTTTGGCTTAGTTAAGTAGCCAAATGAGCCAATGCTAATAGATCTACAAACAGTAACCATGTCTAGAAGGCAGTGTAGCTTTGTGGCCAAGAGCACAGACCCTAGATCTAGACTTCCAGTGTTCAGGTCTCTATTTTGCTACATAATAGCTGTGTGATCCTGGGAAAGTTATCTGTTTGCCTAGATTTTCTTCATTAGTAAAATGGGGTTAATTGGTTGTGCAAGGTTTAAGCCAATGTACATACCAGTACCTGGTACCCGGTAGGTGTTGTATATTGTACCATTGCTTTACTTTTAAAAAAAAATTTTAATTTTATATTGGAGCATAGTTGATTAACAGTGTTGTGTTAGTTTCAGGTGTACAGCAGAGTGATTGTTATACATATACATGTATCTATTCTTGTTTGAATTCTTTTCCCATTTAGGTTATTACAGAGTATTGAGTAGAGTTCCCTGTGCTATAAAGCAGGTCCTTGTTATCTATTTTAAATAGAGCAGTGTGTACATGTCAATCCCAAACTCCCAATTTATCCCTCCCCCTGACCCCCTGGTAGCCATAAGTTCGTTCTCTAAGTCTGTGAGTCTGTTTCTGTTTTGTAAATAAGTTCGTTTGTATCTTTTTTTTTTAGATTCTGCATATAAGCAATATCATATGATATTTGTCTTTCTCTGTCTGACTTACTTCACTTAGTATGATAATCTCTAGGTCCATCCATGTTGCTGCAAATGGCATTATCTCATTCTTTTTAATGGCTGAGTAATATTCCACTTTATGTATGTACCACATCATCTTTATCCATTCATCTGTCGATAGACATTTAGGTTGCTTCCATGTCTTGGCTATTGTAAACAGTGCTGCAATGAACGGTGGGGTGCATGTATCCTTTTGAACCATGTTTTTCTCCAGATCCATTGCTTTACTTTTCGTTGATGTACTATTATCAAAATTGTCATCTTTCAGTCCATTAATATTTGCTGATTCAGAGGTAAACCCTTTTAGATCCATAAAACCATAAAAAAACAAAAAAATCTTAGGAACCTTTAGGGCAGAAGTTATAGTGGGTAGGGATGTGCCTGATCCTGCCCGTGGTTGTGTTTTGTTCGGCTTGCTTAGTGTTCGGCCCACAGAGAATTAAAAAAAGGAAGTTAGTTACCAAACTTTAAAAATAGAGAGATTTCAAATAAAGATCCAGATTTCCAGCTTCTCTTGAAAAATCATGAGATTGAGGCACCCTGGACCAGTCTTCGTGCTTGGCAACAGTGGGCTGGAGCTAAAGAGCTGTATTGCCTTGAGATGGGGGTGAGTTTGCAGTTAGCCATAGTCCCCACTGCTCCCTTTTGCCTCACCCCTGTCCTGCTTCACTCACCTCTCCTGCCTGGTCCTAGGTGGCATTTGAGTTGGGGGTCCTGGCGTCTATGTATAAATCTGAAGGTACATATAAAAACCAATGTAAACTCCAACGTAAATGTGCACGTGTGTTCACACCTGGCTTTTGCAGGAGTAACTTGGGGCCTTTGGAGTTGAAGCCGGGTGCCTGGGTCTGTGATGAAACCCATAGGACTGTTCGTGACAGCACAGACTTCCTGGCCGACAGTCCTTCCCAGATGTTCTCATCCCACTTGGTGCCAATTCTGTCCTCCAAAACCCTGGAGTCATCCTCGACTTCTCTTGATATTTCATCCCACATCCTATTGGCTGTACCTTCAAAATATGTCCAGAATCAGTTTATTCTCCCTACCCCCGACCCCGACTGCTTACTGCCTCTCTGCTTCCTTTCTTTCCTCTAGTGTATTCCCAACACAGTAGCCACAGTAGTAATTTTTTTTAATTAAGAGACTTTATTTTTTTAATTATTATTATTTTTTGCGGTACGCGGGCCTCTCACTGTTGTGGCCTCTCCCGTTGCGGAGCACAGGCTCCGGACACGCAGGCTCAGCGGCCATGGCTCACGGGCCCAGCCACTCCGCGGCACGTGGGATCTTCCCAGACCGGGGCGCGAACCCGTGTCCCCTGCATCGGCAGGCAGACTCTCAACCACTGCGCCACCAGGGAAGCCCCGAGACTTTATTTTTTTTAGAGCAGTTTTAGGTTTACAGAAAGATGAGCAGCAAGTACAAAGAGTTCCCATATATCCCCCCCACCCCAGTCTCCCCTGTTATTAACATCTTGCATTAGCATGGAACATTTGTTAAAATTGATGAGCTAATGGTGTGATACATTATTATTAACTAAAGTCCATGGTTTCCATTAGGCTTTGCTCTCTGTGTTGTGCATTCCGTGGGTTTTGACAAATGCAGAATGTCGTGTGTCCACCATTACAATGTCATACAGAATCGTTTCAGTGCCTTAAAGATCCCTCTGTGCTCCGCCTGTTCATCATGCCTTCTCCCTGAAATGTTGGCAGCCGCTGATCTTTTTACTGTCTCTGTAGTTTTGCATTTTCCAGAACGTCATACAGTATGCAGCTTTTTCAGATCTGTTTCTTTCACTTAGCAGTATGCGTTTAAGGTTCCTCGATGTCTTTTCTTGGCTTAGTAGCTCATTTTTATTGATGAATAATTTCCCATGTATAGACGTACCAATTAGCTCATCTATTCATTTATTGAAGGACATCTTGGTTGCTTCCAAGTTTGGGTAATATCTACCCTATTTGTTACTGCTTTCTATTTGTTGCCCTTGTTATTTGTTTTGGGTTCCACTCTTTCTGCATCTCTGGTTTTAACTGAATGTTTTATATGACTCCAGTTTTTCTCCTCTCTTAGTATATCGATTATACTCCTTTTATTTTTTTAAAATAAATTTATTTATTTATTTTTGGCGGTGTTGGGTCTTTGTTGCTGTGCGCGAGCTTTCTCTAGCTGCGGTGAGCGGGGGCTACTCTTCGTTGCGGTGTGCGTGCTTCTCATTGCGGTGGCTTCTCTTGTTGCGGAGCACAGGCTCTAGGCACGCGGGCTTTAGTAGTTGTGGCACGCGGGCTCAGTAGTTGTGGCTCGCGGGCTCTAAAGTGCAGGCTCAGTAGTTGTGGCGCACGGGCTTAGTTCCTCCACGGCATGTGGGTTCTTCCCGGACCAGGGCTCGAACCCGTGTCCCCTGCGTTGACAGGCGGATTCCTGACCACTGCGCCACCAGGGACGTCCCATATACTCCTTTTTTAAAAACTTTATTGAGTGGCTGCCTTTGAGTTTGCCGTGTAATCTACAGCTACTCTAAGTCAGAGGGAGCCTTTTGAAACCGAAGTTAGATCATCTTCTTCCTCTGCTCAGAGCCTACAAAGACTCCACCTCACTCAGATAAAAGCCAGATCCTTACAGCGGCCTCCAGGGTGCAGCGCGATCTGACCCGTCCCTCAGCCCTCTCCTCCGCACCCTCTTGCTGCAGCTACACTGGCCTCCTTGCTTTGCTTTAAACCCGTGGGCACCTCCTGTCTTGGAGCCTTCGCTCCGCCTGTTCACTGCCTCGGGAGTGCTCTTCCCAGGTACCTGTCTGGCCAACTCCCTGACCTCCTTCCAGCTTTGCTCAGATCCCGCCACTCAACTTGGCCTTTGGTGACCTCTCTCTTCACAGCGTCACACCACCTGACCCTCCAGCACACCGATCCTTCTTGGTCCTGCCCTGCTTCCCCACTGCTCATGTCCCCTCTAACAGCCTACATAACTTACTTGCTATGTCTGTGTTTTGCTGTCTGTCTCCTCCCACAAGAAGATCCATCCATCCCACGTGAGGCAGGGACCACGCAGGTCTTGCTCTCTGCCGTGTTCCGAGTGCCTTGCACAGAGCCTGACTGGTAGCAGGTGCTCACAACTCTTTGTCCAATGAATGGGTACGCATGCTGCAAAGCATCTTTTCAGACAAATCCTTTAGCACTGTGCCAAGAATCATAGAATTAGGACCAGGCTGTTCGGAGGGCACCGAGGCTGTCCAGGCTCCTTATGTTAAGTCTGGGATCAGGGTGAGAGGAGCTAAGGGACGCTGTTAAGCTGGCCCGGACTGGGTAATCTCTTAACCATGCACAGGAGTCCTTGCAGATTTCCAGCGGCTGCTATGGAGGATGCGCGCTTGTCCCTAATTGGTCTGTGCGAGCAGCCTGTTAATGAGCTTGGCTGGGGGCGGGGAGCAGTGGGGAAATGGCCTTGCCTGGTCTCTGTGCTCTAGGCCCATAGGAGGGCGTCGAAAAGAGGGTGACGGGGCTGGAAGTTGCTGTGCTGGATACAGGTCAGAACACTCTGGGTCCCCTCCCTGGTCCTGCCTGGGTCAGTGTTGGATGGCTTTTCCTGTTCGATGGAGTGAGCATCTTTATATCACAGGGGTGACGGGAGGAAGAGACCTGCCATCCCTCGGAAGGGGATTATCTCCTGTCCCCAGGCAGGTGCATGGGTGGCACTGTCATTTCAGCCTTCCTGCCACAGGTGTAGACCTGACATGTGCCTAGGGGTTGAGAGGGGTCCCTCCTCTGACTACTTTCCTTGGCTTGCTGTCCCCAGATGGCCTCTTCCTGGGATCCTCTGCATGGTGACCCCGGGCGGGAGGGCGATGGTCAGCCCTCTGGCTTAGTGCTGCCCCAACTCCATCCATCCGCCACAACTTAGGAAGCCTAGCAGGGCACTTCGGCGGCTGCCCATGCTGGCCATTCACCCCATCAACGTTTATTAAGCACCTACTACGTGTCATGCATTGTGCTCTACACTGGGTTTACAAGATGGAGTAGTTGTAGTTTCCGCCTTCACTTACCTGCTACCAGGTAATGGAATCAAGACTTGAGATGCTCGGCGGGGGTGTCCAAGATGTCACCCGGTTCAGCACCGGCACTGGCCCATCACAGGGATGGCGCTCTAACCCACCAGTGTGATCTTAGGGACATGAGCCCTGGAAGGGGCGAAGACAAGGTCTTCCAGGGATGGGTGGACACACCACAGAGCAAGAAATCCGGAAACACTTCCGTGTTGGTTCCCATCTCCTCCCCTCTACCCGACCACTCTTCTCACTAGTTCTTTCTCCTGCAGTACTGACCCCCCTTCTCTGCTGGACCATTCCCAGCAGCAAACATGCTCCGTCTTAAAGAAATACCCTTGACATCCTCATCCCCCATCCTTCCCCACCAGCTGCTTCCCTCATTTCTCTACTCCGGTTCATAGGAAACATTCTTGGGAAGCGTAGCCTCTGCTCATGGCCATCATTTCTCGTGTCTCATTCTCTCTTGAACCCACTTCAGTCAAGCTTTGTTCCCCCATCACTCCAGGAGCGTCGCTTGTTAAGGTCACTCTTGGGTCTACCTTAAACCTCCCGTTATCATCTCTGACATTTGACTCGGTCACTAGCTCCCCCACTCCTGGGTCACATCCTTCCCTTGGCTGTGGACTCATCACTCTCCTGGTTTCTTCCTGCCTCCCTGGCAGCTCCTTCCCGATCTCCTTGCGGCTCCCTGTTCATCTCCCTGATCCCTGGCACTTGGAGCCACCCAGGACCTGGTCCATGAGCCTGTCCCTGTGGACACTCTCTCCCCAGATGATGTCTTCCGGTCTCTGCTAATGATGCTTGTGTATCTCCGAGGACCCTCACTCTTCCCTGAACTGTAGACCCGCCCAGCAGCGCCTGGGAGACCTAGCCTCTAGCTCCCTCGACCTGCCCTTCCTTGGGTTTCCCTCATCTCAGAAAACCTTCATACCCCACACCCTGGCACCATCCTTGACACTCACTGCCCGCCATCCCAGGCTCAATCACACACGTCCTGTCCAATCCACCAGCAAATCCTGCTAGCTCTGCTTCCAGAATACGCCTGGAATCCTGCTTCTTCTCGCCCCGGCCTGAGGGACCGCTCGTGCCCCAGGACAATGGCGGTAAACTCTTCCAGGGTGGACACCTCTGCATCCACCCTTGTACCCCCGCCCCCCTGCAGTCTGCTCTCACACGGTACCGAGCCCACTTCCTGTACATTGTAAATCACATCATGTCATTGCCCTCTTCTCAACTCCCCACTGGCTTCTCATTTTGCTCAGAGCAGAAACCAAGCCCTGATGAGGGCCTGGGAGGTCCTGTGAGACCTGGCCTCCTGCCTGTTCCTCCAACATAATATGCCTGCTCCCACCTCAGGGCCTTTGCACCTGCTGTTCCTCTGCCTGGAATGCTCTTCCCCCAGATATCGGTGAGGCTCACTCCCTCTCTTTCTTCACATCCCTGCTCAAATGTCACCCTCTCAAAGAGGCCTTCACCGGCCGCTCCACCTCAAATAGCCACCCTCCATCCTGGGACCTGTGGGTTGAGGGTGGTGACATGCAGGGAAGTTCCAAGAAGCCACCAGTGTCAGCCCGTGGTCCTTGCTGGGTGGTGGGGATACATTTCTCTTCCGACCAGTGATGGTCCTGCCTCTTTGTTATGCTCTGTTCATCTTCCCACTGGGTACCCGAGGCTCTTCCCAGGCAAAGTCCTGGAGCAGACGTTCTGCTCTGAGAAGCCTCACTGACCCATCCAGTGTTCTTCCCATCTTTCGGAGATTCCCTCCTTTCCCTGAAAGCTCACACTTCTCACTGCTTTCTACCTCTTTCTTGTGGATGAGGAAGTCATCTATTAAGCCAAATGCTGGCTGACTTCAAGGACCTTATTTAGTGTGAGTGCATCTTAAAAAGACCGCAAAGGGCCGTGCTAAGCCTGATGGAGTTTGTTGGGGGGGGGGTGGGCGTGGTCTCAGGCCCCATGACTCCTGAAAGCAGAAGATATTTAAGAGTGGGGGGATTTTCTGCACCCCCAAATCATCCAGGAAACTATCGTTTTCCACCTTTGTATACCACCTTCATGATTTCTGCTTTATCCAAATACCACTTGTACTGTGAGATTTGTGTTCTGTTCACACAGAGGTAAGACCTGGTGTAGAGTATCTGCATAGTTACACCATCGTTCTGGAATGACCTACGTTTGCAGGCAGTCTCCTTCTGTTTAAAAGTTAAAGCAACAGTATCTAGGAATGTTTTAAGAAAACTTCTAACTCCTAAAAGTATAGCACTTTTGGGTGGTATTTTTTGCTGATGCCAAAGTTTACGTATGGTGGCAGCTTTGGGAGTCTCCTCACAAAAGGATGGCATTCTTAGGTTGTGCTAAGTGAGCCCAGGACAGCAAACCTGCTAATTCGAGGGCAATCTTTTCTTTCTTTCTTTCTTTTTTTAAAAAATTATTTATTTATTTATTTTTTACATCTTTACTGGAGTATAATTGCTTTACAGTGGTGTGTTGGTTTCTGCTTTATAACAAAGTGAATCAGTTATACATATACATATGTTCCCATATCTCTTCCCTCTTGCGTCTCCCTCCCTCCCACCCTCCCTATCCCACCCCTCCAGGCGGTCACAAAGCACCGAGCTGATCTCCCTGTGCTATGCGGTTGCTTCCCACTAGCTATCTACCTTACGCTTGGTAGTGTATATATCTTTTCTGTATATTTCTTTAACTCAACTCACTGTTTTGTAAATGAATTCTTCTCCACCCTAAGCAATGCTATCTGTGAAATCATGGGTTTAGACTTTAGGTTGCTTGCAGTCAGAGAGACCCCTCTCTCCCCACAAGAACCCCACTGTTATGGTGGCATAGATAAATCCAGACATTTACTTCTCTCTTACATAATAAGAGCCTGGGTGGAAGCCGTCCAGAGTCGGTGCAGAGTCAGGGACTTCTATTCCTATCTTGTTCCACCTTCCCTAAGTGATGCACTCAACCAGGTGGTCCAAGATGGCCCCCTCCACGCCCACATTCCAGCCAATGGGAAGGTGGAAAGAGGATGTGGAGGACACACCCCCTTTTGTCATCACTGCTGCTCAAATCCCATTGGCCAGAACTCAGTCATATGTCTACACCTAGCTGCAAGGGAAGCAGGGATATGTAGTTTTTTCTGCCAGAAATTTTGGGGATTCTATTGACATAAAAGAAGGGGAGAGAGAA
Organism: Neophocaena asiaeorientalis asiaeorientalis; assembly: GCF_003031525.2. Lineage (NCBI taxonomy): Eukaryota > Metazoa > Chordata > Mammalia > Artiodactyla > Phocoenidae > Neophocaena > Neophocaena asiaeorientalis. Next base: position 3,733,954 of record NW_020174645.1, on the reverse strand, counting down.
CATTTGGTAGTTTCTGTCACAATATGGCAGTTGTGTATTTTTCTAATAGATATTAAAATAAATCTTACTAAAATTAAAAAACAGTTTATTCCCGTACCACCTCCCATCATTTGGTGCGGTACGCTGGCCTCTCACTGTTCTGGCCTCTCCTGTTTCGGAGCACAGGCTCCGGACGCGGAGGCTCAGCGGCCATGGCTCACGGGCCCAGCTGCTCCGCGGCACGTGGGATCTTCCCGGACCGGGGCACGAACCCGTGTCCCCTGCATCGGCAGGCGGACTCTCAACCACTGCGCCACCAGGGAAGCCCGGCCTCGTTGTTTTTTATTAGCAACTCTGGGAGAAGTTGGACCCTCCTCTTTGTGGAGAGGAGAACGCCCCAGCTCCTTGGAGTATGTCAATGTGCTCCTGCAGCCTTACAAGGACCACCTGCCTACTTTCCAATACTCCGACTTCCTCCAGGAGTTGCCCTCATGGTGCTCAGACACGGGCAGGAGTTTAGTTGGGGAGTTCCACTTCAGCTCTCAGAGGCCTGGGGGAGTGAATATTGCAGACATCTTTGAACTGCAAACCTCCACCTGCTGTTCCCGAGGCTGGGGTCTGTCCTAGCGTGGATGCGTCCGCTGGAGCTCATACCTGAGGTTCTGACGGCAAGCAGGAGTCCAGTTTTAATGACCTGTCAGCACCGTGTGTGATGGCCGCTGCATGTCCCAAAGCCGGGGGAAGCCTGTCTGTTAAAAGTTAATGGTCTAAGAAGTCCTGACATGAAGTAAAACCTGGAGTGAAATTCCATGGTGTTGTGGATAGTTAATTCTTTATTAGGTTTTCCTAAGATTGGGCTAAAAAGCATTTAATCTTTTTTAAGTTTTGCGTTAACGCGTCATTGCATTTTATTGATGCGTTGATTTTCATTTGGCTGATCTGGGGCAGGGAGTGGAAATCTCTGTGCTGTGGTGGGGCCGACAACTTCCGAACAGGTTACCGACCTGTAATTTTTGTTTTGGTGGGGATCTCAAGTTTGAAAGAGGAGGCAAATGCAGACCAGATGGGACTGTTTGTGTTCATTCGTGGCTGGCTGGTGTTGAGTCTCTGTCTTTGTCTGTTGCCGTATGTGTTTAACAACTTCCTACTCCACTGAAGTTAGAGATTATATTGATTTGTTTTGTCTGAGAGCGCGTCGTAATGTGCTTTTTTGGAGAGAGAAGAAGAAAAATCAAAAGTTCCAGGCTTCACTAGTTTTGTCGCTATAGCGGTTGTCAAAGCAGAGATTCATTTTTTTTTTAAGAGTCTGGTGCCAGGAACGGAAGCTCAGATGCCCCAGGGGCAAGGCAGGTGACGTGATGAGTTCGTTTGGCCAGCTGGGGGCTGCCTTCACTGCCTGGTCCAATGAGAGCAGACGCTGCTCATCTCCAGGCAGGAATTGGGGCCCAGAGTTGCCAGATTTTCCAATTTTTCAACCGTGGCTGGAAACCTGGACTTTTATGAGAAATGTAGGAAATAAATCTAAATTAAAAATACTATGCAGGCTTCACAAAACACACCTGTAGTCCAATGTAGCTCTTGGAATCTCAGGTTTTAGCAGATGGTTCGTGAGGCTTATTCATCTCCAGCCAGCTCCTCCCCTGCACGCTAGACTTCTCTGTCTGTCTACGTGACGTATCACCCTGGAGGTCTCATGGGCATCTCCTCCTTACCTGGTCTTTGCTCTGAACCCGTTCCTCCTGCAGCCTTCCCTATTTCTGTTGATGGCCAGTCCATCCTTCTAGCTGCTCAGGTTGAAAAGCCTGGAGCCATCTTTGATTCCTCTCCTGTATCACATCCAAGCCATTAGCAATTCTTGAGACTCTACCTTCTAAATATATCCAGAATCTGACCCCTTCTCCCCACCTGTACTGCGGGACCCTGCTCCTAGCCGCCATCATTGTTCACCTGGACTATTGCAGTAGCCTTCTGCCTGGTCTCCCTGCTCCCTGGCCTCACGTCACCCCAATCCTTTCTTACCACAGCAACCAGAGCAGCTCTGCTAAGTGTTAATTGGACCACATCCCTCCTTTGTTCAAAATGTTTCAATGGCTCCTGTCTCATTTCAAGTAAAAGCCAGTATCCTTAAAATGGACCAGAATGTCCTAAGTGATCAGGCTTCTCCACTAGGTCTTCAACCTCCTATCTGTTGACTTGACCCACTGGCATTTCCCAGGCACGTTCCTACCTCAGGACATTTGCACCTGCTCTCCCCTCTTCCTGGAACCTCATCCTTTCTCTCACCCTCACCTTCTCAGACCTTTCTGCCAGTGGCCCTTTGCTGAGAGAAGGTTCTTGACCTTCCTACATAACATTGTGATCACCCCACCCAACTCCTGGCAACGTTCTTCATCTGCCTTCCTGTCTTTATCTTTCTTCATGGCCCTTGCTACTGTCTAACACGCTATACATTTTATTTTTTTATTCTGTGGACGATCTTTCTTTTTCTCACTAAAACGTCCACTCCACAAGCTCAGGGATTTCTTCCTGGCACGTGGAGAGGACCCATTTTTAAACGAGTGAATGAATGGTGTAGATTCAGGAAAGTTTTCTGCAGTATTATGACAAACCCATGGATTTATACAAAGTTACTATGTTTCAGTCTGTCACAATTGTTACTCTCTTTGATTTCGGAAAATTTCTTTTTTTTGGCCGAACCTCGTAGCTTGCGGGGATCTTAGTTCCCGGACCAGGGCTTGAACCTGGGGCCACGGCAGTGAAAATGTCAAGTCCTAACCACTGGACTGCTGGGGAATTCCCTAGGTAAGCTTCTTAACCTCTCTGTGCCTTGGGATCCTTCCTGTAAAATAGGAATAATGATAGCACCCAACCTCCTAAGGTTGATGTTGGATTAAATGGATAAACATATGAAAAGCACTTAGAACAGCGTCTGGCAAATAGGAGGCACCATCTCAAGGTTTGCAGTATTATTATTACTGCTACTATTATTTATCCACGTGAAAATTAAAATGGCACAAATAGGGGTCACAACTATTATGATCAATATCCCAAACCCCGCTTCTCTACCACGCTTTCTCCTCAGAGATAACCACAGTTATTACAACTTTTTCTTTATTTCAGAACTTTTCTATGCAGTTAAATATAAACATACGTACCTGTAGAAAAATACAGTACTTAGACAAATAAATGCTATACTTTGCATAATCTTTTGCAACTTGCTTTCTTTTTCTCTCTCGACCGAACATTGCGGAGATGATTCCACACCATTTCATAGGTGTCCACATCACTCTTCGTCACTGCTCTATACTGTTGTAGAATATGGGGCCGCTCCAGATTCCGTGGCTTTTCCCCACTCATGGACATTTAAGCTGTTTCCAAGTTTTTGCTGCTACGAACAGTGCTCAGTTAGCATCCTGGCATCTGCCCCGTGAATGCACATGCCTTTCTCCAGGGTAGACACTGAGGCATGAGATTGCTGTGTCCAAAGGTTGATGCATTTGCCGTTTTAATACATTTCCCTCTAAAATGGTGTTGCCGTTCACAGTCTCCTAGCAGGGTGTGAAAAGCCTTTACTTTCTTTCTTTTTTTTTTTTTTAATTGTAATTTTTATTTTGAGAAACAAAGTAACGTGAAAAGTACAAAGAGTAACGTAACCAACATCAGTGTACTTAGCACCTAGGAATGTCAGCTGTTAACAGTTTGTCACATTTGTAATGTCTTTATTTTATTAAAAGAAAAACCCCAACATTACAGAAGAAGTTGACATTCCCTTTTGCACAATTTATCCCTCCCCAGAGTCTATCACAGTTATGAACTTATCTTGCACTCTTGCAAACCATTTTTATATTTTACCTATATGTAGAACCATGAACAATATATTATTTCTGTGCATTTAGAATTTTTATCTCAGTGTTGTATTGGCCATAGTATTCTGCAACTTGCTTTTTTTCAGCCAACAATGTATCTTGTAGACCTATCCTCCTTAGCACATTTAGTCCTCCCTCATTCTTTTTACCTGCTGTGTAATATTCCTTCGCACCGTGGTTTATTTCCTCTTCTCCAAATGATGGGCATTTAGGCTGACTCCAGTGATCCGCTATTACAACCAGTCCTGAGATGAGCACCCTAGTCAGAAAACATTCAGATTCCTCACTGTCTGTGTATTTTTATAGTGCTTTGGTTTTATATGCCATACAGAGTAAGATATTCTTTTTCTTTCCATAGACATAGAAATAGCTTTGAAAAGAAAACTCCCACTTTATCTGTCTTCTTCCACCTGCCAGACACTGATTCCTTCAAGGATACAAAGACTGGATATTTACAGGTTGCTTTTATTAATTTGGTTATTGTCGTTACCGATGGACATCAAGATGGAAAATTCCCACACTCCAGGATCTTAATTATTTGAATCTTTTTGTGTTGGATGTTCTCTTTCATTCCACCGATACTCGCTGAGTACCTGCTATGTGCCAGGCTCTGTTCTAGGCAGGGAAAGCTCAGACGTGGTCCTTGTGGTCATGGATTTCCATTCTTGGGGGTAATGGACACTATAACAGGCATAACTCAGGACCTGCTCTTCCCCTTCTAGAGTTCATTACTGAAGAGGTAGTGGAGATGTGTTTCCTTGGCCAAGTCTGTCTCCTGGCTGAGCCCTCAGGGAGATTTGCGGTGAGCAGTTTGAGTGGTGTTCTGCTTATGTATTGCTGCATAGCAAGCCAACCCAATGATGACATTTATTTTGCTTTCTAATGGACGAGGGGGGCAGGGCTTGGCAGGGGCAGCTGTCTCTGTAACTTTCACCATCCTCTGGGGCATCTGGAAGGAATCATCTGAAGACTTGCTGGCTCACGGGTCTGGAGGTTGGTGCAGGCTCTCAGCAGGACCTCAGCTGGGCTGTGGCTGGGCCGCCTCCACGAGGGCTCCCCGTGTGGTTGCCTGACTTCCTCACAGTAACGGCGGCCAGTTGCAAGGCTGAGCATCCCAAGGGGACCAGGCAGCAGCTGCATTGCCTTAGTCTCAGAAGTCACATGGAGTCACTTCTGGTGTAGTCACAGGCCAGTTCATACTCAAGAGGAGGGCACATTGGCCCATGGAGGTGTGTCGATGTCAGTCGTAAGAAGGGCATGTGGCATGGATATACTGGTGTGACCATCTTTGGAAAACACCATCCACCACAAGGTGGGCAAAGCCATCCTTAGTCCTGTACAGGTGTTCATCCAGATCTGCCAGTGGGCAGCGGCGTGGCTTGCCTGGATGGAGACGGCCGTGTGGACTGTGGTTGGGATGGTAGCAGAATCACTGAGGGCTACTCACTCGATGCATTAAGACCTTGCACTGTCTCCTTAACACCTCACAACACCTGTTGTCTCTCCCATTTTACAGATGAGGAAACTGAGGTTGGGAGCCCTTACGTAAGCTTCAGGGTCCACAGTTAATAAGCAGGGATGCTTGGGTCAGAACCCAGGGCATATCAGTTAGAGTCCCTTCCTCAAGTCAGCATAACCATCTCCATCCTCCAGGGAGGCAAGGCTTCTCTGTTTGCTCTGAAAGCTCCCAGCCATGGGACTCCATGGGGCTGCCTCTCCACGGCCACTTGGTCTGCTAGGCCTCTGGTTACCATGGCGACAGTGGCCAGCCACGCAGAGAGACACTTGTGACCTTTCTCCCTCCCCCCCACTCAGTGGTTCTTTCCCTTATTGAGCAGAGCGAGGCGTCAGGAGGACACCTCCTTATCTGTCCGCTGATGGGCTTGTTGATTTGAGAAATGGTCTTAGGACGTCTCCTTGACTCAAGGCACGGGCGGAGCAGTTATAAAAATGAAATATGACGTCCCGTCAGGCGGCCCATCGCTGAGTCCTGGTGCCTGAGACTGTTCAATTATACACACCTGTTTCCAGGCTTCCAAACTCTTCTGTAAAAGACCTCTCAGGGTGGAATGTTTCCTGCCCGTTCCTCTGGGCTATTTTGGGAAGATGTTCACATATTCTTAGACATAACTGAGCATGACGAAAGGTGGGTGTGTGGCGGTGTTTGCGGAAGAATTCCGTAGTCCCTGTGGCCCTTTCAAAGGGAAATTCACACTTAAGGATGTTCCGGGCTCTTCAGCGCTCAACCCGCGTGGCACCTGTTTATTAGTCGTAGGGTAGCTGGGCCACCGTTATAAAAGTGAGACCATTTCGACCCTGGGTTATGAGGGGAGGCAGCTGCCGCTTCCGAATGGTGGTTTAAAATCAGAATTAATTGGGATTTTAAATTAATTGAGATAGACGTGAACATTTTACATTCACAAAACACACCCGGCAACTGATGGCAGTTTGTCCTTCCGGTTTGCTCAGGTGCACAAGTCACGTCATCCCTAGCTTCAGATACCCAGGATCTAACCGCATCTTTCCCCTCCACCTGGATCCAAGCCCCATCGCATCCTGCCTGGAATCTGCCATGAGCCCATCACGTCTTCCTGCTTTCATGCTGGTCTCTTTACAGTCTGTTCTCATTAAGGAGCCAGAATGAGTCTATACAAATGTAAAGCATATCGCAGTGCCTCTCTGCTCGGAGCCCCAAACAAACAGGGCAGACAGTGGACAGTTCAGGGCAGGGAGGGCAGGGAGGGTGCATGAGGAATATGATACATCTCTTTTCAGTAGCTTGCTATGTCCTCCCTGGCCTTGTGAGAAGCAGCCTGGGGGAAGCTGGAGTGGTATCTCCTTTTACTGGGCAGGCCAGATCTGACTTCCAAGGATGGCTGCATGAGGGATGTGCCAGATCGGGAAGGACATTTCAGATCAAAGTGACAGGCCTGTGGTGTAAAGGAGTGAACTGGGTGCTCATACGGAAACTAAAGAGCTCCTGGGACTCTCTCTCCAGGTCAGGTAATAGGGAGTGTGGTGGGGACTGGCGAAGTGGGGACGCCTGTGCTCAGCCTCTGAGCGACTCCCCAGCCCTGGCCAGTTGTAGTCATGTGGGAATGCGGGTCTGATGCTGCCAGATCTTCCAGGTTTTCAAGAGAAGTCAGAAATCCGGACCTGTGGACTCTCCCTGTTTTCGTTATTTGACTATCACTGTGAACGCAGGGATCTTAGCGTACTCCATGTGTTTCAGCCACGGAGTCACACCTTGTTTGGATGCTCTAAATCATCCCAGCTTTGGCCGGCAAGCGCTCCTTTCAAGCTGCCTCACGTGTCCTCCTGACGCATCCCTGTCAGTTTTGGAGCGTTCTCCTCTTCCCTGGCACAAGCTATTCTAGGTTCATCTGGTACATTCCTGCTCCAGGATCAACCATTTCTACAAGAATCCTGGAGTTGAGCTCTGTTTTAAAAAGGTGATAGTAAACCCACGTTCACAATGAATGCTCAGCGGCAGCCAGATCTGCTCCTAGGGCGGCCCCCTGGGATCCCCGGGTAGATGTCTCTGCACCGTTTGGAAAACCCCAGGCTGACTGCCACCATCTCTGCAGAGATTGGCCTCTGCTCCCGGGTCCTGCGGGGCTGATGAATGACACAGCTAATGCATCTGGACGGTTGCATTCCACTTGGGGCAGCCACCCAAGAAATGTCTGATAGGCACTTTCCCCGAGAGCTGCTCTTACAGGTTTCATCTCGCAGAAATCTGTCAAGACTCAGGTGTGCGTTCAGAGGTGACAGAGCAGGCTCTATAGGCCGTGTCATTTTCCCCAGTCCGTTGTCTGTCCGTTACTGTGAAGTTACTGGGAGACCCGTGATGGGGCGGTGTCTGGAATGGGTCATCCCTAAAGCACAGACCATAAACCCATGGAGAGATCTCCCTTAAGCCCATCTGCCTCTGCCCCGTAGGCCACTGGGTGCTGGCTGTGTCGTGCAGAAGCCTGTCCATGCTGAGGGCGTGGACTCTGTATGATTTCTCTGGAACATCTCTAGCGCGAGCTCGGGCTCCGATCGCCAGGGGTTGAATCCTGGCTTGGCTACGGACTGGATTTGGAACCTTGGGCAAACTACTTAATCACCCTGTGTCTGAAACAGACTCACAGACATAGAGGACAGACTTGTGGTTGCCAAGGGCGGGGGGAGGGGGATGGAGTGGGAGTTTGGGGTTGGCAGATGCCAACTGTTACATTTAGAATGGATAAACAACAAGGTCCTACTGTACAGCACGGGGAACTCCATTCAGTCTCCTGTGATAAACCATCATGGAAAAGAATATGAAAACATAGTGTCTATATATGTATAACCGAGTCACTTTGTTGTACAGCAGAGATTGGGACAACATTGTAAATCAACTCTACTTCAATAATACATAAATAAATAAATAAATAAAATAGAATCAAAGGAAAAAAAAGCACAAAATTGCAGCTATAAAATACGTCACGAGATGCAATGAAGAAAACAAAGTGGAGACAGTAGAAACCTACCTCAGAAAGTTGTTATAACAAGTAAATGAGTTAATACGTGTAAATCCCTTAGAACAGTGGCCGAAACACAGCAAGGCTTGATAAACACTGACATTTATGATTATGCGAATCGCTGGGTCCAGGCAGGCGTAAACAATTCCTGGGGTGTGAGTTGCATGGTCCAGTACATTTCTTTTTTCTTTTCCTTTTTCTTTGCTTTCCTCTTTTTCTTTTCTTTTTAAAGTCAACTTTATTGAAGTATCATTTATGTACAATATAATATACCCATTTTAAGTGTATAGTAGTTTGGTGAATTTTGACAGTTTATATACACATTTAATCTTCACCATAATTGAGATATAGAACATTTTCATCACCCCCCAAATACCTTGTACCACTTTCCATACGGTACACCTCCCACTCCATCTAACCCTCTCCAGCCCCAGGTACCCATTGTCTTGCTTTCTGCCACTATGGATTAGATTGGTCTTTTCTAGAGTTAAATATAAAATTTCCTCTTTCTTGACTCCCCGTGCCTCTTTCCCTCCCTCCTTCCTTCCTTCCTTCCATTGGCTCGAACTATGTTTCTGTCACGCGCCTCGTCTTCTGGCCTCGCGGATGTGTGACCTGTGCAGTTACACAGAGCGCCACCCTCAGGAGGGTCTCGTACTTCGTTCAGTGCTTTGCCGTCACTGGCTTGAAATTCTTAATAAGTTTTGAACAAGGGCTCCTGCGTCTTCACTTTGCATGAGGCCCTGCAAAGTCCACAGTTGGTGCTGCATGTCACCAAGGCAGTTCTCTCTGTTGGGGCGTCTCTGGTTCTCTGTTTCCAGGCACACGAGGGGCTTTTGGTACACATACTGATTGAGTGGAATTCCTATCACTGGGGCCAGTGCATCTTTTCCCGCCTCTGTTCTCTCCATCCAGCACCCGCCTGGGCGGTGTGTGAGCTCGTATATAACGGTGTGCAGAGCACTTTAGCTGAGTGTGCGGAGTGAATTCGATGATGCTCTCTTTCTCTGCAAATCTGCACCCAATTTTCAGTCAAGCAACCAGCTCAGCTTTGGGAACCAGCCTCGACTGCCGTGTGGGTGTCTGAAAACATTAACAAGGTCTTGCTTTCTACAGCCTGTCCTCAGTAGGTGGAGGTCTTGCTGAAATCTGACATCAGCTTGATGGCAGGGGGCAGGCCGTCCCCTCCATCCCGCTCAGAGCAGGTTCCCAAGTAGAAACGGCCTTCTGCCCTGGGTGGGGTGGGAGGACCGGGGGACAGGGGACAAGCGGGCTCCCGTGGGCATCTTGCTCCGCATTGAGTAGGCACCTCTGCATACAGGCTCACGAGAGGCTCAGCCACTTCTTCCAGCAAGAGGCCGAGCGAGCCAGGGCCTGGACCCGGCAAAGCCTCTAAGCTGGGAACAGCTCAAGGTCACGAACCCTCGTGAGGGAGGCAGGGGCTCTTGTCGTCTTTCGGCTGAGTCCGAGGGATTAGGAGTCGGGATGGACTTTACTTTCTTTGGTGCGAATGACCAGGCCGCCCGGCTGTTCTTTCATCGATTAGAATGGAGATGAGCTGAGACACCTCTTCTTTGTGCAAAGCGCTCTCCTTGGCGTGGCAGCCACCTGGGAGGTCTGCGAGGCCAGCCAGCAGGCTGGCTGGGGAGACCCGGGCTGCGCAGGTTGTGGATGGGTGAGCGCTGTGCTTTCAGGCAGAGTGCGGGCGCCTGGGGGACGTTAGCCGGGTCAGGTTCTTCGGTGCCCTGGCCTGGCTTCCACTGTTTGTCCTCACCCCAGAGAGCATCCTCCTAGGCTTGCCAACTCTGTCGGTCACAGAGACCACGCTAGAAAAGCACAGCACGATCGCACAGCACGATCGCCCATTGCAACCGATCGATAATTTGCCTGGGTGCGGATGCGATGTCTCCTACAGAGGATATGCCACGGGGCTTCTCCCAAGCCCCTCTTCATTCTCTCCTGCTCGCTTACTTCACTCTGCACCGCCTTCCCGGCCCAGCTTGTGCTTGTGTTGGTGGTCCCCACCTTCCAGTTGTTCTTGGTGTTTTTTCAAGGGTGAGTCAGTCCCACAGGTGGCTTTCGAACCACATCCTTAGATACCAGTAGGAGCTCAGAGTGAGCAACCTGCAACTGCCTGGGTTCAAATTCTGCCTCCACCCCTGCTAGCTGTGTGGCCGTGAGCAAGTGACTTAACCTCTCTGTGCTTCCATTTCGGCACCTGATAGAGCTGACCATGGTACCTCTGCTTGTAGGGAGGGTGAAAACGGGTTAATACATGTGAAGTGCTTGGGATGGGTCCCTGGCACAGGGTGAGTGCTGTGTAAATATTAAACAGTTACTTAAATCCACCAAGAGCTTTTCGTGGCCTCACAGGCATCTATGGAGAAGAGGCCACGTGCCTCCGCTTCTCATAAGTAGTTGATGTGCTAAAAGCACCAGGCCACACGCATCCCTGGCTTGCCAGCCGGGCAGCGCTAAGAAGGGGGTGACATTCTCTGAGCCCCTGTCCTTGCCTTTTCCTGGGCTGGGAGTGGGACACTGGCTTTCGATCCTGGTCCTGCCGTTTCCGTGATGGGTGCCTGTTGGCGAATCATCCTGCCTGCTGGGCTTCCACCCCAGCCTTCACCCTTTGGGGCTGCCGAGAGGGCGGGTAGGCACTCCTGGGAGGGGCTCCAGACCTGCCTCTGCTACATCCAGAAAGCTCTTAGCTCCCCTCTTTATTGGCTTCCCCGTAAGAAAGTTGTTCTTTCCTGAAACTCTACTCCTAGGTAAGTGGAAATGCAAATAAGTTAAACAAGGAGACACGTACGAGAAGTGTTTCTTAAAACATTACACGTCATCACAGAAACTTGGAACCCCTTTCAAAATCCAGCAGGAGAATGGATCCATATGGTATTTCCATACAATGGGATACGAGACAGTAGCGGAATGAGTGGGTGACAGCAATGTGCATCCATAGACGAGGATTTCACAGACACGGTGTGGAGTGGGAAATGCAGATTGCAGAGGAATGGAATATACTACCATTGATAGGAAGTTTAAAATTCCAGAAACAATACAGCATGTCGGAGTGTAAGTAGACGTGACATACTGTAACCAAGGTAACAAAGGATGCAACCATGATGAAGTTCAAGTTCAGAAAAGGGGTTCCTCTGGGGTCAGGAGGGGAGAGTGATCGGGGAGGGGGCCCAGGGCCTTTAGCTGACTCGTGATGATTTATTTCTTCAGCTGAGCTTTGGTTACGCGTGCATTCGTTGTGTTTCAAATGCTCTTTTGTAAATCTTAAGTATCACATCATATATAGTTTGTCTGAATAAAAGTTTGTAGAGCTAAAAAAATAAGTCTGAAAGGTACTGGACTGGATGTCCTTGATTTCCTCCCTGGCCCTGACCCTCTGGGATCCCCTGGGTGTCCCCAGAGGCCATCAGTGGGACCTTGGTTTCCCAGGCAGGTAGGGTGGTGCTGTGGTAAGAGAATCGGAAGAGGTGGGTGGATCGTCCAGGTGACCTTGGATAAGATCTGGGTCCTCTCTGAGTGTCAGTTTCCTCACCTGTAGAATGGGGAGAATTCAGCCCCTGTAACTATACTCACAGGGTAGGTGCAGGGACTTGCTGGGGTGATGGTGCCTTAGGGCATTTGGCTCAGAACTGGGTGCCGTGAATGTGCAGGACATAGTAGATGCTGTTAGTGATGATAATGAACCCAGGAGCGGCAGGTGGAGGGAAGGAGGGGGGGAAGTGATGAGGACATGCCCTCCACAGCAGAGACTTCTGCTTTGGTAGCTCCAGGTGCCTCTACCGTCTCACGTTCAAAGCCCCATGAGGAGCAGTTCTGACTCACGCTGCTTCCCAGCCTTCTCTTCTGTTCTGGTTGCACACACTGCTTCTTTTCTCTTGGCCACAGGCTGAGCCTGACCCATTGCAGATCCCGTGACTAATGGTGACCTCAGACTAACCTCCCCATCCTGCTGGGCCAGGCACTGACTCTGTGCTTCCCCTCGGGGCCGGGCTGGGCTGCCCTCCCTCTCACTGACCCTGGGTGGTAGGGGCGGCCTGTCCACCCTCTGCTCGTGGGTGGGCCCTTCTCTCTGACAAAGCAGGGGCTCTGTTCAAACGGAGAGAGAGCTTTCTCTTCAGGGGAGCAGTCAGAGGCCCTGGGCAAACCCTTTCCAGGACCGTTTCAGCTCCTTTTTGTCACGAAAGCCAGATTGGTCTGGCTGGCCACCTGTTTTGCACCAGAGTGTAGGATGCACTCCACAAGGTCACAGGGAATAGAGCTTCTTGGGGATAGAGGAAACCTACAAGCTAGAGAGGAGGAAGGGGAAGAAAGACCAGGCCCCATCTTCCCATCGGCCGTGTGGTGGGATCTACGGGGTCCTGGCATTCCATTGAGCTTACAGTGTGGGGTTTGCATTGCATGGAGGGTCACTGCCCGGGCTCACCCACTTTTTGTTGGAACTAGGCAGAGAGCAGCCTTGTTAGTGGGGAAATTCCCAGGCTGTTTGAAACTAGGCAGTGTGGACATGGAGGGCCGGCTGTTTATCAAAGTCATCTGGAAATACCAACAGCCCATACCTGGGAAGCTCGGGCCCATCCCTCCCGGTGGAGAGCAGAGCCCCCGGCCCTTCAGGAAGCTGAGCTTGTTGTCCAGTTAACCCTTGCTGTACACCCAGGTCTTGATTGGACAGCCATGCTCCTTGTATCACCCCCTTGCTTTCCTGCTTGCCTGGGACCTAGATCTGGGGCATTATGTCTTGGTAGGTGAAATCCTGTCTTCTCCAGCCCTCTGAAGAATCAGACACCCTATTTATTATTACAGAGGGCCCAGTTTAATGATGGGGTCATTTTCCTATGATATGCTCAAAAGTGATTACCTCAGTAAAGGCATTTTTGGTTTCAAGAGACAGAAAACATTAGACAGGGAAAATAGGAATATATTGGTTCATGAAGTTGAAAAGCTTCAGGTGTGGCTTGATCCAGCAGTTCAGATAGTGTTACCAGGACCTAATATCTCTCCTTGTCTTGGATTTCTCTTGAGGATGAGCTTATACTGTGCATCCATATGGGGATAAGATGACCTCTCAGTAAAGCCCAGAGAGAATTAATAGTTCTTGCCAAGTATTTCAAACAGAAGTACTATGCCTAATTATCACTGACCTGAGCTTGGTCTCTGATCGGCCAGGCCTGGGTCAAGTACCCATTCCTGGAGATGAGAGTGGAATTGCAGTTAGCTGAAATACAGAGAGGGGGAGGGGATAGTTCCTAAAGGAAAACTGGAGTGCAGTTACTGGAAGGGGGTAAATAATCACGCCGAATGGCTAATTACCACAGATGTCCACAGACATCTAGAAGGAGCCGCCCGTCTCAGGCAGCACAAACCTTTGTTTCTGACAAGGGCTTGGTCTTCCTTCCTCATGTCTCCACGTCCTGAGCTAAGCCTGTAGCCTTTGTTTGGGACGTTGGCTTGAATCCTGGCCTTTCGCCCAGAGCCCCTCGCTGGAACTGTCAACAATGGCCCGGAGAGGGAGTCTAACCCAGCGGCCTCCTTCATACAGGAAGCAGGGAGGAAATAGGAGCAGAGCGAAATTGCTGGCCTGTGTTACATTTAGATTTATTCTGCTGGAGCTAATTGTAATCTTTATTTGGTCCCAAGTGATTCATTCTTATAGTTCTAATTATAGCGGAGAAAATTAATTTTTATTCTGCCATAAAGGTGGCTGTAATAATCTGGGTTCAGGGAGGGGGATTACTTTAATAAGATTTGCCAGTAGGTTTTGAAATAGTCAGCTTTTTTTTTTTTTTGCGGTACATGGGCCTCTCACCGTTGTGGTCTCTCCCATTGTGGAGCACAGCCTCCGGACGCGCAGGCTCAGCGGCCATGGCTCACGGGCCCAGCCGCTCCGTGGCATGTGGGATCCTCCCGGACCGGGGCACGAACCCGTGTCCCCTGCTTCGGCAGGCGGACTCTCAACCACTGCGCCACCAGGGAAGCCCAATAGTCAGCTTTTATGGGTGTGGAGCAGGCCTGTTGAGGAGAGGATGCAAGGGGGGTCGGGTGGGATTGCCAGGGTGAACTCAGCTATAGGAAAAGGAGAAGGTTTGTTTGCTCTGTAAAGGGTAGAGGCGCCGTTTCATTCTTTAAGTACAGGGGAGGCGCCAAGAGCGGGAGATACAAGCAGATCTCAGAGTCTTTGACCGACGTAAATGGAAGCAAATGCATTTAACCAAATCCTGAGCCTGCTCACGGGACCGGGGAAAATGCCCTCAGAGGTCAGGGCAGTCCTCTACGTGGGCACTGTCGGGATTTGGAAAGCACACACCTTTTGAGGGAGCAGGTGTTACAGACCCATAATCTCTCATTTGAAATTCCGGATCCTGAAAACTCTGAAAACTAAAATGCTTTGGGTAAATTTTCAGCAGAATCATTTGGTGATAAAAGCTCGCCTGAGCTCATTTATAACTTTACTTACGCCACCGAGGGTGAGTGTTCCTATCTTTGACTTTGGAACCATTGTTGGTTTGATGAAAGGATGCTGCTCCAGACCCCACTAAAAATGTTACTATTAGGCGGTATATGCGGTGTATAGCTTTCCTATGTCAGAAAAACAAGGAAGCCGGAGATCTGGAAAAGAGGTGTTGGGTCTCTGTGAATGTCAGCTTTGTCCGATTTTTCTGATTTTGGGGAGAGAGATCAGACTTCCTGATTTTTATGTGAAATTCCTCATTTTCTATAGGTTAGTTTCAGATTCAGATTTTTAAGTACCTTTTGAAGACAGAAAAAGATCCTCCACCCCACTAGTCATTAGGGAAATGCAGATTAAAACTGTAATGAGATACCACTGCATAACCAACGGGATGGCTAAAATAGAAAACACGGCTGACGTCAAGTGTTGACAAGGTTGTGGAGAAACTGGAACCCTGTGCTGGTGGGCATGTAAAATGGTGCTGTTGCTTTGGGAAACAGCTTGCTAGTTTCTTGAAAAGTTACACAGACTTAAAAAAAAAAAGTTAAACAGCATTGCCCTATGACTCAGCAATTCCAGTCTTAGGTATCTACCTAAAAGAAAGGAGAGACTTGTTGATAAATGTTCCTAACATCTTTATTCATCATCGCCCCCAACCGGAAAAGACCCAAATGTCGATCTACTAGTGAATGCACGAACACACTATGGCATAGCCATACAGTGGAAGAAAAAGGAATTGCCCAGTGATTCATGCAACAATGTGGGTAAATTTTAAATAATTACGCTGAGTGCAAGAAACCAGATGCAGAAGTCTGTATATAGCATGACTACATACATATATGAATTTCTAGAAAAGGCAAAACTATAGAGGTAGACGGCAGAGCACTAGTTACCTGGGGCCGTGGGTGGGGCTGGGGGTTACCTGCAGACTGTCACAGGGAGCTTTAGGGGATCAACGGAAGGGTTCTAAAACTGGACTGTGGTGATGATTACGCACCGGTACCTTCACGTTGAACGGCACACCTTAAAATGGGTGCGTTTCACGGTATGTAAAGTGTACTTCAATAAAACTATTAAAATATGTGAAGACAAAATACATCCATAGGGTTGAAATTTAAAAAGTGTAGAAACGATGATAATGAAAAAAAGTGATTATGATGATTATAGTAAAAATAAATCTTGACTGCCCCACAGCGATCCAGTTTTCTTTTGCCCAAGCAACCAATATTATTAGGTTCTCCCCAGTGTGTTCAGAGAGCTTCATGCATGGAAAAGCACATAAATATATCTTTCCATGTATTTATATATATATATACACACTATGTATAGTTTTTTTCCCTTCTCAAATACTAGTAAACCACGAACACTATTTTGCACCTAGCTTTTTTTCCACTTAACATACAGTATGTCTCGGAGACCTGCTTCTAACATAAAGAGCTGCATTTTTTCACGTGCTGTCATTTCACTTCATGCTATGGCTGCTCCATCACTGATGCAGTCACTCTTCCATTGGTGGACACTTGGCTCGTTTCTAGGCTTTGGCCCCTACATAAATACTTGGCCAAGTTGCTTCACCTCATGGTGTCTCTCAGCTTCCTCATCTTTCAGTGGAGCTCCTGGTCTCACCTGTCTCCCTCCCATAGTCGTGAGGATGAAGTGACTCATCTATAGAAAGTGCTTAAATGGTACCTGGCGCACAGAAACTCTAGGTAAAGCGTTAACTAGTATAATGACTGCTTCCAAGAGGAAACTTGCACATCTGTCATTTGACCAGTGTGCAGGTATATATATTAGGATAAATTTTGAGAAGTGCAATTATTCAATCAAAGGATACGTGCAGATTAATTTTGTTTCGTTTTTCTGTTTTCTGGGGGGGGGCGTATTTTTTTGCCGCAGCGTGTGGCTTGTGGGATCTTAATTCCCCGACCAGGGATCGAAGTCGTGCCCTCTGCGGTGGAAGTGCTGGGTCCTAACCACTGGACCGCCAGGGAATTCCCAGGTGCAGAATAATTTTGGATGGATTTTGCTATATGATCAATTTTACACCTTGGAGTGATGAATGAGATTGTGTCCCCAGAGCCTCACCGAACTGCAGTAGATCTGGTATTTTGGATTTTTGTCAGCCAAAGAGGTTAGAGGTGGCATCTCCCAGTTTTGGGGAGGAAAACCCCTCAACTTCAATGGGGTTGAAACAACTCTTTGGGCTCACTGACATAGCCTGTTTTCTACTGGAAATGCAAAACAAGGGGAGCCCTTCGGGGATTCTTTCCACTGAGATAGCTAGTAACCAGGGGAAGACCTCACAGCCTGTGGCGCCGACTACATCACGTTTACATTTTGCAAATTGAATAAGAAATGCAAACGATTTCTCAGGACACAGCTGCCATGTCCCGGGAACATATGGATAAGGTACAAACACAAACACACGAAACCCAGAGCCGACAAGAAGCCTTTTGATTTCTCATCAAAACATGAACGTTCTGAGGCACCGTAAAATGCGTGGCTATGTGAGAAGCATTCACAATCCGGGCAGGAGGAGAATGACGTGAAAAGCACACGCCTTATGGAAAGTGGAGCGGTTTTCCGGTTCAGAGTGGCTTGTGTTGGATCTGACTGTTTGGAAGAAGTGGCCACATTGGAAAAATGATTAGCGAGTAATCTGTTTGTCAATGTATTTATTCATTAAGCATTCAGAGAATGATTATTTGAACGCATGGATTGTTGGCATTGGAAAGTCATTATCAGAGATCCGACATTCTTGCAAAGAATTCCAGAAACACGGGGGCCTCCGGTGTCTCATTGGAAGCTGGCTTATTTTTATGGTGCAAGGAGATGTTCATTTCTTGTATATTTCCCTTTGTTTTTTAAAGGACTTTGTTTTTTTAAAGGACTATCTGTTTTCTGATTCCAACTTTTCAGTTGGAACTTTCTGGCTGCCTGTCTTCTGGTGGGAGTTTCTCCTCTTTCTACACAAGTCATGGAACCTCACAGGATGCCATGGATTCAGGATACGTGCATGCAAGAGTACCTCTAATTGGAGCCAGTGACTTAAAAAAATTTTCTTTTAATTGGCGTATAGTTGCTTTACGCTGTTGTGTTAGTTTCTACTGTCCAGCAAAGTGCATCAGCTATATGCATACATATGTCCCCTCTCTGTTGGATTTCCTTCCCATTTAGGTCACCACAGAACACAGTAGGGTTCCCTGTGCTCTACAGCAGGTCCTTATGAGTTATCTGTTTTATATATAGTAGTGTGTATATGTCTGTCCCAATCTCCCAATTCATCCCACCCCACCTTTCCTCCTTGGTAACCATGAGTTTGTTTTCTACATCTGTGACTCTATTTCTGCTTTGCAAATAAGTTCATTTGTACCATTTTTCTAGACCCACATATAAGCGATATTATGTGATAGAGGCAGCGACTTGACCCAGCAGCTCTAAGGACCCAGTTTCTCGCTGACTTCCGGTTTGCTTTCTGTGGTGTGGGCTCGAACTTGTGTCCCTGGAGCTCTGAGCTCCCTGCTCAGTGCAGAACTACATCCCTCTGTGGTTCCCAGGCGCCATCCTCACACCACACTGCTCCTGGGAGGAGGGCGGGTCTCTTTGGGGAACTTTGCAGGGGTCCAGAGAACTTGTATCTCTCTGCAACTGGCCTGCATTTGGGTCACGTGCCCATTAATGACCAAATGGGCAAGGTTTACCCCAAAGGGAGAGAAGAGAAACAGATACTGGGGAGGCAGCTAACAGATGCCTAAATAATAAGAAAGAGACTTTTAAGAGTCTGGCAGTTGGCCAGTCCCCATGCCTTTGGACTTTGGAAGAATCAACTTGGGATCTGTTCACTGCTTTGGGGGGAGTGACTCTTTCTTTGAGTGATTGGTGTGGGGCTCAACAATCTTTGTTTCAGTGCTTCAGATTCTGCTGAAAAAGCTACCCGCCCTCTTCACTGACCTGTTTTCAATAAAGACGGTATGAGCTCAAGATGGAGCACCCGCTGACATTCCGTTGTCATAGCAACTCGGGTGGTAAACATCAGCTTAATGCTATTTACTTTTTTATTTTTAAAATATTTATTTATTTATTTATTCTGGCTGTGCTCGGTCTTAGTTGCAGCACACCGGCTCTTCGCTGCAGCAGGCGGACTCGTAGTTGTGGTCTGCGGGATCTAGTTCCCCGACCGGGGATCGAACCCTGGTCCCCTGCATTGGGAGTGTGGATTCTTACCCACTGGACCACCAGGGAAGTCCCAGCTTAATGCTGTTTAAAGGGGCGGGGTGACAGGAATTAGGAATTGAGGAGATTTGAGGAAAGCTGGAGATTTGGAACCCTAGTCTAAGCTCCAGATAATACGGGAGATACTCAGTGGGATGTCTGGGCAGACACCACTTCTGGCTCCACCAGGGGACCTCCAAAGGGAATGGGTTGGAGCTACCAGGAGAGGTAGACCAGACCCAAGGGAGGGTCCTCTAATTCCTATTCTGATCCTCCCTTTATGGCCCACTTCTTCTTCTGTTTTTTTTTTTTTTTTTGCTGTACGCGGGCCTCTCACTGTTGTGGCCTCTCCCGCTGCGGAGCACAGGCTCCGGACGCGCAGGCTCAGCGTCCATGGCTCACGGGCCCAGCCGCTCCGCGGCATGTGGGATCTTCCCGGACCGGGGCACGAACCCGTGTCCGCTGCATCGGCAGGCGGACTCCCAACCACTGCGCCACCAGGGAAGCCCCTATGGCCCACTTCTTGAAAGAGCTGTCTGCTCTCGGCGCTCCCCCTCGTGTTGTGCCCACTCCTCGTCGCCATCCTTGTGCTTCCGGCCACCATGTCGCCACTGAAACTCCACTGAGTTCATCCAAGCTGTTGTCTCATGCTCGGGCTCTGCTCGGGGCAGGGTCCCTCCTTCTCAGAAGTCTCCCCAGCTCTCCGATGGCTCTTCTGACACATGTCCATCTGCTTTTCCGCCCCTGCCCTGGATGCCCCTCGGAGCCTTCTCTGCAGGCTTCTTGTCCCCTGCCACACCCTCACACGTCAGGGGGTCTCGTCCCGCCCCGCCGGTGTCTCTTTGGGCTGCTTCCTCCAGTGACCTCTGCCGCCACCTCCCTTCCAGCAGCACCCACTTCTTCGCTCCGAGTCCCCCAAGCTGCGGCTGCTGTGTATAATGTGTGACCTGGTGGGCATTTCTCCTGGGTGGGCCCACACATCTCTCAGACTCAATGTGGCCCAAGCAGAATGCATCATCCTCCCCCAAAGGCTGCTCTCCGCCATCTCAGTGACTGTCCTGTCCTTTGCCCAAGCCTCAACCCGACACAACTCTTAACTCTTTCTTTCCTCTCCCAGCTCCCTTTTCTTTCCCACCAGAGCTTAGTAATTTCCTTGTCCTTTCAACATCTCTTGAACCTTCTCTCTCCATCCTGATGGCCCTCTTTGCAGTAGAGACTGGGGTGAATTTGAGGATATCGGAGCTGATCAAACAAAAAGATATGACAGTGGGATGGCAGGAACCACGAGAGAGGCAGAGCGTTC
Source organism: Neophocaena asiaeorientalis asiaeorientalis (assembly GCF_003031525.2). NCBI lineage: Eukaryota > Metazoa > Chordata > Mammalia > Artiodactyla > Phocoenidae > Neophocaena > Neophocaena asiaeorientalis. The sequence continues at coordinate 3,713,623 of NW_020174645.1, read as the reverse complement.
CTGGGGGAGACGGGCAGTAGCCAGGGGGGCTCCAGGTGACGTCCCTTACCGGCTTGGTGGGAGGTCAGGAAGCTCCCGAGGCCATAGCACCTGGGGGTCTTTTATAGCCCAGGGTTTTTCTTATGGAAGGTAGCAGATGTCGGGCGCATGAAAAGCAAGCAGTATCTAAATAGTTAAAGCCATGCTTATTTCGGCTACATTTAAAGCCATTGCACATGTGAAAAATTGAGTTTGGCACCAGCGGTCTTTGGGCTAATGGTCCTAGCCTGGTCTCAAGAGGTAAACACGTGGGCAGGAGACAGGAATCTTCTTTGGTCCATTTGTATAACAAGGTCACCACCCTCTATGACTTGGACCTTTGTGTCTCTGTCTGTCTCAGTCACTCCTGTCTCCAGCCCATTCTCCATCGTTCCAGGGTGATGGTTTACCAGTTGCATCGAATGGGCCCATGTTCCCATGACGTCAGCGACTTTAGAGGCTTCCCGTTACCCCTGGGATGAAGTCCAGGCGCCATCAAGCAGCCTCCGCCTGGCCCTGCATGACCTGGACCTTCCTTCCCCTCCAGCCTGTCTGCCTCTCTCTCCTCTTTCCCCACACCCGCTCCGGCAGGACTCTGTGTTCCCCACTCTGGTCCTTTGCCCGTGCTGCTTTCCTTCCCCCAAACCCTCTTCCCACCTCTTGACCTGGTTGATTCCATTCATCCTCTGGGCACTACCCTGGATTCCTGTGGGTGCCGTAACAGATGATCACACCCAGGGGGTCTTAAAACAACAGACACCTAGTCTGTCACAGTCCTGAAGGCCAGAAGTCGAAAATCATGGTGCCGGCAGGGTTGGTTCCTTCTGGAGGTATGGGGGAGTCCATCCCATGCCTCTCCTGGCTTCTGGTGGCCCCGGGCATTCCTTCTAGAAGGTGCTTCACTCCAGTGTCTGACCCCGTCTTCACATGGCTTCTCTGTGCATGAAAATCCCTCTCCCTTCTCTTAGAAAGACACCAATCACTGGATTTTATCCAGTATGACCTAATTACATCTGCAAAGGCCCTGTTTCCAACTAAGGTCATATTTTGGGGTTCCAGGTGGACATGAGTTTTTGGTGGATACTGTTTAATCCACTGCATTGGTTCCATCAAGGTTGCATTAGGGGCCCCTCCACTGCCACGACTCTTGCTTTCCTTTACTGGAATGGCTTATTTATGTTCAAACCCCAAACTAGACAAAATTCCTTGATCCATTGTGCCCTCTGCCTTTGGTGATTAGCACAGGGCTGGCCCATGGTAAGCACTGAGCGAATCCCTGGTGGGTGAATGGCCATATGGACTGAATGTTTCTGTCTCCCCCTCCCCCAAATCCCTATGCTGAAGCCCTAACCTCCAATGTGATGGTATCAGGAGGTGAGTTGTGGGCAGGTGATCAGGTCTGGCTGAGGTCATGAGGGTGAAGCCCCCGTGATGCGATAAGTGCCCTTATAAGGAGAGGAAGAGACACCAGTGCTCTCTGTCTCTGCCATGTGGGGATACGAGGAGAAGCTGGCCATCTGTGAGCAAGGAAGCAGGCTCTCAGCAGACGTCAGAGCGGCCAGCACCTTGATTTTGGGCTCCCCAGTCCCAGAACTGTGAGAAAATAAATGTCTCTTGTTTAAGCTGCCGCACCTATGGTATTTGTTATAGCAGCCTGCACCGACTAAGGCAGTAGGTATGGCTGATCCATCCCATGTGATGCCCATACCCCAAGGATCATCCTCTTGTCTCCCTTTTTCCTGTGTTTCTCGGGGCGGCGGGCTGGGCTGCTCACCGTGGTGACCAGCTGACTGAGAGGTGAGCTGATTTTCCAGCCAAGGTCACCTGCTCTGGAGCCCAGGCTCCTCCCCTACTCGTTGGGTTTGAGGGGGGTGGTGCTTCAAGGAAGCCAGGAGTGTGGGCAGGGCCTGAGTGATCTCTAGCTGGATGGAGAGCAGGTGATGGGCTGTGTCCTTCTGTGGGGACGGTTCCCTAATGGACGTCTCAGTGCTGGGTGGTCCTGTCCTCATGTCACTGTCACCACGCAGGCTGGATTCATCCCTGTCGGGATCGGTGTTTTCACATCTTCCCCTGCCCGGGCCCCTCAGCACTCAGGTGGTCGCTGAGAGGGGAGATCAAGGACAGTTTGAGTCAGAGACTGGAGAGATTTCCTCCTGGAACAAATAAAACTGAAAAAAAGGGAAGAAAACCCCTTTCATAAAGCCACCAGAACTTCCCTGGAAGGATGTGACTGATATAAAAATCATTTCTTCTCCTTTCTGTGATTTCTCAGGGTGAAGCTAGTGGAAAAAGGGAAGGGAGAGAAAAGGATCATCTGTGCAGCCCACTGTCCGATCAAGTGGTCTTCGTAGCCCATTTGTGGGGGGGAAAACCCAGCTGTCTCCGGTGGAGTCTGCGGTGTCTCCTCCCTCCTGGGTGCACTTTCACGCCCTTCCAGAGTGCAGGGACGCTAGTTCCCCTTCCCCCACCCCTTTGCTGCCTGTGGTCCCCTCTGTCCCAGGCTGAGGTCTGGGGGGGGAAGGCGACACCCTTTCTCACTTAAGCCCACCCGCGTTGGGGTTTCTGTTGCTTGCCTACAAAGAATTTGGTCCTAGAGAGTCATCGTGCTTTGTATAATGGTTTTCTGGCAGAAAGCAGCAACGGGTCTTGGTTAAAGTCCCCAAAGCGCTCGAAATCGCCCCAAATCTGCGTTTCAGCTCTGGAAATGGGGAACCAACCACCTGCTTCTGGCTCAGTGGGAACAACCTCGGCCACTAGGTGGCAGTGTTGTCGCACACGAGGCCCCTGTTCCTGCAGAGGTGACTGGAGAGGGGAGCCCTGGTCTGAGGCAGCTGGGGGTGAGCCTAGTGCCCGAACGGGGGTGTCCCGGGCTGGGTGCAGGTGCCCACACCGCGGCATCCCCAGGGACCTGCCCCCAGATTCAGGGATGCTGTCCTCTGTGTCCCTTAAATTCCAGGATGACTCTGCCCAACACAGAATAAACTCTGAATTAAATTTGAGAAAAAAGGGACTGAGAGTTTTTTGGCTTTGTTTTTCCCCACCAAGACTCCCCAAAGCTGTGCTGAGAAGCAGTTTTACGTATGACAGGGGTTCACGGCACAGCCCCTGGGGCCAGTGTGGGGAGGATGTTTCTATTTCTTTGTGTTCTTTATGGGTTTTATTCTGGGTCATATTATCGGTCAGAAGCTATAATGGAGCCCTTCTTTGCTTTGGTGAAGGGAGATGACTGAGTCTGGGACATTAGCCGCCATGGGACCAAACAGAGGAGAATAAGCAGAAATGTTCCAGGAACCCGCAGAGAATAGCAGTCAGAGCCTGGACTCTGGAGCCCAGTCCTGGCTTCACCCCTTACATGCTGTGTGACCTTAGGCATGTTTCTTGGCATCTCTGTGCCTTTGTTTTTCAGTCATAAAATGGATATAATATTACTTATAAATTATATCATAATATTAATAATATAACGATCTGAAAATAATATTCCATCTCACAGGATTGGGTAAAGGATAAATGTGTAAAGAGCTGATACACATAAATCAGTTATAATGGTGACCGGCACGTAGTAGGCACTCGACAGATTTCCTAGTTATTACTACTATTAATTCATTCACTGGAGCCTGCTAGTGATAAACTTGTGATAATTCCCAATCAATATTGATCTCTTCTTTCTCTGAGATTTGGCCTATATAACTTATTTCAGGCAAGTTAACAATAGATCTTTTACTTTCTTTTATTGTTATCAATTTTTAAGATGTAGGTTTGTCTTCTCTTCTCCATTAACATTTTAAGTTCCTCAGAAGCAGGCTGTGTCCTCTGCTTGTCTTTTTTTTTTTTTTTTTTCTTGTCACAGCTCTGCACTCCATGCACCCTGACTTACTTGACTTACTTGATTATCCAGAGAAATTAATCCCGACAGAAAATACTCTTTTTTGTGTTTTTGTTGTTTGCTGGCGGTAGGGGAAAAGACATTTTCTAACAGTTGGATAGCCTAAAGAATTGTCAGAGGGGTGTTGAAGTCATCTGAGCTCTTGGTGTTTAAACTCCTAACCCTTAAAAAAACAGTCTTAAAGATTCACTGAAGTAGATTCTCTAGGCAGCAGCCACAAAGACTGGACAACCTTTGTTTCCCTTCCTCTCGTTACTTCATGTGTTTGAAAATTACAGACTGCATTAAAACAATAAGGACGAGAAAGAAAGATATTCCATGAATGATTTTGGATTGATGCAAGCTAGCCTGGGTTAGTAGTGTTTTACTGTATTTGTCCAGTGCCTTTTCTGCATCTGTTGAGATGGTCATATCATTCGTCTTTTAACTGTGCGATACCTGTGGTACATGCAGATAGAAGAGCAATGAACCCACATGCGGGCTCCTCAAAATGACACAATTCGTATTTAATAGATCATAACACGCACATGCATTTTAATATGACCAGAATAGTGGAAATGGTGCACAGAGCTGACTCGCCTGGTTTCATTTCACTTCTGGACGTGGGCACCTTCTACCAGTGTGAGCTTCCGCTTGTGGATGTGGAAGGAAGGACTGGCGGGAAAGGGACACTTCTTCCCTTTCTTTCTGTGTCACCCATTTTCAGCATCAGTTGTCTAATGCGGGAAAGTAACGGAACTAAGAACGAACGGGATGGGGTTTCTCGGCTGGTTGTGTGTCATAGAATGCCTTTGCCTTTTTTTGCCGCATTTGAGGAAAGTTCTGGTTTAATGGCAAGCTTGCCCTCTCTGAGCTGTCAGTGGCCCTGCTGATTTGTCGTAGATGCACTACACTTACTTGTACTGGCTTTGTGTCTCGTGGACAGAACTCCCATGCATCAGGGCCACCGGAATTCCGTGCTCACAGGGCATCCAGAACACAGTATGCAAATAGGGCACCAGCAGACAAGCAATTACATGTACCTCCTTTGCTCATGCGAATGCTTTGTTGTCGCCTTAGACTTGACCTACAAAGCACAAGTTCAAAGATAAAACTCTGAACGATTTCAGAGGTGTAGAGCGCGGCCGCAGGGCACTGAACCAAGCCCGGGCCCTTCTGAGCGTGGGGCCCTGTGTAACTGCATAGGTCACATGCCTAGGACGCATGTGTATACTTCTGTTTTGTATGCTTCTGCTTTGTCGCTGCCCGCTGAGATCACTTTCGAAGACTCAATATCCTAAAGTAAACATATTAGCCCTGCAGTGGAGGTTGGTTTATTCTGGGCCCTGGGTTCAGATTCTCCAACTTGTGTTTCATACGGAGAACGTCAAACTCTAAAAGTAACACACGTCTTCAGGGTAATTAATGAAATGTCTTGTTTATGGTCTCAGGCATATTCCTGAGTTTTTGTTCAACAATAGTACTGGCAGTAAAGAGATCAGCCTTGACTTGGTGTAAATTGTTTCATTTGGGTAATAGAGTAGACTTTTGTGTTGCTTCCTACAAAGAACATCCTTTTTCTTCTTGTCAAAATGGTACCCTGATGATGCTTTGGGGCATCCCCCACTTCATACTTCAGCTAGAGCCCATCTATCTCCAGGCTCCTGGGAAGAGACACGTGACACTGGATGAGCCAATCAGAACGGGCTGCTCCCCCTCTCCCCCCCCCCCCCCATAGTGATTGGTTCAGGAATGGGCACGTGACCAATCAGATCCAAGAAGATGCGCTGAGATTTTTTTTTTTTTCCCCCCTGAAACTTCAGGAGAGAGACACATACTGCTTCTTGTTGGATTTTGAAGGAAGGAAAATATGAGACTTGGCGAGGCTAATCTTACTGAAACATGGAGATTGAGAATGAAGCCAGCTCCATGGAAGAGAGCAGAGTGATAGATGAAAATGCATCTTCAGAAAAATTTTTAAACATTTTACTTTCAGTAGACTTCACTCTTTTTGGCATATAGCACTATGACTTTTTGACAAATGCATAGAGTCGTGTAATCAGTGCAACAATCAGGATACATCATCCCATCCCTAATTCGTTGTTTTAAATTTTTAAAGTTAAATCCTAGCCCTGATCCCTGGCAATCACTGCTCTGTTCCCCCATCCCTCCAGTTTTGATTTTTCTAGAATGTCACAAAAATGGAATCATACAGTAGGTAGCTTTACAGGTTGCCTTATTTTAGGCAACAAAATGTGTTTGAGATTTATCCATGTTGTTGTATGTATATCCATCGTTTGCTTTATTGCTAAGTTGTTCTCCATTCAGTGGCTGTACCACCATTTGTTTGTTTATCCATTCACCCATTGAAGGAGATCTGTGAAGGTGCATGTGGATGACATTGTTTAAGCGCTGCATCCTGCCAGACCTGAAGCTAACCTCTCTCTCCAGCTGTGACTGCCGTTAAATTCCAGTTTTGTTTAGACTTGCATGGTGCGGATTTTCTGTGAATTGAAAGAATCATTTTTGATATCAGCAAGGGCCGGAGGATGGGAAGGCTAGTCTGAACTAGTGGGAAACCTAAAGCGAAGACACTCCACACGTGACATTCCTACTAATGCGGTCACACAATCACAAGTCGCATTATTGGGTTCCCTCATGGTATGTCCCTGATGGGTGGCAGGAAGTGACACCTTATTTGACACAGAGGGAAAGTGAATCCCAGGGGGATGAAGTGACTTGGTGCATAAATTGAGCTGATGGCAGACGTGGGAGGCCAGCCCAGGTGTCCTTTGTCTCTTGTAAGCCTCAGCGACCTCCCTATATCTGGCGATGGCAGAGCTGTCAGGGTTGCTTAGTGAATTTCCCTCTCTTACTTAAACAATCTCTATGGGGTCCAATTTAGAATAAATATAAATGGAAATTAGAACAAGCTCATCAACATTTCCCACTGTTCAACAGCTGACGGTGCCTTAACAGGAGGTCAAAATTACTGTCACTAAGATCTATATAATCCGTTTAATAATGCTTTTCTTACATCTGGTGCCCCATGGAAACCTCTCATGTTGGCTTAAGAGTGCTTCACTTTGTCTCTCCGAGTGCCTGTATCTCCTTGCTGATGAAAGCACAGTTTACCTTAAGGAAGACATGTGAAATTTGTTCCAGCTTTTTAGTAGGGGCAGAATCAAAGCCGTCCAACTTGTTAGCCTATACAATGTTGTATTAGTTAGGTATCACTAGCTGCTGTAATCAATAAACCCCAGCAGTGGCTCAATACATCATAAAATTCTTTCTTACTCCCATCTAATGTGGGTGCCATATTTGGCAGGTGGCTCTCCCCCAGGTGGAGACTCAGGGGTCCAGGCTCCTCCCATCTTATGGCTCTGCCATGGCCTGGGGCCTCAGAGTCACCCGCTTCTCCCTGGTGGAAGGTAAAAGATACGAATTTTGACTTCAAAGTGATAAGCAAGACAGGCTCTTATTTCATTGGTCAGAACTAGTCACATGGCCACGCTGGAATGCAGGAGAGGCCAGATGGTCCCTGGCTGAGTGGCCGTATGAGATACAATGGATGGAAACTTTCTGCTGCTGTCTTTTTTGACAGGTAGCCATCTCTCCCATAGACCCGATGCCTTGTGGTCAAGATTAAGGCCACTCTCCCTTTACCCCACACTCAAGTTTCCAGCGTCTGTTCAGCACCGTCCTCCCCTGCTTGGCTAGTTTTGGGTTCATGCAGGCAAAGCCTACTCACCCTCAGAGTCATGCCTGCGTATGGGGAGAATAAAATGGCTCAGGATAACTTGCAAAGGAAGGCAATCGTCTTCCATCCCTCTGCAGCTTTGATCTCTCTCCCTGAAGTCAGCCAGGTCCAGCCATTTCTGCTTTTCTGTCAGTGGCGATTATTTTTATCATTCTACATACCATTCCCTATACCTCTAATCCTTGCGTTAACAAATTTAAACAGCAGCGCTCTCTCTATGAAAGATGAGAATTTAGCTGATTTACACTCCTTACTTTCCTTTCTGACCGGTTAACACTGTATTCGGCTGTAAGTCACAGAAACCCCTGGCCATCGTAGCTTGTAAGTGGCCATCTTCCTACTGTGTCTTCGCATCGTCATCCCTCTGTGTGTATCTGTGTCCTAATCGCCTTTTCTTACGAGGTCCCCAGTCATGTTGGGTTAGGCTTAGGCAAGTGAGAGCTGACGTTATTCCGTTGGTTCTTTAATCTCATGCTGTGGCTTGTCCCTTCTGACTTCCGGCATTACTGTCTCAGTGTGTACCTTCAGTGTTCATGGTTGCACAGTGGCTGTTTCACCTCCATCCCCTCTCAGGATGGGAGTCCCAGCACCCACGCTTTTACACCGGACATTCCCGTCAATGGTTAATTCAGTTTCCTTAGAGAAGAGCTGAGTTTTGATTGGAGATAAAGACCAAGTATTCTGCCTTTTACTATGGGTGGGGACTTTGGGAGGAGGGCTGCCTGGACAGGGTGTCCCATCTGCAGAACTCAGTCACTCCCTTGGTTTTCAGGGAGTAAAACCGCTTTCTACTCTTGTCTTTACTCTGTGTGCCAACATGGAGTCGAGAGCCCCTCGGGGCTTCCGGTGGGCGGAGTAGTTCCAGCTCAAGCTTTCCTCTGTTGTCTTGCCCATCAATGTGCTTTCATCCATTTACTATCTTCCATAAATCTGTTGAAATATTTTATCTTCAGACGGCCTTCCTCCATTTCTCTTGTTCGTAAGTTTATTCCTTTCTGTACTTTTACGCTTTTATTTCTCCGGGGTTTCTGTAGAGATGCAAGGAAATGAGTGTGTTCAGTTTGTTACTTAAAATCAAGTTCCATATCTTTCTTTTCAAGGGAAAAAAGTGTCAGTATTTCTCTTAGATTAAATAAGCAAGAAGACATGTTCATTCTAGAAAACTTGAAAACACATAGAAAAATGTGGCAGAATGGACTTCCCTGGTGGTGCAGCGGTTAAGAATCCACCTGCCAATGCAGGGGACACAGGTTTGATCCTTGGTCCAGGAAGATCCCACATGCCGTGGAGCAGCTAAGCCTGTGCACCACAAAGCCTGTGTTCTAGAGCCCGCGAGCCACAACTTCTGAAGCCCACGCATTCTAGGGCCCGCGTGCCGCAACTACTGAGTCCATGCGCTGCAACTACTGAAACCCGCGCCCCTAGAGCCTGTGTCCAAAAAAAAAAAAAAAAAAAAAAAGGGATAATGAAGAAAAATATGGCAGACGGTGGCAAGGCATCCATAAGCCCCATATGCAGACCTTCATCTTCGGGTAAGGGTCTGACTGGGTTTGGGGCAACTTGACGGAGTGAATCTAAAGTGATCCTGAAGACAAAAAAAAAAATAGGCAAGATGAACTGATAGAAGTTTGATAAAGTAGGGTAATCTCTCAATTATAGGGCTCCCATAACAAAGTACTGCAGATCGGATGACTTAAACAACTGAAATTTATTCTCATGGTTCTGGAGGCTGGAGTCCAAGGTCAAGGTGTGGGCAGGGCTGGTTTCTCCTGAGGCCTCTCTCCTTGGCTTGTAGACAGCCGTCTTCTCCCTGTGTCCTCACGTGGTAATCCCTCTGTGTGTGTGTGTGTGTGTGTGTCCTAATCTCCTCTTCTTATAAGGACCTGTCATAACAGATTAGGGCCCACCCTAATGACCTCATTTTAACTTAATTATCTCTTTAAAGCCTCTGTCCCCAAAATACAGTCACATTATCTTTCAATTAAAAAACCATTAAACTATGAAGTCAAATAAAATACTTCTGGCAGCTTATTCGCTTGTGTGCGAGTTTCCGACTACTGTCAGATTCTCACTTTACATTATACCCCAAAAGGAACTTCAGATGGATTCAAGAATTAAACATAATACATACAATTCGATAAGAGGGTAGATCTGAAGTATTCTCATCACGAAGAATATCAATTCATATACACATCCCCTCAGATTCATCATCTGAGGTGATAGATACATGAATTAGCTTGATTGTGGTGATTTGTTCATGATGTAAATCATCAAATTGTACACCTTGAATATATACAACATTTTTTCCTCTTTAAAAATTGAAGTATAGTTGATTTCCAATGTTGTGTTAGTTTCTGGCATACAGCAAAGTGATTCAGATTAGATAGATAGATAGATAGATAGATAGATAGATAGATATATCCTTTTTCATATTCTTTTCCATTATGGTTTATTACAGGATATTGAATATAGTTCCCTGTGTTATAGAGTGAGACCTTGTTGTTGATCTATTTTATATATACAACTTTTAATGGCCCAAAATACCTCGATAAAAAAGGATTAAATGCAAAAATGTAGTCACACACATGAATATACATATACCCACCCATAGAAACCCAGTTGAGAGTATAGGTGAGTATATATTTGATCTTGGGATATTGGGAAGGGTCTTTATGGCATAAAAGAAGTGGTGGACCTCATGTAGAAAAGATTAATACTCTTCCTTATGTTTTTTTTTTTTTTTTTTTTTTTTTTTTTTTTGCGGTACGCGGGCCTCTCACTGCCGTGGCCTCTCCCGCTGCGGAGCACAGGCTCCGGACGCGCAGGCTCAGCGGCCATGGCTCACGGGCCCAGCCGCCCCGCGGCACGCGGGATCCTCCCGGACCGGGGCACGAACCCGTGTCCCCTGCATCGGCAGGCGGACTCTCAACCACTGCGCCACCAGGGAAGCCCCTTCCTTATGTTTTAAATCTTGTACACTGGCCTTGGATGGTCTATGCAGAATATTTGTGCCCCCAGATCTTGCCAGAGAATATAGTCTCAAGACCTCTGCTACTTACCACTTTCTACGACCTTAGCTGGTTTGGTAAGAAAGCACGTTCATGGAGGAGAGTTTGAAGGGTAGAATTCTCCTCTAGAATCTTATTCTGGATTTTTTTTTTCCATCAGGCCAGACCTTCCAAGAGCTGTCAGCTGTCTTGCCTCGCAATCCTTTGTCCTCTGCATAATCCGCTTTGCCTGGTGGTCCTTCACTGTCGCGTCCCGCCCTGTGCGGACGGCACCATAGGGAGCCTGCTAATAAATTCACTGTATTGTAGGGATGCCATTGTGTCCCTCGGGGCACCACCACCGGAGGAATTTCTCTCAGAGCCAGGAAAAGCTTTGCTTCTTGCTTTCATCTTATGAATGGTGCCCAACTGGTGACCTCATCTCGTGCTTTGAGAGCCGGACAATTCAGAGGCCCGTTTGCAGTCCCTTTAACCATTGCCGAAGCTCTCACACTGTGGACTTTGCTCGCTAAGCTTTCCCCTGACAGCAGAACACAGTGGCTAAGGGTGTGAACTCTGCCGGGAGCTTGACAACTTGGATCCACTTTCCCCTCTGCCACTTACTAGTTCTGGGATCTTAGGCAAGTCACTTAACTGCCCCGTGCCTCAGTTTCCCCATCTGTGAGTGGGGCTGATAATCAAATCCTCGTGATCCCAAAATCGTGAAGATTAAAAGAGTTAACACCTGCGAAATGCTTAGACTAGTGCTTGGTACGTCATAAGGATTGTAGATAAATGATGACTGTGATGACGATTCTGTTCTTTTCTCGTTGCCCTCATTTCTCTATATTTTGTGTTATCACTGTAATTTATAGTCATATCTATTCCTTAATGGATTTACTGGTATATGACCCAAGACTTGCCCTCAAGACAACGAGTGACTATTCATTTCTGAGTACCGATACCCGCCTGCGTTTTGAAAGTTCACTTTATGCCTCTTGGCTTTTACGAAAGAATTACATTAGTACCATTTTTCGCTAACCTGAAAGAAATCTAAAGAGGATTTCCCCTTTTACAAAAAAAAAGACGAAAAGTGAAAAGAGTTCAGCGTTGGTTTTGCAGTGAGCCTTTACAGAGGTATCGTGCACCCCTACGGGTGAGAGTGGCACCACCAAGCTCCTTCCCCGGAACTACATACACTCAGCATCTCAGCATCAAGTCGCCATAGCTTTGAACCGTATGAGCACCTGTGCTTTTTCTCCCTTTATTTTGTGCATCCGTTAGCAAGATGTGCTCTAAGGTAATTGCTTCTTTGCTTTGTGCCATTTAGGCTTGCGAAAGACTTCACAGGAATGATTTACTTTCAGATAGTGGGGGAAACCTGTATACACAAAGTACCTACTGTGTACCAATAGTGCCTTTGAACTTTTAGTGGTGTTTCTCTCCACTGCTGTTCAGTTGAGTCATCTAGAGAACAGAGAAACAATTGGGCCCCTCCCCGAGACCATTAAAATGGATTCTGGTGGGCAGGGCCAGGTATAATACATATGTTCTTTACCGTGTGTACCTACTATGTAGCCAGAGTTCAGCATCCCCATCTTAGGATGTGGCGCCGTGTCTAAAAGGAGTTTACCTTTGTGTGGAGATGAAGTTGGTGTCCACCTCCTCCTGAATCCTACATTCATATTTTCACCTGGCTCCCCATCATCTCCCTTTCACCTTAACTCGAGCATGCCCAAACCAAAGTCCGTATCTTTTTCCTCCACACCGCATGTCAGTCCCGTATTCTCTATTCCACTCATAGTTCTACAAACTACGATGTAGTACCTGGGAGTTCTCCATGGTTCCTGCTACGATCATGCAGCCTCTGATGGGGACACACAATTCTGGATTCCTGGCTTCTTCTCTAAAAACTCTCACTTTCTGGGTTTTAGTTTGTGTTTCTCTAGAGTCTCCCTGTCTCCCTCTGGACCAAGAAAGAATTATGGGACAGCCTGGAGATCAAGGAATAAGAGCTCTTCCTTTCCCCTGCAGGCTCGATGGGAAGCTCTACAGGGTGGTGGTTAGGGGTGTACACTATAGAGCCAGTTGTTTGGAATCCTGACCTGGAACCATCATTTACTAGACTTAACGCTTCTCTGCTGCAATGTTCTCTTCTGACAAATGGGATCTCAGTTGTTAAGTTACCGTCTCTTAGTTCCAAACTCATCTTTCTGTTCTCTGGTCTTTAATGCTGGGTGCTAGCATCTGAAAACCACATTTCTCTTAGCCAGTTGTTTCTTGTTAGTCTCTACTAACGGCGGTGGGCGGGGGGGCTGCTATAGGAGATTGCAGGGCTGGAGCTGGGAGGAGGGACCTGCTCTCTCCTGTCCGCTTCCTGTCTGCTCTTCTGCTTCCTGCTTTCCCCCTGCTTCTGGTCTGCTTTTTATCTGCTTCCTGTCCTTGTGAACAACCCATGTTTGGCCCCACAGGGCTCCCCAGTTTGAAATTTGAGAAGAATCTTGGGACAAAGGCGAGCCTCCCTCCAGCCTGAGGACCAGCTGGCCTTGGTGGCTTCATGCCCTCTTGTCTCTATGGTCTCTCCTTCTCTCTCAGCCATGGTATATTTTATCTGGTGGAGAGAGGCAGAAACTCATCTGACTTTTCCCGTCTTACTGTTGTATGGGTGGCTTTTGAATTCAGTAGTTAAGTATTTGCTGCCTTTTCTTGGTTATGTGATCCGTGACTTGTGTTTCAAATGCAGAGGCGTGGAAGGATCTGGTCCCCAGGGTACAGTGATGGGATGCAGTTGAGGGTGGGAGCAAACCAGATGAGGATGTGCAGTAACTTCCACCACAGCTGGTCGTTAGTGAATAACTCACCACTTGCACTTCTCCTCCTTAACCGGAGAACGTTTGGTTTGACTTGTTGCATTGGCTACTCTTCCTGAGGCTCCCGGCCACGTGCAGGGGTTTACAGGTAGCAGTGCTTTCCCACATTTACTGTTACCTTAAAGGTATGGATCTCTGGCTGCTTTGCCATCAACTGGGTCAACTGTATCTATTTTCCTGCTCTACCTGGGAATCCAGGCTGGTACCTGGGATGGGAGACAGTCACCTGTGATGGTAGAGTGATGAAAGCCTCACTGGGTGTGTAGGGATTTTGTCCATGAACCTGGAGTAGTGAGCATTGAGTTCCAGCCCCTTCAGCTGACCTGCATATAGCCTTGGCCTCATGGTAGAACCACCAGGCCAGTTGGCCCTAGGGCCATGCAGAGAAGTAGAAAGCCTTTGGAATTGGACAGAGCTGGTTGGAACCCTAACTTCGACCATGTTCAAATTGCTTCATTTCTCTGTGCCTCAGTTTCACCATTTTCCAAAAGGGACTAACTGTTCATCTCACAACCATTGTGATAATCGACGGACTTAGCAGTTATCCATGCCCAGGTGTGTTGACGCATCACAAGTGCTGTTTCTCCTTTAAGTGGTATTTTTTCCTTCCATGTGAGAAGTGCAGCTCTTTGCTTGGCAAACCTAGCAACCAGCTTAGTGACCACAGCAATGTGATATTTGAGAGGACATGAATGGAGTAATAATGCGATGGACCAGTGATTTGTTAATACTAATGATATCTATTAACAACCCTGGGGAGAAGCCAAAGGAAGGCTCAGAAGGAACACAGAGAGATTTATTCTCTCAAGCATTAAAGCATGGCAGCCTTAGTTGCTGGACATTCACTCAGCACATACTTGTTTACTTCCTTCTGCTAGGTACTGGAGATTCAGCAACAAACGATATCAAAGCCTGTGCTCTCATGAGCTTGAATTTTAACAGAGAGACTAGATAGAAAATAAGTAAACAAGTAAAAGGCTAATTTCATATGGTGACAGTGGCCTTGAAGAAATATAGTAGGAAGGTGTGATTAGGGACTGGATGTATCTGTCAGGCTTTAGCCAAGAAAAGAGAAACCACTCTAGTTATTTCCACAGAGGGAATTTAATCAAGGGAATTAGTTACTCGGGTGATGGAAGATCTGCGAAACCAAGTCGGGCATGGTAAACACCTTCTGGGAGTGGTAAAGTAATCCAGAAATTAATAACAGCAGGAAGCTGCTACCAGTTGGGCTGAAGGGACAAAGTGGGGAAATAGGATTATCAGAACCCAGGAGCTGGAACCGTCCAGTAGATATTAGAACTACTGCCTAGGAGAGCTGTATGCACGGTGGGGAGCGTGAAGAGGGCTGGAATCAGAGAAGAGGCGCCGTCTCTGCCAGGAAATGCTGGCCGACAAGGGGAGAAATACCTCCCATGCTCCATCTTCTGCCAGAGCATCCCATTGCATCCAGAGGCCAGGGAGCAAAGGAGCTTGGGAAGTGTAGTTTCCTGTGATGCAGAGAAGAGCAGGGACAGGGCTGGAGAAACCCTTCCTGAGCTGAGAAATCCTGGTGGGAAGGAGTCTGTTCTGCTCACAGGTGGGTGATGAGCTTCCCAGCAAGTGCAAAAGTTCACAGAGGAAGACACAGAAACAGGGTGGAGACAGACAGGAAAACACGAGTGTGAATGAACTCCTAGTTCATTCCTTCATCCCAGAAACAACTTCCACTGCACCGTTCTGAACGGATATGAATGCTTCCAAGGGCCTCCTTGTAGCTTCTGGCCACCATGACCATGGACATGGGGGTGCCCAGGTGGTGGCAGTAAATTACCAGCTATTCTTCAGGACCACCCTTTGATAGACCAGTGAGCATTTTCTCTTGCTGATGGTTTCCAAAGACCTGGCCATCTGGCCCACTGGAAGGAGAGCCTTCTATTCCTGGCTGTGCACGTCCGTGTTGTCTTGTGGGAGTGAGAAGAGACTCAGCTGCAGACATGTCACAGGCCTTGACCCTCAGGTGGGTGACCAGGAGCCACAAGACTGGTACTCAGCTTCCAGGTAGGGCTGGCGATGGCAGCGGAAAGGTTTATGAGTCTGTGGGCTGCATTATCTTGGAGCTACAGGTCCCTCCACTCCTGACAAAGGCACGACCCAGGAGTATTTTTTGCGTGCCAAGCACAGCAGTGATGTCCATCCACGCGCTTTGGCTCACAGAGGCCCTGCCGGGATTCCCAGCGCCCTGGGAGTTGCTTCATCCTGGGAAGTTGTTAGTTTCCCCCCGAAGTTCTCTTTGGGGCTTCCTCGGAGCCATCTGCCAATCAGAGCATCCTTCAACCACAGGGCATCCGTCTGGAGCACCTTGTGCTCTTGGTGAACCTGCACTTGATTTTCTTCTTGGCTCATAAGGGGGGCAGTGACGAAGAAGCCCTTTGCAGCTGGGCCTCCCTAAAATGTGCTCATTTTCTATTTATTTATTTATTTTTAGCTGCACTGGGTCTTCGTTGCTGTGCGCAAGCGTTCTCTAGTTGCGGCGAGCGGGGGCTACTCTTTGTCGTGGTGCGCGGGCTTCTCATTGCGGTGGTTTCTCTTGTTGCGGACCGTGGGCTCTAGGCATGCGGGCTTCAGTAGTTGTGGCGCACGGGCTTAGTCGCTCCGCGGCATGTGGAATCTTCCCGGACCAGGGCTCGAACCGGTGTCCCCTGCATCGGCAGGCGGATTCTTAACCACTGCGCCACCGGGGAAGCCCAAAACGTCCTCATTTTCTGCTCTCAGGACCCACCTTATTTAGTCGGGTGGTGAAAAGCCCTCTAGGAAATCAGCAGACTGAATAGGGCCTCATTTCACATTCAGAACTCTGGCCACACGGTCTACCTGCCAACGGGAAGAAGAATGGTGCCACTATGTGACATTAGGGGGCTAAAGGTAGGGGTGTTAGTTTCTCAGACCCCGGGTATCTGTCTAAGGACAGTCTCTCGTCTTCATAAAATGCTTCTAAAGGTAGGGGTGTTAGTTTCTCAGACCCCGGGTATCTGTCTAAGGACAGTCTCTCGTCTTCATAAAATGCTTCTAAATTTGGGTGTCATCGTTTGTGGCCATCTGGTTTGAGGACAGAATGAGGATCTGCCCGCTGATGTTTATGGCTTTCCGTATAAGCCTTCGGACAAAATTTGTATTGCATTTTGCTTGAGTTACGGTGGGACAGGATTGTAAACTTCACGCTGTCATTTCAGATAAAATGCAGGCTTTGGCCATAATAAAGAAGAGAGAAGGCTCAGCTTTAACTTTCTTGTAAATCAATTTTTGAGAGGTATAAAATATCGATATAAATGATAATGAAAAAATAGAACAAGTCCACAGTGGAAACAGAGCATATTAAACTTTGCATTTATTTTAATTTCCTTTTCCACATCTGTAAATAAGTCAGAATTTAAACCTTGCCTTGGGCTTCGCCTAGATTTTCTGAGAAGGTAAAATTTGAACCTCTTTCTTCCCAAATCTGGTCGGCTGTATGCCCACCCATCTCTGCTGAAGGATATTGTCAGGCTGTGGAAGACAGACTTGCCTCGTTGCCAATTAATTTATGGGTAAATTCACCAAGAATTTAGCTTCTTGGTTTGGAGAGGGGAAATAAACCAACCAAAAAATAATTTAAATTTCATCTGGAATGGCGTTTCTGCACTGCTTGACATTGTCAAAATACAAATTGCCCCTTGGTGGCGGCAACAGCTAAAACTTTCCTTGGGATGAGGCTCCTTCAAAGTCATCTCTCTTCCTCCTCTGTCTTTGATCCGAATCCTGCCCGATCTATGGGGATACAATCTGGAGGAAACCCAGGTCTATATTATGAAAGTGAATGTATCATATGCATATTTATGGGTGTATATATATTACATATATACAATATCTACTATTGAAAATAGATTTTAAACAGATGTGGGATAACTTAAATCAAGATCTGACGTCTGTTCTTTCAGTTAGGATGTTGTAGGCATTTTCTCACGGTGCTACATATTTGTTGAAATCGTGGTTTTGATGACCGCTTAATATCTCACGCAGAGTAAGACTTTAATCATTTCTATAATCATTGCCCTCATGATGAGTTTTTAGGTTGCTTCCTGTGTGTTGCTGTTATAAATCATACTCGTGTTGACGCTCGCACATTAATCTCCTTTCTGATGATCTCTTATTTCCTTCGCATGAATTCCTAGGTGGAGAATTATTGGGACGGGCGTTTGGAAGGGTCTGAACGTTCACTTTTGCAGCTGCCTTGTGTAGGTTAGCCGTGCCTTTCTCCAAAGTTTGCCTGCTCCCTGGGGTGGAAACCGCATCTGTCTTGCCCCTGTGATATCCCTACCAGGGATGGAAATATAGTAAGTAAATATATTTAGATAGAGGATAATTGGAGAAATGAATAATGAATAACGCTTCTCCTCCAGTAATTAATCTGACCAGGACTGGCCATATTGATGACACTTGAGAACTTTCTTTCTTTCTTCCCCCCTGACCCCATACACATTTTATTTGGTTGCACTGGGTCTTAGTTGAGCCAGGCAGGCTCCTTTAGTTGCGGCACGTGGGCTCCTTAGTTGCGGGACGTGAACTCTTAGTTGCGGCGCGCATGTGGGATCTAGTTCCCCGACCAGGGGTCGCACCCGGCCCCCTGCATTGGGAGCGCGGAGTCTTAACCACTGCGCCACCAGGGAAGTGCCTGCCCCCCCAGCTTTACTGAGATATCACTGACCTGTAAAAAGTGTATCTGTTTCAGGTGTACAACTGGATGTTTTGATACATGTGTACATTGTGAAGTGATCACCATAATCAAGCTAATTAACATATTCCTTACCTCCACCTAGTTTTCACTCTGTGTGTGTGTGCGCGCGCGTTGAGAAGATTGATTTTAAAATCCATTCTCTTAGCAAATTACAATGTACAATACAGGGTTGTTAACTATGTCACATTGCGGTACATTAGCTCTCCAGAACATGGTCATCTTGCTTAGCTGAAACTTTGTACCCTTTGACCCACATCCCCCCTTCCTCTCCCCCCAGCCCCCGGCAGCCACCATGCTACTCTCTACTTCTACGAATTTGACTGTTTTAGATTCTGCATGTAAGTGAGATCGTGCAGCATTTCACAGAGAACTTGCCTTCTGAACACCTTCTTGGAGAAAGTATGCGTCAGCCCCTTCGTGGTGGTACCTGTTTCACAATCTCCTAATTACAATTTTGTCATCCACTAGGAAAGGAAAGCTCACCGAGGACAGCCCTGAAAAGGCCCAAAATTATTTAAGTCAACAGAAAACTGTATTTCACAGAATTTGTAACGGCCGCAGAAAAAATGTTACCAGGAGTCCGAGTCAATGGAGTATTTGTTTGCCTTTTATCCTCTGGTGATGCTGTGCTGTAAACACTGCTGCCTGGTTTATTTCCTCTTGCTCTGGTTGGAAGCCAGGCTCCAGGGGTAGAGGTTTATTTCAGGGCAGGGAAGAATTCCTGTCTGTTCTTGGCCTGATTTGCCAACCCTGGTTCCTGGTGGGCTGTCTTCACTTTGAAGAAGCTTCCTGGGTCTTTGCTCTTTGTGTTTCCCCACCTGAAAGAAACACACACACACATATACATATACGCGTGTCCACATATACATGTTTATGTATATTTATATGTATTTTAATTAACAAAGTAATACATGATTATCGTAACAAGTTTTAAGAAGGTAGAAACATAAGTGGTAAAAGGCAAAAATCCTTTCTGGATTCTATAGATACCAAACATAAATATATGTACATTTACATATGTACATATAGAATCGTAAAAAGTTACCCAGATAGGATCATATGTGATACATTTATAATTTTTTATGCTTAATGACAGATTGTGGACATTTTTTCAAACATGCTGATACAGCTCTGCTTCATTTTTCTTACAGAGCTGCCTGTTACCCCATAGTAAAAGTGTATAGTTTATCTGGTCTCCTCTTAATATAATAAGCCTTTGGAATGGCTTAAACTAGTAAATAATAATAACGATAGCAGGTAAAGATTGAGCATTTATGTGTGTCAGCACTGTTCTAAGCACTTCACATTTATTAACTCGTTAATCCTTACAATCATTTATATTTATATCCTACTTTATATGAGGACATTTGAGGCACAGAGAGGTTAAGTAACTTGCCCAAGGTTGCTCAGTTAGGAAGTGGCAGAGCCAGGATTCAAATCCAGGCTTCTGGCTCCAGCACGTAAAATAAGTGTGTCTGCAATTCAGAAGGATGCTGCAGTGGATATCCTTGTAGATAAACAGATCTTTATGAATTCTCACTCGTGTTTCGGAAGGAGAGATTTCTAGAAGTGGGAATGCTGAGCCATCGCTTCACCTCACTTCAGAAAGAATTAGGCGATGTCTAAACATCCACGTGGACACCACATCTAGGGGGGATGGGAAGAAGCATAAATATCAAAGTAATCAAGTATTAACACGTCATATACAATGGTCCAATGCCTGGTTGTATGGTGGGCTTGGTAGGTGTGCAGCCTACTCTCTGGGGGGTGATTACAACAGAGATGACCACGATCCTCTGAGTTCGGGGCTTTGCAAGAGCAAAAGAGGGTGCGACGTGTTCCCTCCGGGGGCGGGGGCGTAATTCAGTCACAGGACGATTGGATCAGTGGTACACGGGGCTCCTTCCCACCCTTGCCCCGGTTATTTCGGAACACACTTTATGTAATGACAGGACTTTCACCGCGAGGAGACCCAGGATTCGGGTGGGCGGTGTGTTGTGTGGATGGGTGGAGGCGGCCCTGCGTTAATTTCATTACCTCTCCGGACTCGGCTCTCACTCTTCCCCTGCTTCCGTTTCTCGTGCAGTGACGGAGAGCCGCGCCATCGTGGACAGCCTGCAGAGGTTTTCCTCGCTCCCTGCTTACCTTCCCACGAGCTTCCACGTCTCTAACGCAGAGGAGTCCTTCTTCCTTAAAGAGGCCAACCAGGACGTCACTCGGAACTGCAGTCTGCAGGCCCGGGTGGAGTCGTTCTTTATCTACCGAGCCAGGAGCCCCCCGATGGTCAATGCCAGCTATGGGCCATTTTCAGTCGAGAAGACGGTCCCCCGGGAGTTCATGCTGACATCTGCACCCTTTGGCAACATGGGCCAGTTTCCCTTCAACTGGAAGTTGAAAGCCCACATCCTCGGTAGCTCCATCTACTCCAACAGACCCAAAGTGCAGACCTTGTTCTACATCACCGGGATGGGCTGGGCCGACAGCGACCCAGCGGAACAGCTCCCCTGCGTCAAGATGTTTGCTTTCCCGGAGGCCAGGGAAGTGGCGGCCAGCTGTCGGCTGCAAGGGACCCCTGGGCTGTGTGTGGCTGAGCTGGAGGTGCTGCCCGAGTGGTTCAGCTCTGGGCTGGACCTAGAGCCCGAGGAGGAGATCCCAGCCCTGCTGGGCGGCACGGCCATGGAGCTCTTCTTCACGCTGTACCCGGCCGACCAGGCCGGCCAGTGTCCCCTGGAGGAGGACAGCAAGTGGGAGAACAACATACACTCGGGCCAGGACAGCCCCCCGCCGGCGCCAGCTGCCCGGGAGAGGATCGGGAGTGTCGTGGTCTACCCGACCCAGGACGATCTCAAGTGGTCCCTGCTGAGCCTGGATGAGAACGTCGTTCTCTCCGTACCTCTGAACCTCGTCCGGGAAGGGGACACCGCCACCTTTTTGGTCTCTCTGGCCAGTGGCTCTGTGGCGGACCACTTCGCTCTCAGGTGAGAGGCTTTGGGGGGTTGGGTGCGATGGAAACCAACTCTTGATCGTCCGCGAGCTGTTAGTCTGTCGAGTGGCTGTTGATGTTTCGCTGAGGATCCAGCATCGTGAGGAAACTTACAAACATAAAATAAGACCCAGCAAAACAACACGACAGACACCGTAAAGCAGAGTATTTGGGGGTGGGCCCTGGGCATCCCTGTGTTCTAAGCACCCCCTAAGTATAATTCTGGTGTGAAGCCAGGATTAAAACCTCTGCGTTGAGAGCAGCAGTTCGGGCTGTGAGGTCCAAGTTTGTCCCCTTCAGGCTCTCACGTGATAGTCTGGACCTCTTACTGCCCCCTTGATGTGCCAGGCAGAATCCCATAATGCCCGGAAGTGGACACCTTGTAAATGAATTCCAATTTCTAACTCCACGAAGGAGCTTTCTGAGACAGTGTTTCCCACCTTGCAGCTTTTCATCAGTAAAGAATCCTTTGTCAAAGCAAAGCAGCTGTCTCTATCTGTACGGCAAAGACTTGGTTTTAGGATTGCAGAAAGTGAGGAACTTCTCTGCGCTAAGGGGACAAACCTGTCTCTAGCTTATTTTGCTCACATAGGTTCCTGGGTATCAGTAGGAAGCAGCAGTAGCTCTGCTGCGTACCGGCTGTGTGTCCTGGGGCGAGTCACCTAACCTCTCTGGGCCTCAGCTTCCTCTTTGGTAGGATGGGGATAATGATGGGATCTATCTCCCAGGGTTGTTGTGAGGATTGCACAAGTTAACAAAGTTCTTAGAATAGTGCCTGGCACATGAGGGGTCTCCACTGAATTTAGGCTCTGGTGTTTCCTGGTCCTCAGACGCCGAGCTGGTAGACATATAAACTGCAATGCACCTGGGGCTTTGTTTTGCTGGGTGCAGGTGAGGAAAAATAAGATTTAATCGTGAGTCCAGTATGGTCCTTCTGATTCTGACGGAGGCTGATGTACCAGATCACATCTGTTTGGAGGTGCGCTTGTTCAGAGCCTGGCAACAGGATCCCGAGGCTCTGGCAGATCCCAGGTGGGTTTAGTAGCCCGCAGGAAGCGGGCTTCCTATTCGGAGCCCCTTCAGTTAGTCTTGGTGGTAAAACTGATTCAGAAATTGGTGTGGACCCAGCCCTGTGCTAGTCACTCCACTGGTGGGGCTGGGGTGGTCTAAAACCCAGTTCTTGCTCTGCAGAGATTCTTCCAATGCAAGGCAGTGCAAGCTGCTCACTATAGACCAAGGATGGCCAAGGGATGGTTTCTGCTTTCCTGCCCTTCCCTCTCCCAAGGCAGACACGACCAGTCAATTGCAGCACCTCAGCACTCCCTATGCTGTGGCAGACATTACTAATCTACTGCACTGAGCTCAGAACTCCAGGCAGCCCCTACCAATTCATGTGAGGTAGAGAGTATGACACTTAAGACTGAACTTATTTGCCATCCCTGATGTAGAGAGAATGTTGTTGGGTGAGAAGTTTGAGGAAAGGGAGAGCAGGTGGCCTGGTGGTCAGGGAAGTCTGGGAGCCTGGCTGGGAAAGGCATTTCAGGACGGGGGAATGTCATAAACAGTACCAGGTAACTGACTGAGGACGTAGAATGGTCCAGGCCACATTCTAAGTTGTTTACATGCCTTAACTCACTGAATTCTGACAACAAACAACTCAAGGAGGCAAGTATGGCTATCATCCCCATTTTTCCGAGGCACAGAGAGGTTAAGTAGCTTGCCCAAGGTCACACAGCTAGGGAGCAGTGAGTGTGAATCCCGGTGGTCTGGCTCTAGAGCCTGTGCCCTGGCTGGTCTGGCTCTAGAGCCTGTGCCCTTCGAAGACAGGAGGGGGCAGCTGCCGCCCCTGCAGGCTGCATGTGGCTCAGTCATGCCAGAACTGAGGGTCAATTTAGGGAGGGAGAGGCTGCTGAGACCGGAAGAGGTTCCAGCATCCACAGTGTAGAGGCTCCTGAAGTGTTATCTTCATGGTGAGTAGAAACCCCTCAAGTTTTTTCTTTCCCACAGAAGTTAATGTTAGAGCTGAAACGGACTATAACACTGACTTTGCCTTGAGAGGTCAAATCGTGAATTGTCAGTCTCCAGGAAATAGTAGCCACAGGGCCTTTAGCTGTGGGGCCTTGGGACTGTCCCAAAGGAAGAACATCTAGCCTAGAGTTTGCAAACTGGTGGTCATAGCAAATCTAGGTCACAGATGTATGCTGTTTTTTTTTTTTTCCTTTTAAAGCTCATATGGCAACCCTTAAAATATTTAAAAGAGTTGCCAACCTCTAATAATAGGGAGATCTCAAGTGTCATTTACTTGGAAAGTGTTGAAGATTTGGTAACTTGGCAACAGTTGGCTGTAGTTAGGGAGTGGCTTTCCCCTTTAGATGGATCATGCATCGCTTAGTTCACCCCAGTCCCCACTACACCCTATTGTCCCACACCTGGCCCATTGCACTCACTTATCTGGCTCCTGTGAGCATTTAAGAACTCCTGATATAGTGTTGAAAAAAGGGGGATGCAACGCTTAGAAGAGGGGCTAGATTCTAATCTATGGAGGCAGGCACCACTGACTCATTCACTGTATGTCAGGGAGATAGAAGGAAATGAAACATCCCCTCCATCATCACCAGCATTATTTAGTGAATTAGTTGCTTCATGTAAAGCAATTAGAAGGGTGCCTGGCACCCTGTAGATGTTCAGAAAGTGTTAATTGATACTATTATTTACTATAATTGATGCTGTTATTCATACTATTATGTGTTAATTGATACTATTTAACAAATTTTTTATTGGAGTATAGTTGATTTACAATGTTGTGTTAGTTTCTGCTGTACAACAAAGTGAATCAGTTATACATATACATATATCCACTCTTTTTTAGATTCTTTTCCCATATAGGCCATTACAGAGTATTGAGAAGAGTTCCCTGTGCTATACAGTAGGTCCTTATTAGTTATCTATTAATATTTTATATACAGTAGTGTGTATATGTCAATCCCAATCTCCCAGTTTATCACCTCCCCTTTCCCCCCTGGTAACCATAAGTTTGTTTTCTACATCTGTGACTCTGTCTCTGTTTTGTAAATAAGTTCATTTGTACCATTTTTTCGGGTTCCACATATAAGTGATATGATATTTGTCTTTCTCTGTCTGACTGACTTCACTTAGTTTGATCATCTCTAGGTCCATCCGTGTTGCTGCAAATGGCATTATTTCGTTCTTTTTTATGGCTGAGTAATATTCCATTTTATATATGTACCACACCTTCTTCATCTGTTCGTCTTCCATGTCCTGGCTATTGTAAATAGTGCTGCAATGAACATTGGGGTGCGTGTATCTTTTTGAATTATAGTTTTCTCCAGATATATGCAATCGATGCTATGAATTCATGCTTTTTAATAATTATGTATACTGTGCCAGGCTCAAGTTGTATCTCTCATTGTATTATCACGGGCACTGTACAAAGTATTCATGCCCATTTTATGAATGTGGAAACTGAGACTCAGAGAGCTTAGGGGTTACCTGCCTGAAGTTGTGCAGTGGGGAAGCGGTGGGACTGGGGTGTGGGTCTGCATGCAGAAGTTGAGAACTCCCTTTTAAAAACACTCTTTTCAGCTGTTCTGCTTGTGTAGGTGGGGACTGAGCTTTACCTCTCGAATCTTTCTGGGTCAGCATCTAGAGTTTCTTGTCTTTATGCCTTCCTAGATAGGACTTTCATTTCTTTTTTTTTTTTTTTTGTGGTACGCGGGCCTCTCACTATTGTGGCCTCTCCCGTTGCGGAGCACAGGCTCCGGACGCGCAGGCTCAGCGGCCATGGCTCACGGGCCCAGCCGCTTCGCGGCATGTGGGATCCTCCCAGACCGGGGCACGAACCCGTGTCCCCTGCATCGGCAGGCGGACTCTCAACCACTGCGCCACCAGGGAAGCCCAGGACTTTCATTTCTTTTTGTTTGTTTGCTTACAGAAACTTTATTCACGTGTATATGATACGACAATAAATTTGATTTAAAAAACCAGTGTATAACTATCAATTGCATTCTTATACGAGGATAAAGTTCTCATTTCTTTTACTGGAGTGTAGTTAATTTACAATGTTGTGTTAGTTTCAGGTGTACAGCAAAGTGATTCATTTACACAAACATACATGCATATATATGTATATATTCTTTTTCAGATTCTTTTCCGTTATAGGTTATTACAAGATATTGAGTATAGATGACTATTATTTCGTACGCTGTACTTTATGGCCAGAGAAGACTGCACTGAAATTATGGCAGTAAACGAAGATCACCTAAATGAGGACACACAGAGCCTGTTTATCCAGAGCTTGCTGTATGGCAAGGGGGTCAGTCGCCATCACTGGCGTGCAGCAGAGACTCAGGGGCAGAAGGGGAAGGGAGGAAGTTTTTCATGGAAACAGGGAGGCTCAGGTCTGCTCTGATTGTTGCCGTGGGGAAGCTGCAGGTAGGCTCCCTAGCAGTGAGCATCTTACGTGACGGATCTGGGGGGCATATTTGGCTTTTTTCTGGTTGACCTTGAATTGGAAGCAGAGGCTGTAAAAAGGGCAGCTGGCAGTCGTGGACCAACTTCAGACCTTTCTGGGCTGATTGTTGCCGAGGCTGTGGTTTGGCTTTTTGGCTTGGTTGCTGCAAGGTTGTGGGTCAGATTTTTATTGTCATATATGGTCTGGCTGTTGTCTTTTTGTGTATTCAGGCTCTCAAAATAAAACAGTTTTTGGGCCTAGGGGAACGTATTATTTCCCAACATAACTGATTGTCTGTTTTAATCATGTCTTTTATGAATGAAATGTGACATATTTCATTCCGGCTCAGATGAGACCCCGGATCAAAGAGTGAACATGCACAAGATTCGCTGAGATCTAATTTTAGAGCTGAAGACGTATGGACAGGGGACAGATGGGTGCAGTCTTCATGTGTCACGTTGCTATTTCTGACTGCATATTGTACTGGGGCCAGTCTGAACAAAAGTTGGATTGGTTATTCTCTAACACAAATAGATTCTGTTGAAGGCTAGTATCTAAAACGGACCCTATATTGAAAAGTCTTTTAGCAAAGGGTTAAAAAGGGTGGTTTGGAGGGGTTGGGGGCTGCTGGCAGGGCAATGCTAGGCTGGATTCGGGGGAAGTCTTTCAAACCAAGAAAGTTTGACATGTTATGAAAACTTCCCCACTCCATCTATAATGTCTCCAAGGCTGAGAGTGATCCTGAGAAACTTTATCCCTGATTTATGAAAGTAGCTCTTTCTCAGCTCACATAGAGACCCTCCCGGGCTGACCTCTCATCCTGTTAGGCTGTGGAGCCCAGTGGTTAAGATTGTAGACCCTGCGGCCAGACATCCTGGGTTCAAATTCTGGCTCTACCACATACCAGCTGGGTGACTTTAGGCAGGTTACTTAACATCTCTGTGCCACGGTTCCCCCATCTCTAAATGGGGGCAGTTTATACTCTAAGTGGCTATTTAGGAAGCACCAGCTTTGTGCTCAGCCAGATTCTCCCATTTCATCTATTGTCACCCAATCCTTCTGGTTGCTCAGGCCAAACATCTAATCACTGGACTGACTTTTGCCATTTTCTTATACATCCCCCTCCATCTGAACTGTCCTCAGATCCTGGGGCTCTTCCTGTAAAGTATCCAGGATCGAACAACTGCCGTTGCTATGACCCAGGTCAAGCCAGGGTCCCCTCTTGGCTGGATGCCTACAGGAGCCTCCTGACAGGTCTCCCAGACTCTATCTTTGCTCCCTGAGGTCTTGAGCGAAAGCCAAAGTCCTCATGTGGGCCCACAGGCCTGGCATGATCTGACCCTACCCCACAGCCCGCTGCACTGCTCCGATTTTTTGGACATACTTTATCATTTATGTTAATGACATACTATATCAGTGTTTATGGCCCACCTCTTCCTGCTAGAATATGAGGTCCGTGAGGGCGGGGACTTTTGCCTCATTTGTTCTTTGATGTGTCCTAAGGATCCAGAGCAGTGTCTGACACACAGTAAGTGCTCAAGAAATATGTGTTGGAATAGAAAAGGGAACCCTCTTGCACTGTTGGTGGGAATGTAAATTGATACAGCCACTATGGAGGACAGTATGGAGGTTCCTTAAAAAGCTAAAAATAGAATTACCACATGACCCAGCAATCCCACTAAAGGGCATATACCCTGAGAAAACCATAATTCAAAAAGAGTCATGTACCAAAATGTTCATTGCAGCTCTGTTTACAACAGCCAGGACATGGAAGCAACCTAAGTGTCCATCGACAGATGAATGGATAAAGAAGATGTGGCACATATATACAATGGAATATTACTCAGCCATAAAAAGAAAAGAAATTGAGTTATTTGTAGTGAGGTGGATGGACCTAGAGTCTGTCATACAGAGTGAAGTAAGTCAGAAAGAGAAAAACAAATACCGTATGCTAACACATATATATGGAATCTTAAAAAAAAGGAAAAGAAAAGAAAAAATGATCATGAAGAACCTAGGGGCAAGACGGGAATAAAGACACAGACCTACTAGAGAATGGACTTGAGGATGTGGGGAAGGGGAAGGGGAAGCTGTGACAAAGTGAGAGAGTGGCATGGACATATATACACTACCAAATGTAAAATAGATAGCTAGTGGGAAGCAGCCGCATAGCACAGGGAGATCAGCTCGGTGCTTTGTGACCACCTAGAGGGGTGGGATAGGGAGTGTGGGAGGGAGGGAGATGCAAGAGGGAGGAGATATGGGGATATATGTATATGTATAACTGATTCACTTTGTTACAAAGCAGAAACTAACACACCATTGTAAAGCAATTATACTCCAGTAAAGATGTGAAAAAAAAAAAAGAAATATGTGTTGGATGAATGAATGAATTTGGAAGTATTGCAAGGCATCATTGCTGGATGAAGGGTATGAATTGTCGAGACTATGAATTTATGAAGTAAATAAGTAAGGGTTTCATAAATATTGAGGGTAGGGACACTTGAGGATCCAATTCTAGCAAAAGTTTCCTCTTGGCTACAATGTGAGAATGGATTCATCATTTCTATTCAAATGATGGGCAGCGCCAGTGTATCCTAAACTTTGGTAATTCACACACCACCTTCGGGATTTTTTTTTTTTTTGTCATATCAGATACCACCATATCCTACCAACATAATTTAAGTCATATCCGTGTGCCTTCTGCATGCAATTTCCTCTTTTTCTTTAAATTAAATCACTTTAAAAAACGTATATAAATACATTTAAAAGGACACCTCACATCTGCCACCGTAAGTAGAAACCAGTATTACTTGTTCACAGGAAAGGGTATTACAAAGATAAATTACGATAATAACAACAGCAAAAAAAACCAAACAAACAACCCACTACTAAGTTCCAAGTAGGTACCATCACCTGTGGAAGCCATGAACCTGAGGTCTGCTCTCTGTTTGAAAGGGAGTTGAGCATGTGCTGCTGAGAGGTGAGGGCCACGGAGACTTTCCCCTGGAAATCATCACAGGTCCTGTAGGAGTCTCACTCAGTGACTCCCTGTTATTTAAGCCACGTCTGTGCAACATCAGGACCACCTGCAGACCTAGGACCAGGCTTTGGGAAAACTGGCTGCTGATGACTTTCTCATCCACGGGATCAAGGAGGCACCAGGAAGCATCACTTCCTGGTCAGCTCAGTCTCCCCCATGGATGTCCTTTCTCTGACGTCACTTCCTGTTGCACGCCACTTCCTTGGGGACTTACTCTGTACCTTGCATTGCTAGTTAATGCTCCAGGTTGAGAATGTCAGACACCCCAAAGCCTTCTAGATCCCCTGAGCACATACACCATCTTCCTTCATTTCAGCACTAGCAGAGGCGAGATCAGAAGGGGTCGGAGGCAGAAAATCTAGTTGACTGTGGGGTGGGTGAGCCCTCAGGCTCGAATCTAGCTGTCACTGATGGAACAGATATTTTGTGATCACCTATTAGGTGTTGCCCGCCTTTGGTTTGCTTTTCTTTTTTCCTTCTTTCTTTTGAAAAAGCCACACACGCTCTCGTCCCTCATCAAGTTCACACTCTCCAAGGAGAAAGACAGTAAACAAGCAAATAAACAAATTTATACGTCATTAAAACCCATGCCAAGGGCCATGAAGGAAACAAACAGAAGGCAGTATATTTAAACTTCATGTATTTTAATTTTTTAAAACTTTTTGTCTTGGGATAATCTTAGACTTATAGAAAAGTTGCAAAAAAAAAGCCAGATTTCCCCTAGTGTGAACATCTTAGGTAACCACAGTATGAATATCAAAATGAGGAAGTTGGGCTTCCCTGGTGGCGCAGTGGTTGAAGAGTCCGCCTGCTGATGCAGGGGACACGGGTTCGTGCTCGGTCCGGGAAGATCCCACGTGCCGCGGAGCCGCTGGGCCCGTGAGCCATGGCCGCTGAGCCTGCGCGTCCGGAGCCTGTGCTCCGCAATGGGAGAGGCCACAACAGTGAGAGGCCCGCGTACTGCAAAAAAACAAAAAACGAGGAAGTGAACACGGGCCTAATATTATTAACTAGTCTACAGACATTATTAAAAAGTGCCCTGTGTCCCTGTAACATCCTTTTTCTGCTCCGGGAGCCCACATGGCATAGAATTGTCGTATTTCCTTAGCCTGATGAATTCTGGTCTTCAGTCGTTTTTTTCCTTTATATCTCTTTCATGACTTTCATACTTTGGAAGAATACCAAGAATGTTCCTCAATTTGGGTTTTTCTGGTATTATGATTAGATTGAGGGTGTATGTATTTGTCAGGAATCCCAATGACGTGCTCATCCATCTCAGTGTCATGTGGGAGGTACGTGATGTTGACATGCTTCATTACCAGTGATGTTTACTTAGGTTACCCCGTTAAAGTGGCACCTTTCCAGTTTCTCCATTGCAAGTATGCTTTCCCCCCTTTGTAATTAGTAATAACATCTGGGACGATACTTTGTGACTACCAACATCCTCTTTCATGTTATACTTTTGAATTTTAGCATCTGTTAATCATTCTTGCCCAGAATGCAGTATTTTTTAAATAGTTGAACCAGGAGTGGATATATCACAGGAGAATTTTGGCTCTGATCATTTCTTATTTGTATATAAGGAAGTGAGCCAGTCGCAATTAGTCACCACCGAAGTCACTGGACTTTTTCTGTTGAAACAAAGGAAGATGTTCTATGTACTCAGGTGGTCCACAAGGCTTTGAGGTGACTGGCATTCTTGACCTGGAGCATTAACTAGCAAGGCAAAGGTACAGGATAAGTCCCCGAGGAAGTGGTGTGGACAGGAAGTGAGGTCGGAGGAGTGAGATCAGTGCAGTCCAAGGGGGTTAACCAGGGCAGGCTTGAATGGGCAGGTTTTGATCAGTTAAAGGAAAACGGTAGGGCAGTATGATCAAAGAGTGTGGTGTGCCCAGGACACTCTTGGAAGGCAAGTTTTTTTAAAAGGGTTAGAATCACTGAGGCTTGCTGTCGAATTTCAACTCCCCCTTCCTGGCTGTGTGACCTTGTACAGGTTACCTCACCTCTCTGAGCCTTGCCTTCCTCTCCTATATAAGGAAACTAGTAATAGCATCTGTCTTTTGGGATGGCTGTGAAGAGTAAACGAGATAATGCAGGAAGGTACTTGGCTTCAGTTTTGCCTGTGATGCTTGGTGCTACTCCTAGCAGCATCTAAGTGGCATCTGAAAGCTTCCTTCAGCACACGCTGTGGGGATTCCCACCACATGCACTTAATTAGCATCAGTCACGTGCCAGGCTCCCCATTAGACCTTATGTGCGTCCTTGTGACAGCTCTGGAACTTACCTGTTTCCTCTACTTCCAGATGAAGAGACAGGCTCACAAGCACTAGGGCACTTGCCAGAAAGTGACAGAGCCAGGACTCCAAGCAGACCCACCCACTTCAAGCCCTCACCCATCTCAAGGCCCCGCATTGCAGATGTTAGTAACCTCAACTCGGGAATTCCCTGGTGGTCCAGTGGTTAGGATTCTGCGCTTCCACTGCTGGGGGCCCTGGGTTCGATCTCTGGTTGGGGAACTAAGATTCCACATGCCGTGCAGCGCAGCCAAAAGAATAAATAAATAAAAGGTAAAAAAAAAAAGTAAAAAAAAAATCTCAACGCTTACTTTCATACTTCATAGTAACCTGTTTGAGTAAGGTACCTCAGGTGGCACCCAAAATCCAGGCTTCATTAATTTTTTTCCCCCAAAGAAAACTCAGATTTCCCTTGAGGAAACTGTGTGTAGACACAGATGTCTGAAATCTGCAGTCTCAGAGCCCAGATCAAGTCTAGGGCTTAGAGCTAAGGTTTCAGCAGAGCTTAGGAAGGAAGGCAGGTGATTATTTCCCAAACAAACCGTAACCTCCACAGCGTGTTTAGCTAGCTCCAAACGTCATGCGCTGCGTTCACTGAGTGTATTTCTGTTACTTAGTACACGGTGCTCAGTCCCAACTCTACCCTGCTTTCCCTCCAAGTTCACTGGAGTCTGGGAGCTCCGAAGGAGGTAAGGAGCAAGTGTAAATTTCAGAGGCTTGAGGATTCTAGCTACAGAAGGGTAGACTACGAGGGTGGGTCTGATCTAATCAGGTGAGCCTTTTTTTTTTTAACTGAAGTATCGTCGCTGTACAATACTACATGTCCAGGTGTACCATATAGTGATTCACAATTTTGAAAGGTTATACTCCATTTATAGTTATTATAAAATATTGGTGATATTCTCCATGGTGTACAAAATATTCTTGTAGCCTATTTTACACCTAATAATTTGTACCTCTTACTTTCTCACCCCTGTCTTGCCCCTTCCCCCTTCCCCCTCCCCACTGGTAACCACTAGTTTGTTCTCTACATCTGTGAATCTGCTTCTTTTTTGTTTCGTTCACTATTTTTTTAGATTCCACATATAAGTGATATCATACAGTATGTGTCTTTCTCTTTCTGACTTATTTCACTTAGCATAATGCCCTCCACATCCATCCGTGTTACTGCAAATGGCAAAATTTCATTCTTTTTTAAATGGCTGGGTAGTATTCTGTTCCATATCTGTATCTATATATCTATATCTATATATATCTATATCTCACATCTTCTTTATCCATTCATCTGTGGATGGACATTTAGGTTGCTTCCATACCTTGGCAATTGTAAATAATGCTGCTGTGAACGCTGGGGTGCATGTATATTTTCAAATCAGTGTTTTTGTATGTTTTGGGTATATAACCAAGAGTGGAATTGCTGGATCATATGGTAGTTCTAGTTTTAGTTTTTTGAGAAACCTCCATACTGTTTTCCATGGTGGCTGCACCAATTTACCTTTTCACCAACAGTGTACGAGGGTTCAAAAGGGGATTTTTTTTTGGTAAATAAATGTATTTATTTATTTTTGGCTGCACTGGGTCTTCCTTGCTATGCGCGGGCTTTCTCTAGTTGGTGGCGAGCAGGGACTACTCTTCGTCATGGTGCGCGGGCTTCTCATTGCGGTGGCTTCTCTTGCTGTGGAGCATGGGCTCTAGGCGTGCAGGCTCAGTAGTTGTGGGTCGCAGGCTCAGTAGTTGTGGCTCGCGGGCTCTAGAGTGCAGGCTCAGTAGTTGTGGAGCGCGGACTTAGTTGCTCCGTGGCATGTGGGATCTTCCCGGACCAGGGCTCGAGCCTGTGTCCCCTGCATTGGCAGGCAGATTCTTAACCACTGCGCCACCAGGGACGTCCCCGAGATTTTTAAAAATTTATTTCTTTATTGAGGTAACCTTGGCTTATAACATTATGTAAGTTTCAGGTGTACAACATTGTATTTCTGCTTCTGTATACACTACAGCCTGCTCGCCACCAAAAACTTAGTTTCCATCCATCCCTCAGTAGATGATCCCCTTTACCCGTTTCCCCCTCCCTGCCCTCTTCCCCTCTGGTAACCACTGCTCCGTTCTCTGTATCTATGTGTTTTCACTCACATGTGGAATGTAAAAAAGCAAACAAGCCAAAAAATAAATGAACAAACCAAACCAAACCAAAACAAACAGAAGGAGATTTTGACCTGTGTGGATAGCTTTATCTCAGGTCGTAAGTCTGGAAAACTGGAGTGTACCTAGATCAGGGCGGTGACCAAAACCTCGGTGCGCATTTAGTTAAGCCACACTTAGATGTTTCGTTGCTTTAACCTTGGCAGTCATGCTAGGAGGTTGCGGTGGTTATCTTCAAGGCTGTCTTATGGACTGGGAAACCTAGCCTGCCCTCTCCTTTCCGGAACCTTTTCCTGCCTGCGGGCATAGAGAGGGCGGCGAGTACCAGCAGTGTCAGCCGCTGCTGTCCTGTGCCAGGTACTTGTGGTGGGGCTGCTAGTCTGCAGGTGGCTGGTGCAGGACCTTGGCACCCAGCCTCAAGACCCTTCTTTCCTCTCCCTGCTCAGGGTTGCCCTGTTCCTGGGGCACTGATTGAAATGCTTGCAGGGTGTGGCTCCATCACATCCAGGGATATATCAGGCACATCATTACCAGTCTGGCAGCTCAGACATCGTCAGATAATTGTTTCTGTGTGTATGTGAGTGTGCGTGTGTGTGTGTGAGAGAGAGAGAGAGAGTGTGTGTGTGTGTGTGTGTGTGTGTGTGTGTGTGTGTGTGTGTGCGTGCATACACATGTGTCTCCATCATCTGGTTTCATTTGGCCAGTGGCAGGCATTGGGCAAGAGTCTGGACAGCGACAGAGAGAGCAGAGAGAGAGCGAACAGCATAGCTAGTCCCCCTCTTTGCCCTCTGCTGGGCTGTGGTGTGGTTGCATCCCTTCATCTCTTGCCATTGCAACTGCGGGCAGCTCCTTTCCGGTAATTCTGGGATTTAGTAATCACTCCCTCCTCTTGTCTCTTTAGACTAGGGGTAATATGGTAGATCCACGGATCCACGTTGTTTCAAACATACTTAAAGAATTTCCAGCAACTGAGTATCAGTGTTTAAATTTCAATTCATTAAAGTAAAATAAAGTTAAAAATTCAGTCTCGACTGAACAAGGGTCCCCAGTATTGCCCACACCGGGATGCTTCACCATCCCTTGTCAGTCCTCTCTGCCCTGCCCACACACTTCTGTGAATAGCCCCTCTTGAGACCTGCTGGGGCCCCGCTGGGCACCATGGAGAGTCAGCCAGTGGGGTCGTCAGGGAGGAAGATCTCTGGATACTGCTTCAACTACCTTTGAAGGTTTGCCTGACATGCTTCCCTGGCTGAAAGTGAGGGTCTGGTTGCCATGTTAGGGTCTGTCTTCTCTTCAGAAATTTAACCCCGTGAAGGACAGCTAGGAGTTTTCGTACTCGGTAGTACTGATGGGGCCAGAGCCAAATGGGGTTGGCTGTCCCCCCGGGGCTGTCCCATTCTTTTTTTTTTTTTGCGGTACGCGGGCCTCTCACTGCTGTGGCCTCTCCTGTTGCGGAGCACAGGCTCCGGACGCGCAGGCTCAGCGGCCATGGCTCACGGTACCAGCCGCTCTGCGGCATGTGGGATCTTCCCGGACCGGGGCATGAACCCGCGTCCCCTGCATCAGCAGGCGGACTCTCAACCGCTGCGCTGCCAGGGAAGCCCAATATAGATTGCATGATGTTTTTTTGTTTGTTTGCTTTTTCGGTACGCGGGCCTCTAACTGCCGCAGCCTCTCCCGTTGCGGAGCACAGGCTCCGGACGCGCAGGCTCAGTGGCCATGGCTCATGGGCCCAGCTGCTCCGCGGCATGTGGGATCTTCCCGGACCGGGGCACGAACCCGTGTCCCCTGCATTGGCAGGCGGACTCTCAACCACTGCACCACCAGGGAAGCCCTGCATTATATTTTTAATGGTTGCTTCAGGGCTTGCAATATATATACAACTTTTCACAGTCTACTTTGAGTTCGTGTGTCATTTCTAGTAAAATGTAGATGGATAGTAAGTCCATTATACCACCTGTGTCCTTGAAAGCTAAAGTTATTTTATATAATTCCATAACATAAAATATGTTAAAAACCCCAGAAGACAGTATTATAATTTTTGCCATAAATAGTTTTGTGTATTATAAAAAATTGAAGAAAACGCAAAAAACAAAATAGGTTTTTGCATTTATCCAGTTGTTTGCCATTTCTGATGCCCTTCATTCCCTTCTGCTGGCGGGTCTGTCTTCATCTGTCGCCATTTCTCTTCAATATGTAGGACTTCTGTTGGAAGTTTTTTGTAGTGCAAATCTTCTGGCAGTGAGTTCCTTTTATCTGAAAATGTCTTTATTTCATCCTCATTCTCAAAGAGTATTTTTGCTATTTATAGAATTCTGGGTTGGCAGATTTATTTTTTTCTTTCAGCACTTTAAAAATGTTGGTTTCACTCTCTTTTGGCCTCCATAGTTGCTAGTGAGAAGACAACGACGCATGGAGTTGTTCCCCTGTAGGGAATGTGTTGTTTTCCTTTTGCTGTTTGTTTGTTTTATATGCCTTTCAACAGTTTGGCTATGATGTGCAGAAGCATGGCCTTCTCATGTCTGTCTTGCCTTGGGTTTGCTGTGTACTTGAATTTGTGCATTTATGTCTTTCATCCACTTAGAGAACTTTTCAGCCATTATTTATTCAAATATTTTTTTTCTGTCTCATTTCCTCGCTCCTCTGCATGTTAACTGTAGGCTGTCATTGAGATCACCTGCTATTATCTAATGGTTCTCTGACACTCTATTAATTTTTTTTCTGTCTTTATTCTTGTTCTATACACATTGGATAACTTCTCTTGACCTGTCTTCAAGTTCACTGAATCTTTTCTTTGTCATCTTTATTTAGTTATTAAATTTATCAAGTGAAATGTTGTTTTCAGATATTGTAGTTTGATGTTTGGATGGAGAGCTTGAAAGGGTAGTTAGAAACATGGGTCTGAAACTCAAAATAGTTGTCTCTCCTGGAGATGGAAATTTAGGTGTCTTGGGTAGTTTGATCATAATAATTGAAGCCTTGGGAAGGATGAGATTTTTTCAGTAAAAATGCTGAGAAGAAAAGAGGGCTTGTGACTGAGTCCTGAAGAACACCAACATTTAATAGTTTGATAAATAATAGAGGAGAGTCTTCAGAGGAGCATCCAGAGAAGGAGCAGAAAAACCAGGAGAATGTGATGTAACACACACCGAGAGAAGAGACAGAACACACGGGAGAGTCAATAGAGGTGAATGCTGCTGAGATACCAGGCAAGGAAATGAAAATTATCGTTTGCATTTTACATCTGGAGGCCATTGGTGACTTTAATAAGATGATTAATGGACTCTTGTGGATAAAAGCTAGATTGCAGGGGTTTGGGGATAAGATATATTAGTTAGAGATTAAGGTCACCTACATGTAGTAGAAATCCCAAAGAACACTGACCTCACCAAGACAGGGATAGATTTAGAAAAAGGCAAGAACTTCCACAGATAAGTATCAATCTGGTGGATCAAGGATGTCAGAGCATCAAGGATTGTATGATTCCCTTGGCCTTTCCCTCATTGTCACAAGATGGCTGCTGCAGTGGTGGCCATCATGTCTACATTCCATGCAGAAGGAAGGAAGGAGGGAGAGGGGCAAAAAGTCATGTGCACCTGAGCCTGCCTCGCTTTAGGGAGATCTTCCAGAAGCATCAATCAGCATTTTTTGATTAATGCCCAATGGCCAAACCGTTCTCATGATCAAATCCATCCATGGTGAGTAGGGAATTGTAGGTGTTTAACTGGGCATAATGCCAGTGTCCTCACCCCAGATCAGGGTTTTCTTGATGAGGAAGAAATGGAGGATGGATATTGGGTGAGCAGTTAGCAGTGTCTGCCACCCGTGACTTGATGAATACAGGGAGCACAGTGTCTTTTCACATCATTTCCAGCGTTGAGCTGGGAAGAGGAGGAGAAGCCGGAGAGTAAACTGGGGACCTGGGGCATCAGGATTCTTCTCCCTAAAGCTGAGGGAAGCCTGTATGTGTTTAAATGCGGAAGCAAAGCTCAAAGTCCTGGTGGGGCTGAGTTCCCAGGGCCAAAAAAACCCTCCCCTGTGTACCTTGTAGAGTTCCAAGACACAACTGGGTGCCCACTCACTTTAGAGTGGTCAAGAATTTTATTTAAAAAATAAGTCATTGTGTGCAAAGTACATCGGATCCACGTGATTCTTTAATGTGAAGCTGGTTCATTTTGCTCTTTCACCATTTTGTAGTTAACTGCCAATGACTTGGGCAGTAAATAATTGTAGAAAAATTCCAAGGGGCGGTACTAATCAGAGATGCAAACTACACCCTGTGATCCTTTCATCCTGATCGGTGGAGTATTGCTTCGTGCCAGTTTCATTAGGTTTCCAATAGAAATGTAGTGTACTATTCATCTCTCTGCTGGTTCCATTAAAAATGAAAATACAGTCTCTACCTCCATTACGGTAAGACTGACTACCATTCACTGTCATTTAGATAAATTTCATAAAGCCAGGAAGGAGGAAGACAATGAATTATATAATGGTGAAGCCTATAATCCATAATTTTAAGGTTAGGTTTTTAAATTGCATTTCTTTCTATCTAGGTGATCTAAATCCACAAAACTTTTTGCAAGAAATTCACCAGGCACGCCTCCATGTTCTTGGAGTGTTTTATTCACAGTTCTGATCTAACCTTTATCCCAGCACATCACAATTAACTGAATTTGTGTCAGTGTCTGCTTATTCGCTTCTGTAGCTGGGGACTACTGATTTGTCAGTCTGTGTCCCCGGCGAGGAGTGGCAGGCAGCCTGTTAGAGTTCATGAAGTCTCCCTTGGGTCAAATTAAATTTGAAATCCAGAATAAGAAAACTTGCCATTTACCTCCGGGGTCCCAAGTAATGATTTTTCTTCACTGATGACAACACAGTTGCACTTGTTACCTCATGACTCCATGGGCAGTCTCCCTCTAAATGGGAAATCAAAACTCTTTCCCAGGACTCGTGCCCTGGTGGGTTTAGCCAAAGGCGCTTTCTGCCTGCCCTTGGGGTTGGGACGTCAGGATCAATGTTCAGAGACGTTTTTCCAGAGGGAAGGAGTAGAAATAAAGATACTCATTTTGCATCGATGAGGATCACAGCTGTGGATACTTTATACACAGTATTTGAACTTCTGATTGGGTTACATGGCAGGAGAAAAGTAAAGTGGCACCTTTCCTGTTGCAGAGTTACGGTGATCGTGATTATGACCTAAGGAAGCAGGGGATAATATAAGGAGGACAGACCGAATGTTGATCAAGACAGGGTCCTCCTCTCCTTCCTCATCTCTCACTACGTTCCAACTACCTATACCGTCTTTTGGTTCCCAGAAACTGCCACGTCTGCTCCCAACTCAGGGCATTTTGTTTGTTTGCTCTGCCTGGGGTGCTCCCCCATGGTGAGCAGGGCTGGCCCCTCATCACCTTTCACTTCTTACCTCGAATATCCCTTTTTATTTTTTATTTTATTTTTTGGCCACACGGCTTGTGGGATCATAGTTCCCCAAACAGGGATTGAACCCTGGCCCCCTGCAGTGGAAGCGTGGAATCCTAACCACTGGCCCGCCAAGGAATTCCCTGAATACAGTAGCCCTTTTTAAGATGAGCCTTCCAGACCATTCCTAAATGGTCACCAACGCCAACGGTGCTTCTCTCTCCCAGCCTCTTTTCTTCCTGGCACTCATCACTGCCTGAAATAAACCAGGCTACTTATCAATATTTGTTCACTTATTTCTTGTCTGTTTCTCCTACACTGGCATGCTGGCTTCATGCAGGCAGGGACATGCCCCTGTCTTGTCACTGGGACTCAGTAAATGGGGAACAAACACCCTTGCCATCCCAGATATAGCAGTTAACTCGTGGGTGGACGCCTGTTATGGACCGAACTGTGTCCCCGACAAGTCCATGTGTTGAAGTCTTAACAACCCACCCCCAATACTTTAGAATCTGACTATTGAGAGAGAGAGTTAAAATGCGGTCATTAGCAGGGACCCTAATCAGATGTGACTGGTGTCTTAATGAGAGGAGGAGGTGAGGACACACATACATACAAGGAAAAACCATGTGAGGACCCAGCAAGAAGGCAGCCACCGACAAGATGAGAAACCTTAGAATAAATCAACCCAGATGGCATCTTGATCTTGGACTTTCAGGCTCCAGAACTGTGAAAAAATAAATTTCTGTAATTTAAGCCATCCAGTCTGTGGTACTTCATTATGGCACCCCTAGAAAACAAGTTCAGTGCTCTGCAATGGAAAGCAAATAACTTTTCATAGAATTAGCTGGTGGTTCAGAAGTTTCTTACCTTCCCTGATCCTCTCCTTCGTGACTCCTTTGTTTTCCGTTCTGCTTCATCATCAGTTTCAGACTTCCGGGAGCACAGATTTTTATTTTGGGGTTGGATTGATTTATTGGGGTCTCTGCTTGACAGATATTTGATCCACAAGGATCTTGCTCTGGACTTTGGGTGTGAAGAACATTGTTAGGGCAAAAGGAAAGATCTCACCAAGACCTTCTTACTCCCCAGAGTCCTCTCCTTGGAGTCTCATCCTTCTTAGATGGGAGATGACATTTCCACTTAAATTTTCCTGGGGCACAGGAAATTCTCCAGTATCCTACAGAATTCTCGTGAGAGTCTGCAGAGAGGCGAAGCTCTTAGCTCACTCACAAACACGTTTCTTTCCTTGTGTAGATGTAGAAGGTGGCTGGTTTAAACCAGTAAATTAGTCCCTTGAGTCCTAGATGTTTCCTGCCAGGGTTCAACTTGAAACAGGCAGAGGCGTGGAAGGAGACCTCCTTTGGGGCTTCTTGGGAATTTCAGCCACGCCTTCTTAATGCCTCTTCCATTTCAGAAGCCCCCTCCCTTCCCCCATGCTTCTCTTTCTCTCTGGTGTGTCTAGGAGTCTTCACTCTTGCTTGGCAATCATGTGTGTTGGTCAGTTAGTCTCCCTCAGGGGTCGCTGGCTGATTGCAATTATGTACTGTCCAAGAAAAGGGAGAGCAAAAAGAGACCATTTGTGGCTCGAGAGAGAAATGGGAAAGAGTGGCTATTTCCAACGCTGCCTACAGAAAGGAAAAAAAAAACCCTCAGTTTTGGTGGCTCCATGTTGCATGTCGAGAGTTAAATTTCATTTTGTAGCAGGACTGGATTGCACAGCTGAAATCCATAAGATCAGATATAACATTTCCGTCACTGAGCAGGTTAATAAAGTCCATAATAGGATTTGCTGACCATAAGAACGGCAGACCAAGCGGCAGAAAATTTTATTTATTTGCCATCTGTACGTAAATTTTGCCCTTATGGAAATTGTGTCAGCAATTGGACTGCAACTGGATCGCACACAATGTACTGTGATATTTGAGCTAAGATACACACACAAAAAGCCACCTCTGTGTGTATGCACGTATGAATAAGCCAGCTCATTGTCGCTTTCTCTAAGAAACTTGGTCTCAGACTCTGAATCTAATCTCTGCTCGCCGTGGACAAGCTCATTTAAATATGCACCAGGCACTCAACGACTAGGAGATGGGGGTGAGTTTCCACGGGAGAAGGAGTGCCCACGTCTTGCTGTATTATTTGATCTCAATCCAGTGCCAGTCCTTCCTTTTGTGACACCCCAGGTGACTATCAAGAGCCCGTTTCAATACTAGAGGACAAGTATTTTTGAAGTTAATTATAGCTAGTCGAGGAAGAGAGGAACACCTCTTTGCTTTTATCCTGAAAGAAGCTCAGCTGACGTGAAGAAATTAAATTGGGACTCGGGAAGGCAGATGTCAGCTGTGTTACATAATTAGCATCCTGGGGTTGGTGAGCAGGCAGTGGCTGCATTCTGTCACACCTGGTTAGAAAGTTTGACTGGCCACTGCCTCGTGTTCCCATAGTAACGTTGGAATCCAGAGAAAGTGGTTAGACTGTTCGGTGAGACCCACACATACACTCAATCACTTTCTGTGTTCCCGTGAGTTCTTAATTTTGTTGTTTCATTTACTTCAAAAGCTACCAGGTTCTAGAATGACTTTTCCCTTTAAATTCCTCTTAGATACCACATAAAATCAGTCTGTACCGTACACTTTGGGAACTAGGAGTTCAGGGGAAGGGTTATTTCAGGCTACACCCGAGATGAGTGTAGGTTTTCAAGTACTAAACATAGGTGCTTAGGTAACACTGAGTTATCCAGTGAGAGTTGATTCCTTCTGCCTCCTCTTTCTTTCCTGGTTCAGTCGAGGAGATAGTCTCTGTGTGATGCTCCAAAGTCCCTTGCATCCCCTAACTACTTGCTGATCTCATTGTTGGTTGGTTTTGGTTTTTCTTCAACAGTGCAAGTCCACACCCCAGGCTGGGAGCCTTTGGCAGGCAGCAGTGGCTGGCTAGAATTCAATAACATTGTTTTTATTATTATTTCAGGGGTTTCTTCTCTTTATGGAAAGCGATACTGGTTTTTTCAGTTTAAGTGTGGATCCATCACTTCCTCCCCAGATAAATTTGTGTAAACGCAGTAAATTTGTGTAAACGCAGTAAATTTGTGTAAACGCAGTGAGAAGATTTTAAAGAAAATATTAAGTAAGAAATAATACAGATGGTACTTTAGTAAGAGAGCATGGCATGGTGCGGGGATGCCTGGAGACTGGGGAAGTTGGTTTGACAGCACGTGCCCTCTTGAGTCAGGCTCCCTCAGTTGAGGCTACACTTGGACTTGTTTCTTTAGAAGTAGCTGGGATGGTTGGCTCTGAGGTGGACCTTTACACAGCCCTGTCTTGGCAGCTCTTCACCAGTGGCCAGCTGGCTGGTAGGGGCTATTTTTAAAATAATTAATTAATTAATTAATTAATTAACTTTTGGCTGTGTTGGGTCTTCATTTCTGTGCGAGGGCTTTCTCTAGTTGCGGCGAGCGGGGGCCACTCTTCATCGCAGTGCGCGGACCTCTCCCTGTTGCAGCCTCTCCTATTGCGGAGCACAAGCTCCAGACACGCAGGCCTAGTAGTTGTGGCTCACGGGCCTAGTTGCTCCACGGCATATGGGATCTTCCCAGACCAGGGCCCGAACCGGTGTCCCCTGCATTGGCAGGCAGATTCTCAACCACTGTGTCACCAGGGAAGCCCCTGGTAGGAGCTATTTAAACTTTTCCTGTCCCAGTTCTCTCCCCTCTAAAATGGGATGACACCACTTCCTGAAGGTGAGTCTGGAGGGAGTTATCTACAGGGGCAAATCATCCGGGTTGAAGGACGTGTTCTAAGAGGGTGAATGTATCCCCTGCCCCTTCTGAGCGCTGAGGCTGACCTGGGACTTCCGTCACGAGTGGGGAAACTGAGTGGTCCATGCAGGGATCTTAGGATCACCTGGTACATGTTCCAGGGAGCTGAGCTGATGCCCACAAGCACACCTGTGCATAAAGTGCAGGCATCAAAGTGATCTGAGAGCAGAACTCTCATAAAATAAATGCCTGTTCTGCTGTGGGGATGGGAGAATAAAACCAAGTGACCAGCTTTTTAAGTCATCAGAAAACCTGTCTCTTGAAGTTTCTTCCAGTGTGCTCTGGGGACCACTGGCAAGAGTACCCCTGAGGGTAGGCTGTTAAAACTCGGATCCCTGGGCCACATCCAGACGCACTGCATGAGAATCGCTCCAAGTGGTCAAAGCGCTGCTGCTCATGCAGTCTGCTCCGTGCTCCGTGTGCCTCGGATGGGAAGCACCTGTGCAGGTGTGTGGAAGGATGTGATGATTGTTCTTCTAGAGGGTGTGTCTACTTCAAACTGATGGGGCTGCCCTTGGGGGTATAAAATAGAGTCCTCAGAGGTGGGCTGACCCAGGAGGGGCCTTATCCTGGAGGTCAAGGGGCAACTGAAGCAGAGGGAGAGCCCCAGAGGAAGCCCAGGTCAGAGGTCAGGAGAACTAACTAGATGGTGGGTTCCACTGTGGGAGAAGGCAGAGGTGACGCAGAGGTGGGGTAGGGAGATCATAGCTGAGGAGGTCTTGAGAATAGAGCAAGGAGCGAGGTCACTTCTCATATGTGCCCGTGCCTCAGTTTCCCCTTCTATAAAATGGGAATGATGAAGTACCTACTTCCCAAGACCGTCATGAAGTGTAAATAGATTAATTATACAAATAGCTTAGAACAGGACCCGAACATAGCTCTAATGATTATTTTTTCCTTGTCATTATAATTTTTCCCACTTACGTAGGTCCCAGTGTATCTCAGGGTACATCATGGTCATCCTTGAAGGATCCTCATTGACTTGGACAGACCCTCTAGGGACGTGGAAGGAATCACTGTCTTTAAAGAGCGTCTCTTCTGAACATGCCTGCAACTCTCGCTCCTTGCTTTGGGTTCCGATTAACACCCATCCATTGAGCACCTC
Organism: Neophocaena asiaeorientalis asiaeorientalis; assembly: GCF_003031525.2. Lineage (NCBI taxonomy): Eukaryota > Metazoa > Chordata > Mammalia > Artiodactyla > Phocoenidae > Neophocaena > Neophocaena asiaeorientalis. The sequence goes on along the minus strand of NW_020174645.1, from coordinate 3,670,106 downwards.
CTCAGCTTGCGTTTCAGAAGTTACCAAGAAACCTTGGCTGGGGTGCTCACCCACAAAGCTCTTAAAATTTTTGGAGATGAAGTGCACACGTACAAACAGATGAATGATGAAGCTCGATGCTATGGGTGTTTTAGGAATGTTTTGAAATGTAGGTGTTTAAGGAGCCCGGAAAAGAGGAGGTGTCGCTTGATCTTGGCTGTGAGAGGTTGGATAAATGAGGGTATGAGGATAGGAGGGGGAAAGGTACTCTTCCTCTGGTACAGATGGCAGCACTGAGTGTAGAGTGGTGGGTAGCCCAGCTGGGAAGGATGTTGCTGTTGCGGTCAGGAGGCTGATGAGATTTACGCCGTGGTTAACCTGTGGATGTAGGGGCGGATCCCTTCTCTTAGCGTTCTCTCATTTCAGAAGGCTATGTGGTATTGTGGAAAAAAAGCATGGACCAATAAGCAAGGAAGCGTGGTTCAAATCGCTATTTAGAAGTAACGCAGCCCTACTAACACCTGGATCTTTCTTAGCCCGTTTTGGATTTTTGACCTCCAGAATGATAACGTCATACATCTGTGCTGTTTCAAGCCACTGAGTTTACGGTAATTTATCACAGCAGCAACTGGAAACTAATACAGTGCCTTAGCTGATTAATTGAGAAGAGAGGTGGCAGATGGCTTTGTCAGTGAGCAGAGCCCATTATGAAAGGGGGATGGATTGAGATTGAAGGATTGCCGTGCACTCGGTCCCCAAGCAAAGGAAACGCTCCAGAGATGACTCTCCCTTGTGAATGAAGCAAAGGCGCTCCCTAGGTGATGCTGTACAGGGAGAGACACGTGGAATTTGGGGTTTTGAGCGATGAGGGCTTTCCAGATTACAGTGTCACATAAAAGACAGAGGCTCGGGCTTCCCTGGTGGCGCAGTGGTTGGGAATCCGCCTGCCAGTGCAGGGGACACGGGTGCCAGCCCTGGTCTGGGAAGATCCCACATGTCACGGAGCAGCTAAGCCCGTGTGCCACCACTACTGAGCCTGCGCTCTAGAGCCCGCGAGCCACAACTACTGAGCCCACATGCCGCAACTACTGAAGCCCGCACGCCTAGAGCCCGTGCTCCGCAACAAGAGAAGCCACTGCGATGAGAAGCCCGTGCACCGCCAACGAAGCAGCCAAAAATAAGTAAAAAAAAAAAAAAAAAAAAAAAAAAAAAAAAAAAAAAAGACAGTGTCTGCACTCTTATTTTGCTCCTTTTTTCCTGATGGAGGATTTACCTTCCATTTGGAAAAGAGAGAATGCTAGGGTTCAGAAAGAAATGGAGCCGAAGATGGGTGTGTTCATATCCTAGCGAGGCCGCAACCAACTACTGCAGACTCGGTGTCTTAAAGTAGCAGGAATGTCTTCCCTCTCAGTTCTGGGGGCTGGAAGTCTGAAGTCACGGTGTGGGCAGGGGTGGTTCCTTCTGCAGTTTCTGTGGGAGGGTCTGTTCCACGCCTCTCTCCTGGCTTCTGGTGGCGGCTGGCGATGCGGGGTGCTCCTTGGCTCGTGGCTACACGGGTCCAATCTCTGCCTGTGTCTTCATGTGGTCTCCCCTTCTCCAGTCTCTCTGTGTCTTCTTTTCTCTTATAAGGACACGTGTCATTGGATTTAGGGCCCGACTTTACCCAGAATGATCTCATCTTGAGATCCTCACCAAATTATGTTATCCAAATAGGGTCACATTCATAGGTTCTGGGGGCACATATCTTTGGGGAGCCACCCTTCCACCCACAATAGTGGGCAAGGAGCTCAGCCCATCCTTGCAGGCACTGAAGGGATCTGTGGGTTGACCCCCAGCACAGTGATTGGAGTGTGGTGCCTGGCTCTTGCCCTCAGATCCAGTTCTGGAGCTTTCTTTGCTCTGCCTGTATCACAGAGGGCTGGCCCTGCAGGTCTCAGTTTCCCTCCAGCTGGCTTCAGCCAGTGGCAGGCACTGGCCAAGGACTGGAGGGCAAGGGGAAGGAAGCACCTGGTGGATTCCACCCCTTTGCTCTCTGCCCTGGGCGTCTACGGTATCTATGGCAGCAGCTGCACTTCTGATTGATGAGGCCGCTGTGGTTCTGTCATTCTTCAGGTGGCCCTGGTCCCTGGCTCTGGGACCGTTACTTCCTCCTTCTGTCCGTCTAGACTAGGTGTCTAGCAGCTTCCTGCTGCACTAGTCTTCTTTTATTTTTATTTTATGTTGGAGCATAGTTGATTTACAATGTTGTGTTCGTTTCAGGTGTACAGCAAAGTGATTCAGTGATACGTATACATGTATCTTTTTCAAATTCTTTTCCCATTTAGGTTATTTCAGAGTATTGAGTAGAGTCCCGTGTGCTTTACAGCAGGTCCTTGTTGGGTATCTATTTTATTTATTTATTTTTTAGTTTTTATTGGAGTATAGTTGATTTACAATGTTGTGTTCGTTTCAGGTGTACAGCAAAGGGATTCAGTGATACGTATACATGGATCTTTTTCAAATTCTTTTCCCATTTAGGTTATTTCAGAGTATTGAGTAGAGTCCCGTGTGCTTTACAGCAGGTCCTTGTTGGTTATCTATTTTATTTATTTATTTTTTAGTTTTTATTGGAGTATAGTTGATTTACAATGCCATGTTAGTTTCAGGTGTACTGCAAAGGGAATCAGTTGTACATATACATAGATCCACTCTTTTTTAGATTTTTTTTCCCATATAGGCCATAACAGAGTATTGAGTAGAGCTCCCTGTGCTATACAGTAGGTCCTTATTCGTTATCTGTTGTATATATAGTAGTGTGTATATGGCAGTGTGTATATATCAATCCCAAACTTGTGCTGATCTCTTTTTTTGTTTTTGTTTTTGTTTTTTTTTTTTGCGGTACGCGGGCCTCTCACTGTTGTGGCCTCTCCCGTTGCGGAGCACAGGCTCCGGACGTGCAGGCTCAGCGGCCATGGCTCACGGGCCCAGCCGCTCCGCGGCATGTGGGATCTTCCCGGAGCGGGGCACGAACCCGTGTCCCCTGCATCGGCAGGGGGACTCTCAACCACTGCGCCACCAGGGAAGCCCCGATCTCTTTTTAATTTATTTTTTATTGAAATATAGTTGAATTACAATGTGTTAATTACTGCTGTACAACAAAGTGGCTCAGTTATACATTTATATACATTCTTTTTCATCTTCTTTTCCATTATGGTTCATCACAGGGTATTGAATATAGTTCCCTGTGCTATACAGTAGGACCTTGTTTATTCATCCTGTATATACCACTTTGTTAATCCCCAAATCCCACTCCTACCCTCTCCCCCTCCCCTCCCCCTTGGCAACCACCAGTCTGTTCTACGAACCTGTGTCCCCTGCATTGGCAGGTGGACTCTCAACCACTGCGCCACCAGGGAAGCTATCCTCTGTTTTAAATGCTCAGAGTTTTCCCTGGTCTCCTGACCAGACTCTTACTGCCTCAGAAGATCTGGGGAGAGAAAGGGAGGTGCTGATTTTATGTGTCAGCCTCGCTACCAAGCATAGTTTGTGTCCCAAACTGAAGTCTGCCTCAGCTCTGTCCCAGCTTGGGGCATTCATAAGCGGGTCTGGTAGGACATTAGGGATTTATATTCCACACAACTTCCAACCTGCTGGGGAGTCCAAAGCCCTAACCTTCTTCTGTGAAGAACGTTGCATGGTGCACAAGTGAGCATAAGATGTGCGTGTAGGTCCCCAGCAGATCCTAAGACAAGGAACTGGGGCCCAGGTGGCTCATCTGGGAGATGATGGCAGAAACCAGAAGTGTGAGGTGGGGAAAGTGGGGCAGGGAAGGAGGAGAGGCTGATAAAGCTGAACGGAGGGGTCTCTGGGGGCTTCATCCGTCCTTGGAGCTGTGCAGAAGGCACCTCAGAATTGTCTCACTGGAAGATGGGGTGGCCGGAGCGTTTACCTGCTGCCTTCCACCCCAGTTAGTTGAATATTGCCCTGGGGAAGTAGCTGGGAAGAAACATCAGAGAAGCCAAGAACACTTTGGTTAAAAGCCACAGGCAGTGTATATACACTACCAAACGTAAAATAGATGGCTAGGGGGAAGCAGCCGCATAGCACAGGGAGATCAGCTCGGTGCTTCGTGACCACCTAGAGGGGTGGGATAGGGAGGGTGGGAGGGAGACGCAAGAGGGCGGAAAAATGAGGATATATGTGTATGTATAGCTGATTCTAAAAAAAAAAAAAAAAGCCACAGGCATGGCATATGGAGCTGTCCACCAGGGCTGTGCTGAAATCGGGCGCGCTGAGAGGCGGGGATGCGGAGGGATGCTTCACACGTGTGCGCTCTGTTCGCGTTTGCTTATGTGTATATACGTGCGTGCGTATATTCATGTGTATGTTCACAGGCATAAGTCATACAGGGACTGGGTTGGGCAAAGTTGCGGTTCCTCCTCCTGGCTGGTCTACAAGTGGTATGCATCTGCTATGGAGGGAAATTTGCTCTGGATGTCTGTGGGAAGTGCAATTACTACAGATCACAGGTACATGTGATGTTTGGTGCCAGCTGAAGTGGTTGCTTGGGTGGGGTCTGGTGATTCTGATCAGATGGTCTTGGTGGGAGTCCTGCCACTTAACCTGCCCTGGATCTGGGCCCATTTCTGGATTTGGATTTCCATCCTTCCCCTTCATTCTATGAGATGCCTGGTCCCTCTCTCTCTCTCTCTCTCTCTCTCTCTCTCTCTCTGTCTTTATTGGAGTATAATTGCTCTACAATCGTCTGTTAGTTTCTGCTTTATAACAAAGTGAATCAGCTATACATATGCATATATCCCCATATCCCCTCCCTCTTCGGTCTCCCTCTCACCCTCCCTAACCCACCCCTCTAGGTGGTCACAAAGCACCGAGCTGATCTCCCTGTGCTATGCGGCTGCTTCCCACTAGCTATCTATTTTACATTTGGTAGTGTATATATGTACATGACACTCTCTCACTTCGTCCCAGCTTACCCTTCCCCCTCCCCGTGTCCTCAAGTCCATTCTCTACGTCTGCATCTTTATTCCTGTCCTGCCCCAAGGTTCTTCAGAACCTTATTTATTTATTTTTTTTAGATACCGTATATATGTTTGCATATGGTATTTGTTTTTCTCTTTCTGACTTACTTCACTCTGTATGACAGACTCTCGGTCCATCCACCTCACTACAAATAACTCAATTTCATTTCTTTTTATGGCTGAGTAATATTCCATTGTATATATGTGCCACGTCTTCTTTATCCATTCATCTGTCGATGGACACTTAGGTTGCTTCCATGTCCTGGCTATTGTAAAAAGAGCTGCAATGAACATTGTGGTACATGACTCTTCCTGAATTATGGTTTTTTCAGGGTATATGCCGTGTAGTGGGAGGTTCCTTAAAAAACTAAAAATAGAACTACCATGTGACCCAGCAGCCTCGCTTATAAATCTCTTTCTCATAAGCTGGCCAGATGGGGTTTCTATTGTGTGCAAGTGAAAAACTGTAACTTATAGACTTCCTTGAGTGTTTTAACTTTTTAGGTTATTATCACATGATTTTATCGCAAACATAAATAATTTCCACTGTGCCCCCAATATCTTTAGATTCCTAAAACAGAGACAAAAGTAGGATATGGTTCACCTTTCCTTCAAAGGCAAATGTAGTTTCTCAGTGCAGTTTATCATCTCTTATTTTTGTAGTTGAGATCACTTGGTTTAATCTTTTTCATTCCAATAGATGGTCCCAGGATATTGAATGATAATTCTTGACAGGACATTTGGTGCAAGAGGATGAAGAAGTGCGTTCTTTTTTTTTTTTTTTT